>NC_135488.1:309772-619545 GCF_052094955.1 Ictidomys tridecemlineatus | reverse complement strand
AGGTGGCTTTTGGCATGGGCCCAGGTATCCCTTTCTGTCTCCCTGTCTCTTAACTTCTGGCCTATTTGTTGTTGTGACCAGGATTTAGTCAATGCCTTAGTCTGTCTTTTGTTTCTTTCATCCTCCCTTTATTCCCTTTCTTTCTCCCTCCTTTGTTCCTTCTCTTCCTCAGTTTCTCTCTTATAGTATACCTTCTCAGCTTCTCTGACCAAATCTCTCAAAGTCATGTCTTGTAATCCATCTAAGCGTTATAATTTTCTTTTAATATCCAGGGGAGCTTGCCCAATAAAGGCCATTGTAACAGATGCCTTTTGATCCTCTGCCTGAGGATCAAAAGGAGTATAAAAGGAGTATAATTCTCTCTAGAAACATAGAGGGAGATTTATTATGTCCTTGAATAATGTCTCTTACCTTGGCCAAATTAGTTGGCCGTCTAGCGGCTGCTTGGAGACCCACTATTAGAGCCCGGCGATAAGTGGACAGATGCTCCCTACCTTTATAGGTGTTGGGGTCCTAGTTGGGTCGGTTCAAGGGGAAGTTGTGTTGGTCGCCCATCTGGTCTGAGGATATTTTTTCTTGCTTCCAGGAGGATTCTCTCTCGTTCCTCTGTCATGCCTAAGAGTTGTTGGCAGTCATCCCAAGTAGGCTGGTGTGAAAACATCAATGACTCGATCAGACTTGTGAGCCAGGTAGGGTCCTCAGAAAAAGGGGGATTGTTATTTTTCCAGTTATATAGATCTGAAGAGGAGAAAGGCCAATACTGGTAGGCTTGCATTTCTCCACCATGGCCATCCTCTATCATTGGCCCATAAGGACGGAGGGGAAGTATCACGGGGGCTTCAGGGTTTTTAATCATTCACTGCCGGCGAGTTCCTTTAGCCGGGCCAGCTTCCTCCAGGGGAGGATGGGCTGTGTGTGCCGTGGGGGAGTCATCTGGAGGGCACTGGGCCGGCTCAGCTTTCTCTAATGGTGGAGAGGATGAGTCAGCAGCAGGGGAATCACTTAGAGGGTGTTGGGGGTTGGGGAACAAAGGCAGAAGATAAGGAAAGGGAGGAGAGTCCTGCAGACTCAAATCTTGAGACTCAGGGAGAACAAAGGGTGGAGGAGGAGCAGAGGGTTTGAGAGATAGAATCGTGGGGGGAGAAGTAGGAGCAGGAGCAGGGACAAGAAAAGTCTTCACCCATGGAGGAGGAGATTCACAGAGGTCCTGCCAAGTTAAGATATACGGCTGTTGATCTGGATGACTATGTGGCCCCGGCTGAAAAACAGTATCTCTGATTTTCGCATTAGCGGGGAGTAGAAAGATCCTTCTGGAGGCCATCCAATTTCAAAGGCGGGCCATTCTGAGGCACAGAGAGTCTGCCAGGTCCGGCGCTTTACTGAAAAAGAAAGATTATGAGTCCTTATGTGGACTTCAGTCCAGTAATCAAGGGTCAGGGACAGAGGCGTGGAATGGCTCTGTCCCATAATGAAAGTTACTTGAACAAAGACAGGGACAATACAAACGTGACACAAACATGGACACACACAGTAAACGTGTAACACAAGTTCAGAGGCAAAGATTAAAAACAGTCAGTGAATTCAACCTGAGAGAAAGAATTGCCGGCAAGACCAGATGGGTTGGCAGCAGAATATACCAGATGAGGGCACTTCCATCCCTCCCAGATGAGGGCACCTCCGTCCCTCCCAAAGTCTTTCAAGGCATCCCTGTGGCTTCAGGACACTTCTGTCCACCACTGCCAGGGGGAGCTCATGCTCTCCGCTGGCAACCACACTCTGCCAACCCAAACCGAAAAACCAGAAGGCTCTAAGAGCTCACGCTCTCCGCTGAGCCAAAAACCAGACTCTGAGCGATCGCAAAGGAAAAACAAAAAGGAGAAGAAGGAGGAGGAGAAGTAGAAGAAGAAAAGGCGCCTTACTTACCCCCCTAAAGGAGTCTTGTTGAGGTCTCCCTGTCCGGCGATACACATTTCCCGGCCAATGCACCAAATGTAAGGGTCCGGCGAAACATCGGAGGAAGAGACCACAAGAGACTGTCTTATGCAACAGCAGAAGGGAGGGTTTATTTGGAGACCAGCATGCTAGGGCCCAGAGCTCTCTATAACAAAGAGAGATAGAGCCCTGAGAACAGCTTAAGCAGAGCTTATATACTTTCCTTGGAGAGGGCAGGGAGAGAAGTTACATTTTGTAGTTTGGCAGTTGGGGACAGCTCATTCTGGGAACAAGATTAACAAACAGTTCATAGTTGGGGACAGCACATTCTGGGAACAAGATTAGCAAACAGTTCTTAAGATTTCAACAGTGTTTTGTTAAGCATATAGAAAAATGGAGTGACAAGTACCTATTTTATTAACCTTTCAGTAGATGTGCAGTGCATCACACAGTTTTAGTTTGTGCTTTTCTCATGACAAGTGATGCTAAGCATTATTTTTACCTCTTTGTTTTCTTGTATCTCTTCTGTGAGTTGTCTATTCAGATTTGTACCCACTGAGTTATCTTATGACTGAGTTTCCTATTGTATGTTGGACACAAGTTTATTTAGACACATACTTTCCAAATGTTTTACCCAGTCTTTGACTTGTCTTTTAATTTTCTTCATATGATTATTTTTTAGAAAGTAGTTTTAATAAAGTCCACATTTCATTTTTTGTTTTATAAATGTATTTGGGGGCTGTATTTAAAACCTTATCATGAAACATATGGTCCTGCACATCTAGAATTTACAGTTTGATGTTTCAAATATAAATCTATGTATGGAGTATTTTGATGGGTTCTGGAACCCAGATTTATATATTCTTGAAGTTTACCATTTTGAAGTCAGTGCTAGCTATTCTAGGTTTAGAAACATCTTGTTTTGAGGAATTTTACTGGAACTGCAGTGAATCTGCAAATCAGTTTTCAGGTAATTTAATCATAACTATTTTGAGATCTGAATGTTGTATTTCAAGATTCTCTGAAAGTATGTTATTTAAAACTTACATGTGCTTCAATTGTGGAGCATATTTTAAATTTTTCTTATTGTAGTTTTAAATTTTTCTTATTGTAGTTTTAAAATTCCACTGTTTTCTATTCAATATTTCTGACAAATAGGAAATCAGAGGAATTTTATTGATAGGCCATGCACTTTGACCCAGACATATGATGGTGGATTCTGTTTCTTTTTGATCTCAAAAATCATGACCCAGAATTATCAGACTTATGGATTACAGAGCTTCAGTGTGACTGGCACCATGGGAACAGGGGCAGCTCTGAACAATTGTACTCAATGTTATGTGCTGCCCCTGGAGGCCAGCAGGTGGTGCTTGGAGCAATGTTCTCTGACTATGGTGGAACATCTGCTTTAGGAAACTTGTGTTCTCTGTTCTCTGTAAGCTTCCTTCTCCTTAGGAGCCACCCAGGGAGATTCCATGGCCTGGGAATTCCTAGAGGCAATGTCTACACTGAGGATCAGAACTCCCTTTTCTTCAGGACACACCTGGAAGTTGCCACAACTTGGGATGCCTGGGAGCTTTAAAGTAAGTAGCAGAGTTTTATTCTCCTTAGTACCTATTCATGGAGACACCACAGTGGATTCAGGATGACTGAGGTCTATGTGAGGAAACAATTAGGAAAAGCTTACTGAGTACTGCCCAGCATGTGGAGGAAGAAGTTCTGCCACATTCTTTACTTTCTCAGGTAATATTTTAGCAACACTAATTTTACAGAAGTATTCCTTACTGAGACTTTGGCTGCTCATCATCATAGCATGTCATGGTGTTATGTGTGGATTGGATATATTTCTGGAGACAAATACAAGGACACATAAAGGAAAAGTAGATGCCCCCTCAAGATGGTACAGGGAGGGCCCAGTATCTGGAGTCTCACTGGAGCCTGAACAATAGGGCAAAGGGGAAGTTTACCTCATTGCTTGCTCTTATTTATGTTTTGATGACTCATTTGTCTTATAGTGTTAAAGTATTTGAGAAATATTGAGAGATAAATGTGTTAAAATTCAAAATAACTTTAAGTTTAAATATTATATTTGTGTCTATTAAAATAAGAATCAAGCAGGTGGGCTATAACTCTGTGGTAATGTTGTGCCTATTATGTGTAAGGACCTGGCTTCAATCCCAGGTACTATGAAAAGAAGCAAAACAAAGAAAGAAGCAAAACACAGACTTGGAAATTCAACAGTATAAATTACTTTTGTTAATAAGTAGGAGGCAAGAAAAAAAGACTGAATATGTAGTAATCAAATACAATGGGTGCTCCTACTTTGAACATAAATTGTTTGTGCCTAACTACAAAATTATTTAAAATATCTGAAGTAATCAGTATATTAATTGGGTATATCCTATTAAAGAATTACTCATGAGTATTTTAAATTATAGCTGTATTAAAGTGCCACAGTCTGGCTGCAGCAAAATAACTGGGGGGGGTGATGAACAACTTGTGTACTTTGATACAGCAGGAGTGGGAGTCATTTATTGTAGGATAAGAGCGGTATTTATACATTCCACACAGCTTATCTAATTAATATAAACTAGATACAGCAGTCAACCAATAAGAAATCTTCACACTTAATGGCTTGCTGGCCTTACTTCACAAACCACTCCCTCTGGCATTTTGCCAGGCACCATCCTGACTTGTTTACAGACTCTAATATTCCCCTGGCAAAATGCCAGGTGCCATCCTGACTTGTTTACAGACTCTAACATTAAAGAATTCTTTCCATTACATGACTACAGTTTTTATTTTTTATTTGTTTTAGAAGGAACAGTGCTGGGGCTTCCTGGGTGAATCTCTTCACAGTGGAGTGGATCTTTTGACACGTTCTGGGGCCACCATGAATGTGGCTCTGTGGACAGTCTCTAGGCTGCAGTACATATAATCTTCAGGGTACCAGGGTCAGTATGTGCCCCGCAGCTCTTATGGATCCCCAGGAAGGGTTGGATGGGGGAAATGCTGGGTTATGTTACCTAGAACTTTCAGGGGCTCATAGCTCCCAGGAGCCTATGTCATGAAAACTGCACAGGTGGAACAACCACTACTCAGAATTCATGAGTTACTGGGCAGTTATGTGGCTTCAGTTTCCAGAGCACTCTGTGGAGGGTTCTTGACTGGGCAGGCAGTTCTTGGGATACACTACCTCAAATCCTCATGTACCATGGAAAGCACATGGCTTGAATCTCCCAGGAGCCACCATGGTGAGTGCTGGGTAGCAGAATGATGGACTGCACTGCCCAGAGTTCTCAGGTGTGGCTGGTAAGAATGAGACAGGAAGCTCCCAAGAGGTTCTGAGATGAGGGCTGCAAAGCTTATGAGGGTCGTCACTACCCAGATCCTTTAGAACCTGCAGTTACCAGAGCACTGTGCAGTGAGGGCAGCATGGGCCAAATCTACCACTGCACTATCTGTTAGAGTCTGTAAACAAGTCTGGATGGCGCCTGGCATTTTGCCAGAGGGAGTGGTTTGTGAAGTAAAGCCAGTGAGCCATTAAGTTTGGAGATTCCTTATTGGTTGATTTATGTATCTAGTTTATGCTAATTAAGATAAGCTGTGTGGAATGTATAAATACCGCTCCTGTCCTATGATAAACGGCTCCCACTCCTGCTGTATCAATGTACACAAGTTGTTCGTCACCCCCCCCCCGTTATTCTGCTGCATCTGGACTGCGGCAACTATCTATAACTCTGGGGGACATGCAGCTTGTAGAGACCTATGCACTGAGGGATGTAAGGGCAGAAGACAAACTATGCTACTTGTAACTCTTGGGTGTCTACAGTACTCAGGAGCCTCTGGGGTGAGGGCTACAAGTACCAGACTTCAAAGCTCAAATTCCTTGGGGATGCCTGTACCCTATAAACCTGTAATTTGTGATACTACATCATGTACAACAATAAAAATGTAAACTTGTGTTGCAATGTGTACAATGAATCAAAATGCATTCTGCTGTCATATATACCTAATTAAAATTAATTAATTAATTAAACCCCCCCACCCTGTAACTCCCAGAAGTTTCTGTGGTCAGGAATGCACTGGTAGAGCACACCACTTAGTATCTTCAGGGTACTAGAAAAAACATGGGATATGCAGCTCTGTGGTCTTCCTGGAATGGCTGTGCAGGCAAATACTGGACAACATGATCCACAATCCTCAGGGGTTGCAACTCCCAGGATCCTGCATGATGATTAAGTAAGAAAAATGCATTTCAATACCCCACAATGCTCCGGGGCTATGGTTTCCATAACCTTCTGTGGTGAGTGGAAAAATAACTGCACTGCATTACCCACAACCTTAGAGGGAAATTTAGCTCCATGAATCTTCTGCAGTGAGTGAGCAAAACAATGGACTACATTATTCAACATTCCAGGGGCTTTATATTCTAGGGTCCTCTGCTATGAAACTCAGGACTGTGTTAACAACAAACCTTAGTACCGACAGTTCCCATGAGCCTTTATGGTGAGGACTGTAAGGCAGAGAACTTAACTGCACTATTAAATGTCCCTGGGGTGAGGTGCTGCTGAGGTGGATGTGCAGCCTGCAACTCCCAGAGGCCCCCACAGTAATGGCATGTATGCTGAAAGTCAGACTACATTACTCATTAACCCTGGTGAATTTGAAGCCTGCAGTTCCCAGAGGCCTGCAGTGAGGTTTGCAGTACCAAGGTAGATATGTGGCCTGCAGTTCTCATGGTCCTTCCAGCAGGGGCATGCAGAAAAAACACTGGAGTACTTTACTCATAGTAATCAGAGGACTGCTGTTCCTAGGACCCTCAGTGGTGAGGGCTACTGGATTGAGAAGTGAATTGCACTGCCCAGAATTCTTGGATGTGTCCAAGTACCTGTGTAGACTGCAGCTCACCACAGTGAGGCTGTGCAGGCAATCTCTAGGAGTTTCCACTTCCTATTGGATAGCTGTATGTGTGAGCTTCGTCTTGCACTACCCAGACTCCTCTCTCAGGTGGCCGGGCAGTCTTGTGGTATGTATATTTTGGGAGCCTTGATGGTGAGGTCCTCTTAGTTTGGATGGAATGCACTACCCATTATAATCAGTGGAATGCAGCTCTCCCAGAGAGCACTGAGGCCTTTGTTGACACAAACTACAATACCAAGAATTCCTGGGAATCTGAAGCTTCAGGGAGCCATCATAGTGTGGTCTGCATCAACATACCATCAGACTACATTTTCCAGAGTCCCTAGAAATGCCTGTGTCACTGCAGCCAGTATTTCAACAACCCCCTGCAGTATGGATCTGTTATAGAATACTGGACTATACTGTCCAGAATCATGGGAGTATGTGCTATGGCAGCCCCCATTGTCTTCTGTAGTGATGGCTCTGTGGGCAGAGCACAAAACTCCACTACCAAGATGGTCCAAGGTGTCTGGCCCAGCACAAAGTACAAATACCAATGATACTTGCTTTCTTTTTTTATGTTTCATAGTTGTTGAAGGACTTTTATTTAATTTGCTTATTCATATGTGATGCTGAAAATCGAATTCAGTGCCTCACACACGCATACCAGAAAAGGGCTTTATGACTGAGCTACAAATGCAGACATTTCCATAATCTATTGATGCAAGAACAGTATGGGCAAAATACCATACCAACTGTCCAGAATCTGGGAATTATGAATGAAGGTGTAGACTAAAGAACACAGCTTGACCTCCATCTGGGGTCCTCGAGGTAGATGAGGTGTGCCTGCATCCATCTCTGCATCTGCCTCTCTTGGCTCCCTGCTAGCATAGAACAGGACAATAGGATAGCGTGGTAATCACATCAGCACAAGAGGGTGGGAATAGGATGGGGAAGGTGGGCCAGTAAGGGGTGAGGCCATGAGGTTTCCAAGGACCAGGAGAGGACTTGGCAATGGGTGCCCTGTAGAAGCTAGCAAGGCTCCCAAGGCTGGAGCCATGTGAAAACCTGAGGGCATGCAGCAGGAACACATCCCAACACAACCCCACCCACACTACCAACCCTTTGGGTATAGCTCCAGCAGAAAGGTCCACAGGCCAGGCCCTCCCCAGGATCGCCAGAACACTCCATGAGACCCAGCGGGGAGCCTAGCCAGGTCCAGGCCACGACCTTCCCTGTGCACCCTGACCGACCCACCCCACCCCTCAGCCTTCAGGATGGGGGGTGGGGGGGACACCTGCCCTTCCCCAGAACACAGGGCCCACCTGCGGGGGCCGCTCCCTCACCCGTTACTGCCACACAAGCAGAACCTTGCCACCCAGATCCTGGGAGTGGGAGAGTCCATCCAGCGTCTCTGCCTGGGTCCGTCTCTCTTTGCACCACCTCCGCAAGGTCCCTCCTGAGTCTCTGCCTCCTTTCCCACTGCCTTCCTCCCTGAGGGTCCCTCTGAGTCTGTCTCTCTGCCTGTCTCTCTCTTTCTCTCTCATCAGAGCAGCAGATGTCTGTGTGTGTCTCTGCTCATCCATCTCTCCTTCTCTCTTGTGCCTCTCTTGGCCTGTGAGGAGGCATCCCTGTCTCCATCTCCCACTCAATGCCTCTCTGGCCTTGGCTCTCTTTTCTCTCTCTCTCTCTCTCTCTCTCTCTCTCTCTCTCTCTCTCTCTCTCTCTCTCCCTCTCTCTCTCTTTCACACACACACACTCAAAGAGACACACACTCACCCCTCCCTCTCTTCCCCCCCTCCCACCCCAGCCACTCACTCTGAGCTGCAAGTCATAGAGTCCATGGTAGCCTCCAGACTGGGCAGTCACAGGTTCTCTCATCTCCCATTAACTTCCCCAGATGTAAGAATGGATTCAGACATCACCCTTGAAGTGTGCACACCACTTCAGGGTGTGTGCTCGGCAGAGGCTGAGAGAAAGCCGAGGAGGCCACAGGGTCTTGGGAGTCTGCGCTGAGAGCCAAGCAAGAGAGCAGATGGCAAAGGAGGGCAGGTGCTCCTGGAAGAGGAGGAAGCAGCCTTCAGAGCAATCAAGTGGTTCGGGGCCAGGGGTTGCCCGGGAGGACCAGGAGCCAAGGAGTGCCGAAGCCCTGCCGCTGGGGACAGGGAGGCAGAGGCCCCTTGGTTGAGGTGACCCGTCCACCTGGAGACGACGGGACAAGACACAGGGCCTGACAACCCCGTGGGCGCGCGTCTCGGCGACCACTGCTCCCCTCCCTCCCCCTCTCCCCCACCCCCCACCCCCCGCAATGCTTGCAGGTGAGGGGGCTTCCCGTCTGGTGAGGCCGCTGACTAAGCTCCGACAGGGGTTTGAATCAGGGTGCTTCTTCCACAGGCGGTCCTTTCCGGCAGCACCGACACTGGACCGAGGGGTCTGTGCCCTTCCTCAGGACCGTGCTGTGCACGTGCTGGACGTTGACTGGTACGAACAAGGCGCAGAGCCCTCCTACCTTGGCACTCGGTCTGAACCGAGTGACTCTGCGGTGCTTTGCAGAGTGAGTCAGGGCAAAGCATGGCCCCAGTGGCACGCTTCTGAGTCTGGCTGGGCGACTGACTGACTGGGAGCCAGCGGGCCGCAGCCCCCTGGCCACCCTCTGCCTGGTTTTCTGTCAATTGGT
Source organism: Ictidomys tridecemlineatus (assembly GCF_052094955.1). Lineage (NCBI taxonomy): Eukaryota > Metazoa > Chordata > Mammalia > Rodentia > Sciuridae > Ictidomys > Ictidomys tridecemlineatus. The sequence continues at coordinate 610,034 of NC_135488.1, read as the reverse complement.
GTGTGTGTTTCTCCCTCCTGCCCTCCCTGTGCGTTTCTTCATGTGCCAGGCATGCGCAGGAAGTTGTGTGTGGCCGGCGGCTGGCCATGGCCCAGTCCGACTGCATTTCCGCCTGGGGCGCTGGGCCTCTGTCAGGGTCCCTGGGGTGTCCGAGGTGGGTGCCCGCTCGTGTCTCCGCCCTTGGCTCTCTGGGTTCCCGGCTAGGCTAGGCTTGGTTCTCATGAGGGATACTGTGTAGGCTGGGGCTTCTGGGCATCTGCGCCCGGCAGTGGCGGGGTGTTCCTTTCAGTGGGGGGCCGGGGATCTGGCGGGGGGGGGGTCTTGGGGTCGCCGGAGCCTGGGGCTTGGCGTGGAGGGGCAGAGGAGACCAGGCCACTCCAATCTAGGCCGGGGCGGTGGATGTCCTGTGGGTGATTGGTGGGGCTTCGGGTAGGTGGATCCAGGTGGAGAGGGGCGGTGTTGGATGGGGGACTCAGCCAGTTCCAGTCTCCCAGGATCCCTGGGCCGCTGCCACTGCTGGGTCTTGTCAGGGGCGGGACTCAGCCAGTCCCAGTCTCCCAGGATCCCTGGGCTGCTGCTGCTGCTGGTTGAGTCACGTTGGAGCGTGAAAGCCCACAGCCTTGAGTTGAGTTGGGCTGGGCTGCGCTGTTCTGGGGTGGGCGAGGGAGGCCCCCTGCAACCACCTGCTCTGTTTCCCTCCCTCCACCCCCCTCCCCTCCCCTGGACTGAAGGGTGGAACCAGGAGTAGGCTCTAGGGGCGACCCTGGGCGTCCCTCACCTTCTATGGCCATACCACCCTGAGTGCGCCTGATCTCACCTGATCTTGGAAGCTAAGCAGGGTCGGTCCTGGTTAGTACTTGGATGGGAGACTGACTGGGAATACCGGGTGCTGTAGGCTTTTGCACCCCTTTCCCACACTAATTGTAAAATTACCCTTAACTTTATCTTTTGCCCTAAAACATAAAGAGCCATAGCACTAACCCTAAACCTTAAACTAAACCAACACCTAACCCTACATCATGCCCTAAGCCTACTCGTAATTCGAATCCTATCCCCAACCCTAATACTAACCCTTATCCTGACTCGGAACCTAACACTAACCCTAGCTCAAAATATCACTGTAAACTTAAACCTAACCATAAAACTAGACTTAGCCCTAACTGTAACCCTATAATTAGCCCTAATCATAATTCTAGTTATTACATTAGCTGCATCCCTAATAGTAGCCAAAATGTTACCCAAAATATAGACCTAATGCGAACCCAACCCTAGCTTTTACCCTAACTCTAAACCTAAACTCTAAAACTAACCCTTACCCTAAACCTAAATTTAATCATTGCACTATCCCTAAACCTAACACTAACTCCAACACTAACACTAACCATAACCCTAGCCCTAACCCTAGCTATAACCCTATCTATTACCTTAACCCTAATTCTAATTTTAACCTTAATGCTAACCCTTGGCCTAACCCTAACACATTCGCTAACCCTAACCTATTCATTACCCTAAACCTAACCCTAACCCTAAACCTAACCAAACACTAAACCTAGATATAACACTAAACTAAAACTGGCCCTAATTGAAACCCTAGTTCTTACATTAGCCATAGCCCTAAAGCTAACAGATAACCTACCCTAGCCCTAATCCAAGCTCCAAACCTAGCTCTAACCCTAATCCTAAATCTAATCCTAGACATAACCCTAACCCTACCCATAGCCCTAACACTAGCACTAACCCTAAACCTTACCCTAAGCCAAACTCTAACCCTAAAGCTACCCTTGACCTAAACTTAATTCTTAGCCAAACCCAAAATCTAACTCTATTACTAGTCCTAACCGAATTCTCAATCTAGCTCCATCACTATCCAAAACCCTAACACTAACCCTGACCCTTATTCTGACCCTAACACTAACCATAGGTCTAAACCTGACCCTAACCCTAAACTGACCCCTAACATTGGCACTACCTGTATCCATATAACTAAACCTTAACTAACACTAGACCTAGACCTACACTTAATCTATTTTCTAGTGATAACTCTAGGCCTAGCCCTAAACAAAAACTTAGTCCTAGCCCTTATAATAACCCTTAACCTAACCCAAACACTAACCCTATCCCTAGACCAAACCCTAATCCTAATGCTGGCCCTAACAATAAACCTAACCCTAAACTGAACACTGACCCTTACCCTAATGCAAACCCTAGCTCTAAACCTTGTCCTAACAAAACACATAACCCTAACACTAGACCTAGCCATATCACTAACCCTGAAACTAGCCATCACCATAGGCCAAAACCTACCTCTAACTCTATCCATTACCCTAACCCTAATGCTAACTCTAGCCCTAACCCTCACACTAACTCTAACCCTAATCCTCGTCCTAGTCCAAACACTAGCTCAATCCCTAACATATAAACTTAACCTAACCCTAACACTAACCCATTGCCTAAAACCTAAACCTAACCTAAACCCTAGCCCTAATACTTACCTTAACCCTATCCCTAACCCTAGCTCCAAGCCTATATATTACCCTAATTTAACCCTACCCATTACCCTAACCCTAACCCTTACCCTAAATCTACACTAACCCAAAGCCTAGACATAACCATAAACCTAATCCTTGCCTACAGCTAACCCTTGCTCAAACCCTAACCATTACCCTAAACCTAACACTAAACCTATCCCTAACCCTAACCTTAAGCCTAACCCTAACCCCAACCCTAACCCTAACACGACATCAAACCCTACCAATACCCTAAACCTAATGATAACCCTAGCCCTAATCTTAACACTAACCTTGAGACTAACCATAACTATAACCTAGACCTAACACTAAACCTAACCCTTGCCCTAGTGCTAACCATATATATAACTCTAAAACATACCCTAAACCTAAGCCTAACCCTAACCCTAGGCCTAACCCTAACCCTAGCCCTAATAATAACCATAACCCTAGCCTTAACCCTTTCCCTTACCCTAAGCACAACCATAACCCTAAGGCTAACCCTAAGCCTAACCCTAACCATTTTGCTAACTCTAACCCTATCAATTACCCTACACCTAACATGAACCCTAAACTAAAACCTATCATTACCCTAACCAAATCCTAATGCTAATTCAAGTCTAAACCTAGACCCTAACCTAAACCAAACCTGAAACCTAATTCTAACCCTAATAATAACCCTAGCTCTAACCTAACCCTTACTCTAACCTAAACCCTTACACTAGACCTAGCCATAAGTCTAACTCTCAATCTATTCCTAATGTAAGCCTAGACCTGATACTATCCCTAGCCCTAATTCTTGCCATAACCCTAAAATAAACCCTAGTCTTCATCCTAGCCCTAAACCTATACTTATTACTAAATCAAACCATAACCCTAGTCCTAACTGAATTTCTAACCTTTGACCTAGTCCTAAAACTAGCTTTAACCCTATATCTACTCCTAAACCCAACCCTATCCCTAAACCTAAACCTAAGCCTAACTAAGCCTAACCCTAATACAAACACTAGACCTAATCCTACCCCTAATTTAGCCCTAAACCTAACCTAACAATAGCACTAAGTCTACCTCTAACTCTCAACCTAGCCCTGTTTCTAGTTCTAACCCTATCCATTACCTTAATCCTATCACTTGCCTTTACATTATCCCTAAACTTAGCTCTAGCCCTAATCATATATCACACCCTAACTCTAAATCTAACCCTAACCCTAAGCTAAACCTCTCACTAACACAAGCCGTAACACTAATGTTAGTTCTAAAACAGTCCCTAACCAAGCCCTAGCCCAAACAACAACCTAGCCATAGCCCTAACCCTAACCTTTAACATAAATCAAACCCTAAGCCTACATGTAGCCCTAAACCTAGCTCTAATTTGAGGCGTATCCATAACCCTAAAACAAACTCTGACCCTGACTCTGACCCTAACACTAACCGTAGCTCTAAACATCACTCAAAACCTAAACCTAAACCTAGACCTAGCCCTAACCCTAACCCTAAAACTAGTTCTAATTATAACCCTAGTTCTTACATTGGCTGTAACCCTAAACCTTACCCTAACCTAACCCAAAACCTATCTCTAATTGGAGCCATAATACTACCTTTAACCCTAAACATAACCCTAATTCTAGCCCTAACCCTTACCATAAACCTAACCCTAACCCTAACACTAACCCCTGACATAACCCAAAACATAACACTAGACCTAGCCTTAATCATAACCATAAACCTAGCCCTAACCCCAGCTATAACCCTACTCATTACCCTAATCCTAATCCTAATCCTAGTGCTAGCCCTAGGATAACCCTAACTCTATTCCTAACCCTAAACTTATACATTAACCTAAACCTAACCTGAACCATAAACCTAATCATATCCATTAACCTAATCCTAACTCTAATGATCCTAATCCTACAACTATCTCTAACCATAACCCTAGACCTAACTTTAGCCATAGCCCTCATGAAATCCTAATGCTAAAACAAACTCTAGCCCTAATTCTATCCCTAATCTTAGCCTTAAACCTAAACCTAACCCTAACCATAGACCTAAAGCTAATTTTAACCCTCGCCCTAGTTCTAAATCTAGCTATAACATCATACCTAACCATAACCATAACCATAACCCTAGCCATAAACCTAGGATCAGCCTTAATACTAACCCTAGCTCTAATTCTAGCTCTAATTAAGCCCTAATTCAAACCCTAAATATAATCCTTACACTAACTCTAACTCTCGCCCTAACCCTATCCCTAGTTCTAACTCTATCCCTTATAATAATTTAAATCCTAGCCCTAACCCTAGCCCTAACCTTCACTGTAGCCCTAAACCTAGATCTAACCCTAACTCTAAATCTAACCCTAACCCTAAGCTTAAACCACACCCTAACACTAGCTCTAACCCTAAATCTAATTTGAAAACTAGCCCCAAACCAAGCCCTAGCTCTCAAGCAAAACCGAGCCATGTCACTGACCCTAACAATTACCCTGCTGAGGGCCAATGCCAAGTAGGAATGATGCATCGAAATTTCCTTGCCAGCGTACCCCATGTTAAATGGACATTGCATGTGTTTGAGAAAGGCGACTCTGCTCAAGGACGAGGGTGGATCCAGGTATAAGGTGTATCCTGCAGGTTTGAGGAAGTATCCCGCTCCTTGGGTTTAGGGCATTCCCGGTTTAAGGCAAGTTTAAGGCGGTTTAAGATAATCCGGGTTTAGGGAAGTTGCAGGTTGAAGGTTATTGTTGCTGGGAATAGGGCGTTCATGCAGCCTGAGTTCCTGTTGAGTTCGCCTGGAATTGAGAAAGTATTTGGGACGGGAATTGTACGGGCAGAACTGAGATTTCCCCAGAACGTGTTTGTTGAGGGCCGGTGTGAGTTTGGGAATAAAGAATTGCTGTTTGAATCTACAAAGCTGTGAGTGGCTCGTGATCTTGTGCCCAGCCAAGACTGCGGCATTTGGTGGTCCGTACGCAGAATGTCTGAAACTTGGAGGTAAGTGAAATTGCTCGCCCCTGAGGGAAGGCAAGAGAATGGGTGACCATTTCAAAAAACAATGTGTTCTTGTTTTGATTTATTTTTTTGTTTCAAGCTGCCTATCCCTAGAAATTTCTCAGGCAAACTGGGAAAAAGATTTGAAGTCTGTCGGCCCTGTGGAAGAGAAAATTGATACAGCTAATTTTTATTCCGTTTTTGTTTCATTCAGTTTCGGTTTTGTTTTGTGTTATCTTATTGGTTTCTTATTTTTATAGAAGATTAGAAATTAGTAAAAAAGAAACCGAAAAGGTGTTAAGTAAATTGTTAGAGGTTCAGACCATGGAGAAAGACATTTTAGATCAAGCAAAAGAGAAGGTCTCTCGAGCCAGTCAGACAGAGGAAGAAAATTTAAAGGAAAAGGGGTTATTCGGAAAAAGGCCACAATAAGAGGCTGTTACTAACTCCGTTTTATTACCAGAGGGCATAATTCAACCAACAGCCCCACCGATGGAGACAGCTGAGTGGCCCTCAAACCCTGTAGTTGATAAGTGGGATCCTGAGACAGGACATCAAAGATTAGCATGCCCTGTACTTGAGCAGGCAGGAGGGCAGCGAATTCACCATGCTTTAGGTTTTAAAAAAGTGAAGTAGTTAAAGGAGGCTGTAACAACCTATGGTCCCCAAGCTCCCTTCATGGTAAGCATGGTCGAGTTCATTTCTAACTTGGACATGACGCCAGCAGATTGGGCTAGCATGTGTAAATCTGTGCTAAATGGAGGACAATATTTGTCATGGAAGGTTGCCAATGAGGAATTTTGCACGGAGACAGCTAGGCGAAATGCAGCAGCCAGTTACCCTCAAAGAAATCTAGATATGTTGTTAGAAAAAGGACCTTATGAGGGTCAACGGCAACAAATTGAATATGATTCTGCTATATATGCACAAATTGCTGCAGACGCAATTAGGGCATGGAAGACTTTACAAGGACATGGAGATTTACAAGGTCAGCTATCTAAGGTAATACAGAGACCTAATGAACCTTACGCTGACTTTGTAGATAGGCTTATTCAAACAGCTGCCAAAATGTTTGGGGATACAGAACAAGCAATGCCATTAATAAAACAACTGGCTTATGACCAAGCAAATCATTGCTGCAGAGAGGTTATTAGACCATGGAGATATGAAGATTTAAACACATATATTAAATTATGTAGAGATATTAATGAACAAGAGCAAGTCTTGGCAGCTGCAGTACAACAGGCTTTAGATGCCAGGCCAGAAACATGCTATAATTGTGAACAAACAGGACATTTTAAAAGGAGTTGCCCCATAAGAGGAGGGTTTAACAAAACTAGAAATCAAAGGAATAGAATACCAGGCATTTGCCCACGATGCCATAGAGGGAGACATTGGGCTAATGAATGCTGTTCTCAAACCACCATAGAATGTACTCCCTTATCAAAAAACGGACAAGGATCAGGTATTTACCCATGATATCGTGGAGAAAGGCATCAGGCTTTATTGCCAAAAAACGGACTGGGGGGCCCAATGCTCCGGGGCCCACAACCACAAATATACGGAGTAGTGGAGGAACCCAGCAACACCATCAGGGTGGTACCCAGGACACATTGCCCATTAAATCCCTCATCAGACAAACCCGAGGGAGTGCAGGGTTGGACATCTGCGCCTCTGCCAGAGCAGTATTAACTCCAGAGATGGGAGTTCAAATAATTCCTACAGGAGTAAAAGGACCTCTTCCCCAAGGAACAGTAGGCATATTATTGGGACGTAGTTCATCTACATTAAAAGGACTTATGATAAGTCCTGGGGTAATTGATCCCGAGTATGTAGGTGAAATAAAAATTATATCTAGTTCTCCAGGAGGTATATCAGTAATTTCACCTGGAGATAGAATAGCACAGTTGTTAATAATACCCAGCCTACACAATAAGTTCTCTAGTCGTAATGTAGAAAGAGGTTCCAGGGGATTAGGCTCCACAGGTTTAGATTGGGCTATGTTGTCTTTAAATTTAGATTCTCGCCCAATGCTAAAACTACATATTCAGGGTCATGAGTTTAATGGACTGCTGGACACAGGTGCTGACCTTAGCATCATATCTCTTCAAGAATGGCCAAACCATTGGCCATTACAACATTACAAGCCATTCAAACACTTCAAGGCCTAGGAGTGGCGACTAATCCCCATAGAAGTGCTATGGTATTAGATTGGAAGGATCCTGAAGGATGTGAAGGAACTATACAGCCATATGTATTAGATCATCTTCCCATAAATTTATGGGACGAGATGTCCTAGATCAACTAGGTTTGATGTTAGCAAATAACATCAATCCTAATGCGCCCACTACTAGGGTATACCAGGTGTTAGAAAAGAAAAAAGATTAGGAAAACAAGAACAAGGTATAGCAGCACCAATTCAAATAGATCAAGGATCAGACAGACATGGGTTGGATTTTCAGAAAGGGCCACTGAGACAATCAAAATTACTTGGAAATCAGAAAGACCAGTGTGGGTTTCTCAGTGGCCCCTGACTAAAGAAAAGATACAAGTAGCCCATGATCTGGTAAAACAACAATTAGTGGAAGGACATTTACAACCTTCCATATCTCCCCATAATACTCCCACTTTTGTCATCAGAAAGAAAGTGGGTAAATGGAGATTATTGCAAGATTTAAGAGCCATTAATAATGAGATGGTTATTATGGGACCTGCTCAATCAGGGATTCCTCAATTGTCTGCTTTACCAAAAACGTGGCATGTTTTAGCTATAGACTTTAAAGATTGTTTTTTTTTCGATTTCAATTCATCCCGAGGATAATCCACGTTTTGCATTTACTATCCCTGCATTAAATCATGAAGGTCATGATGAGATATATGAATGGAAAGTACTCCCTCAAGGAATGGCTAACAGTCCAACTATGTGTCAAATCTATGTTAATAAAGCAACCCAGCCACTTAGAAATCAAAATCCTGAATTAAAAATATTTCACTATATGGATGATGTATTATTAGCACAAAAAGATAAAAACACATTGCTGGAATGTTATGCCACACTTATGAACTTATTAAAAATTATAATCTAGAGATAGGAATAGATAAAGTACAATTAAATTTTCCAATTAATTATTTAGGAGTTCTATTATCCTCAACCATGGTCCGTCCACCAAAAATTCAAATACGAGTAGATAAACTCAAATCACTTAATGACTTTCAAAAGTTATTGGGAGACATAAATTGGATAAGGCCTTATCTAGGCATACAAACAGGAGAGTTGGGACCTTTATTTGATATTCTAAAAGGTCCATCAGATCCAAATTCACCCCAAATGTTCACTTCTAAAGCTAGAAAGGCATTCAAAATCATTGAAACATATATGGAAAATATGCATCTAGGTAGAATTGATATAAGTTTGCCTTTATTATTTATTGTACTACGAAGAAAAAATATTCCTACAGGAGTATTTTGGCAAGAAGGTCCATTATTGTGGATACATTTATCTTATTCTCCTAACACTATTCTTACTAGGTATCCTGAGGCTGTAGGACAATTAATACTCAAAGGAATAAGAGCAGCAAAGGAAGTGTTTGGAATTTCTCCCAATAAAATTATTACTCCATATACTATGGATCAAATTGATGAGTTAGCTAATTAGTTAAGTACTTGGGCAATAATCATGTGTAAATCGAATGTTTCATTTGATAATCATTTACCATCTAATCCTTTGTTGTCTTTTTGGTCTAAGAATCCTGTAGTTTTTCCTAAAATGACAAGAAAAACACCTATCATAAATGCTCCAAATATATTCACTGATGGGTCTAATAATGGTACAGCAGCAATAGTTACCCCTGACCAAACTTTTACATTCTTAGTACCCAGTCAATCAGCTCAAAAGGTAGAGCTTAATGCAGTTTTATAAGCTTTTGTGATGTTCAAAGATTCTGTATTTAATTTATTTTCTGATAGTCAATATATAGTTACTGCTATTATATCCCTTGAAGATGCTGGTAGGATTTCCCCTTCCTCTACCGTTTTTTCTTTGTTTTCCACTATACAAAGTCTAATCTGGGACAGAAAATATCCATTCTTTCTAGGACATATTAGGGCACATACAGGGTTGCCTGGAGCCCTTAGTTTGGGCAATGATTTAGCAGATAAAACTACACATGATGTACATATTTTCTCTACACTAGAAGAAGCTACAAATTTTCATAAAAAGGTTTCATGTTAATGCTAATACTTTACAAAAGCATTTTAAAATAACTAAGGAACAAGCCAGGCATATAATAAAACAATGTCAAGATTGTGTGACCTTTTTACCACAAGTTAATCTTGGAGTCAATCCTAGAGGACTGATACCTAACCATATTTGGCAGATGGACGTCACACACTTGCCAGAATTTGGAAAATTAAAATATTTACATGTTACAGTTGATACTTCTTCTAGATTTTTGATGGGCTCCCTTCTTGCTGGAGAAAAAACTAAAGATGTTATAGCTCATTGCTTACAAAATTTTGCCACTGTGGGCGTTCCTAAGCAGTTAAAAACAGATAATGGTCCTGGTTATACTTCTACCTCTTTTAAACAATTTTGCTCATCATTTGGTATTACTCATATAACAGGAATCCCATACAATCCACAGGGACAAGGCATAATTGAAAGAGCTCATCAAACTATTAAAATGTACTTATTAAAGCAAAAAGAGGGAATTGGAAAGGGGTACATATCCCCCAAAGATAAACTTAAAATAACCCTTTTTACTCTAAACTTTCTAAATTTGGATTCTTCAGGACTTAGTGCTGGGGAAAGACATATGTATATCTGAAAAATGTACATAAGCCTAAGGTACTTTGGAAGGATATTCTAACAGGACAATGGAAAGGTCCTGACCCAATTATTGTCTGGAGTCGGGGTTCTGTTTGTGTGTTTCCACAGGGAGAACAGCAGCCGATTTGGATTCCAGAGAGTTTAACTAAAGCAATTTCTATAGAAAAAGAAGATGATTTGACTCAAATCCATAACACCTGATATCCAGAGCTCCAGCTTGGCTATTCTTACATCTGCAACAGTGATTAACCAGGGTGCTTTTTTCAATATCTATTTTATTATTGCATTTTTCCCACATTGTAAAGTTCTATTTTATTTTTTGAGCTCATACAAACCTAGGTTAATGTTTTTCTGATCAGTTTTATTTTTTGACTGTGTTTTATTTTTTGACTGTGGAGTTTTTAAACATTGCAATGGAGATTTCACCTAGGTAAAGCTACAAGGCCTTTATTGTCTTATGTGTTATATGTTATGTGTGCACACTTCTGTTTTGTGTTGTATGTCTGTATTTGTATATGTCCATATTTCTTATATGAGGAGCACTCATGAAAAAATGGATCCGAATTTTTTTTTTATTCACGTGATTTAAATGGTTTAATTTAAATTAGGTAAACAGCTGCTAAGGATTATTTATAAATGTGGTTAACAGATCTGTTTGCTTACTAATTTAAATTAGGTAAACAGCTGTTAAGGATTGTTTTTAAAGGTGGTTAACAGATCTATTTGTTTACTTTCACCTTTCCTTTTTATTATATTTAATAATTCTGTTCAGGATAATGTCTCTTTAGCATCACTGCCAGAATTTCCATCTCCATCCCAGTGCCGGTGAAGACTAAGATAAAACCAAACTACAACTTCTACAATAGCTATCACAGTAAACTGTATAAACTGATGCATCAATGAATATAACTCAACAAGTAATGCTCAATCAAGGACTCGATTTACTTTGGGAGGCAATGGACATATTGATAGATTCCTCCGATTTGAATGCTTGCAGAACTTTCCTGGACTATACATCAATTGTATGCATTGTGAACTATCATCTGGTGCAGCGAATTGTGGTAGTGCTGGCATATCTTTGTTGATGGTGTCACCAGTGATGCAATTTCCTTGCCAGTGCACCCCATGTTAATTGTGGTAATGCTGGCATATCTTTGCTGATGGTGTCACCAGAGATGCAATTTTTCCAAAGGAGCTGTCAAGTGGCTTGGTTTCGTGGCATTTCTGTATCCTCCTCCCTTCTACTACTGATGGTCTGAAATTTGGGGCCAACAGAGGTGAGGTAAAGAACCTCACCCCCCCACTGGCACCAAGGCTAAATTTGGGGGCCAACAGAGGTGAGGCAAGAACCTCACCCCCCCCCCACTGGTGCATAGGCCTATCCACAAGTATGGCTGAATGCTGGACCGGTAGTCAGTGACGGGTTGATCTGATTGCAGTGGTATCAACCTAAGACAGGAGGCTGACGCCTAAAGGTCAGTTTTCCCATGACGGGTAAGAACCATATGTTGAATTGGACAACCTATCAGGCACAGTCCTTAAGCCACATTGCTTGTTGTTTAATTAATCAGAAGGGGGGATTACCCTAAACCTAATCCTAATCCTACAGCTCGCCCTAACCCTATCCTTAATTCGAGTTCTAACCCTAACCCTAGAACTAATACTAACCCTGACTCTGACCTTAACACTAACCCTAACTCTACAAATCACCCTATCCCTAAACCTAATCCTAACACTAGACTAGAGCTAGGGTTTGGGCTATGGTTACAGTTAGGATTAGGGCTAGAATTAGGGTGAGGTTTAGTATTTGGGGTAGGGTTAGACCTTGCCCTAAACCTAACCCTAAAACTAGCCATAATTGTAATGCCAGTTCTTAAATTAGCCATAGCCCTAAACCTAACACAAAACCTAGCCCTAATCCAAAGCCTAACCCTAGTTTTAACCCTAATCCTAACCCTGGTCCTAACCCTACCTATTCCTATTCCTAATCCTAGTTCTAACTCTATTTCTTACACTTAGTCAAACCCTCACCCGATTGGTACCCTAGTCCTAACCCTAATTCTATGCCTACCCCAAATCCTAACTCTATTATTAGTCCTAATACTAACCCTCATTCTAGCTCTAAACTTAACCCAAACCCTAACACTAACCCTGACCCTTATTCTGACCCTAACACTAAACCTAGGTTTAATCTGACCCTAACCCTTATCCAAAAACTGACACTAGCCCTACCATTAACCCTACACCTAAACCTAACAATAACACCAGCCCTAGACCTAAACCTAATCCTAAATATAGCCATAACTCTAGCTTTAGCCATAACAATAATCCTTAACTTAAACCAAACACTAACTCTACCCCATAGACCTAACCCTAGTCCTCATTCTGGACCTAACCCTAAACCTAATCCTAACCTGAACCCTGACATTTACCCTAACAAAACCCCTAGCTCTAAACCTTATCCTATGCCAAAAACTAACCCTAACACTAGATGAACTCTAAATATAGCCATAACCATAACTCTAGTTCTTACATTACCCATATACCTAACAGTAGCCCTAAACCTCACACAAAACCCAGCCCGAATTACAGCCCTAAACCTAACCCTAATCATAACTCTAACCCTAAACTTAGCCCTAACCCTAACACTAACCCTCGTTCTAGCCCTGACCCTAGCTCAAACACTAAACCTTACCACAAAATAACCCTACCCCAAATACTAAACCTCACCCTAATTCTAGCCCTAATCCTAACTGTAACCATAGCCCAAACCCTAGCTCTAATTCTATTCATTATACTGACAATAACCCTAAAAATACTGCTAATCCTCACCCTAAACCTAATTGTAAACCTACCCTAGCCCAGGCTCTAAACCTAACCCTCATCCTAGCCCTAAATCTAGCTCAATCCCTAACCCTTACACTTAATCTAACACTACCAAAGGTCAAACCCTAAACCTAACTTCAGCCCTAATCCTAACCTTAACCCAAGCCCTAACCCTAGCTTGAACCTACCCATTACTCTAACCCTAAACTTAACCCTAATGATAACACTAGACCTAAAGCTAAACCTACCCTAACCCTAAACATAAACCTAACCCTAGAACTAACAGTGAGCCTAACCCTAACCCTAAAACTAAGCTAGTTCAAATGCTAATCCTAATCCTAAACCTAAACCTAACACTAACCTAAACATAAAGCTATCTTTAACCTGACATCTAAACATATTACCCTAACCCTAATGATAACCCTAGCCCTAACTGTTACACTAACCATGACTATAACCCTAGACCAAACCATAAATTAATCTTAGCCATAGCAAAAATCCTAGCCCAAACCCTAAACCGTCCCCTAAACCTTATCCTAAGTGTAACCCTCACCCTAACCCTGACCCTAACACTAACTCTAGCCCTAATCCTAACCATTATCCTGGCCCTAATCCTAGGTCTAAACCTATAAATTACCCTAATGATAACTATAACCGTAATGCGAACCCTAGGCCTAACCCTAAACCTATCACAAACCCTAACCATATCCATTACCTTAAACCAAACCTAACCCTAAACCTAACACTATCCATTACCCTAACCCTAATTCTAAACTTAATGCTAATTTGAGCCTTAACACTAAAACTTAACCTAACCCAAACACAAAGCCTGACACTGACTCAGATCCCAATAATACCTCAGCTCTTAATCTGACCCTTTCCCTAATCGTAACACTTTAATTTGACCTTGCCATAAACCTAACACTGTAAATAACACTAACTATAAACCTAGACCTGACATTAGTCCTAACCCTAATTGTTGCCCTAAACCTAACACAAAAGCTAGCCCTAATTCCAGCTTTAAATCTAGCCTTAATCCTAAACCTAACCATAACCCTAGACCTAACCCTAAAGCTAATCATAAAACTAGCTCTAACCCTAATCATAGCATTAAAACAAAACCGAGCAAAAGGCCTAACACTAACCTGAACTTAAACCAAAACCTAGCACTACACCTAGATTTAACCCTAGCCCTAATTCAAGTCCTAATCATAATATTAAAAATAACCCTGTACCTGACTTATATCTTAACACTCATCCTAGTTCAAAACACCACCCTAACCCTAAACCTACCATAATCCTATCCATAGACTTAACCCTAAACCTAGCCCTAACCCTAGCTCAAAACCTAAACATTATGCTAAACATAACTCTAACCTTAACACAAAACCTAGTTCTAACACTAACTCTAACCCTAATGCAAGGCATATTCCTAACCATAACTCTAGTTCTAACCCAATCAATTACCCTAACCATAACCCTTACCCTAATGCTAACCCTAAGCCTAACCCTACCCTATCTCTAGCGTTAACCATATCAATTACCATAAACAAAACCTGAACCTTAAAACAAACCCTAAGTATACCCTAACCCCAATCCTAATGCTAATTTGAGCCATAAACCTAAATCCTTATCTAAGCAAATTCCTAATCCTAATAATTCCCTGAGCTCTAAACCTGACCCTTACCCTAAAACTAATCCTTACACTAGACGTAGCCATAAGCCTAACCCTAAAAGTATTTTTAACCATAACCCTAGACCTGATATTCGCCCTAGTAGTAATCCTAGCCCTGAATCTAAATTGAACACTATCCCTCATTCTAGCCCTAAACCTAGCCTTAATCCTAACCCTAACTCCAATCCTAGCCCTAACCCTAACTATAACCCTCACCCTAAGTCTAAACCTAGCTATAACACCATTCTTTATCCTAAATTTAAACCTAACCCCATCCCTATCGCTAGGCCATAGCTAAACACTAACCCTAGCACTAATCCTAGCCCTAATTTAACCCTATCCCAAACCCTAAATCTAATTTTAGTCCTATCACTAACTCTAACTCTCATGCTAGCCCTAACCCTAATGTTAATCCTAAAGCTAGCCCTAACCCTACTCTAGCCCGAAAACAGAACTGAACCATAGCCCTAACCCTAAACATTAACCTAAACCAAACCCTAACCCTAAACCTAGCCATAATTTGAGTTTTAATCTGAACACTAAAACTAACCCTGACCCTCACTGACCATAACACTAACCCTAGCTCTAAACATAACCCTAACCCTAAACCTAAACCTAACACTATACATAGCCCTAACCCCCTAAATTTAGCCCTATATATAACCCTGGTACTTACATTAGCCATAACCCTAACTCTAGCATTAACTTAACACAAAAATAGCCCTCATCTGAGCTGTAACTCAAGTTTTAATCCTAATTCTAATACTAACCATAGCCCTAAGCATAAACATAACCCTAGTCCAACATTAGCTCTAACCCTATCCATTGCCATAAATATAACTCTAACTCTAATGCTAAACACAGTCCTAAACCTAACCCTATCCCTAATCCTAACCCATTCCATTAACCTAACCCAGACCTAGACCCTAAACCTCACCCTATCATTAACTTAACACTAACCCTAATGCTAATTTGAGCCTTAACTTTAAAACTTAACCTATCCCAAACTCTAACCCAGGCCCTGACTATAACAATAGTTCTAGCTCTAAACCTGACCCTAACTTTAAAACTAACCCTTACACTACATGTATCCATAATCCTAACCATAACCCAAGACCTGATATTAGCCCTAGTTCTAATCCTAGCCCTAAACCTAAACCAAACCCTAGCCCTCATCCTAGCCCTAAACCTAGCCCTAATCATAACCCTAACCTTAATCATAGCCCTAACCTAATTCTAACCCTTACCCTCCCACTAAACCTAGCTATAACACCATCCCTTACCCTAAACTTAATCCTAACCCTAACCCTAACACTAGACCTAAGCTGAACACTGACCCTAGCACTAATCCTAGCCCTAATTTAACCCTATCCCTAATTCTAACACTAACCATAGCCCTAAGACTAACTCTAACTCTCACACTAGCCCTATCCCTAGTTCTAACCATATCCCTTAACTTAACCCTAACCTTAGCCCTAAACATAGTCATAAACCTAGCCATAACACTTGCCTAATCCTTAGTTCTAGTCCTAAACCTAGATCTAACTCTAACTCCAACTCTAACACTAACCTTAAGCCTAAGCCTAACATTAATACTAGCACTAATCCTAACACTAATCATGAAACTAGCCCTAACCCTAACCCTAGCAGTAAAACAAAACCAAGTAATAGCCCTAACACTAAACCTTAACTTAAACCAAATCCTAATACTACACCTAGACCTAACCCTAGCCCAATTTGAGTCCTAACCTTAACCTTAATACTAACCCTGACTCTGACTCATATCCTAACACTCACCCTAGCTCTAAACACCACCCTATCCTTAAATCAAACCCTTACAGTAACCCTAGCCTTCTTTGGAGTCTTAACCCTAACTCAAAAACTAACTTTGACCCTGACTATTAACCTAACACTAACACTCGCTCTAAATATCACCCTAAACTTAAACCTAATCCTAACACTAGAGGTTTAACCCCTAACCATGACCAAAAAATTCACACTAAATGTAACGCTAGTTCTTACATTAGCTGTTGGCTATCCCTAAACCTAACACAAATCTAGCCCTAATCGGAGCCCTAAACCTAGCTTTAACCTAACCCGTGCCCTATTCCATGCCTTAACCCTAGCTCTAACCCTATTCCTAACCCTAAATTAAACCCTAATCCAAATGCTAACCCTAATCCTTAACCTAACACAAACCCTAACCCTATTACTAGTCCTAACACTAGCACTCATTCTAGCTCTAACCATAACCCAAATCCTAACCCTAACCCTGAAACTTATTCTGACCCTAAAACTAATCATAGGTCTAAATCTGAACCTAACCCTAAACTGAACCCTAACAGTAGCCCTTCCGGTATCCTTATTCCTAAACCTAACCCTAACACTAGCCCTAGACCTAAACTTAATACTAAATCTAGACATAACTTGAACCCTAGTCCTAATGAAAAACCTAGACATAGCCCTAACAATAACTCTTAGCCTAAGCCAAACACTAACTCTTCCCCTAGACCTAATTCTGGCTTTAATTCTAACCATAACACTAACCTGAACACTGACCCTGACACTAACAGTAACCCTAGCTCTAAATACCACCCCAACCCTAAACCTAACCCTAAAACTATATCTAGCACTAACATTAACCCTAAAACTAGCCTGAATCATAACAAGTTCTTACATTAGCTGTAGCCCTAATTTATTGCAAAACCTAGCCCTAATCCAAGGTCTACACTAGCTTTAACCCTAAAGCTAATCCTAATCCTCACCATAGCCATAACCCTAAGCCTAAGACTAAGCCTAGACCAAATCCTTCACATAACCCTAGCCCTAACCCTAGCTCTAACCTATCCATTACTCTAATGATAACCCTAACCCTTATGCTAACCCCAGGCCAAACCCTAAACCTATACCTAACCTTAATCCTATAAATTACCCTACACTTAACCTGAACCCTAAACCTAAAACTATCATTACCCTATCCTTGACAATATTGCTAATTCGAGCCCTAAACCTAAAGCTTAACCTAACAAAAACTCTAAACCTGACCTTAACCCTAATAATACCCCAGGCTCTAAACTTGACCTTAACTATAAACCTAACCCTTAAAATAGACATAGCTATAAACCTAACCCTAAACTATCCCTAACTGTAACCCTAGACTTGACTTTTTCCCTAGCTCTAAACCTACTCCTAACCCTAACACAAATCTTAGCCCACATCCTAGACATAAACTTCATTTTAATCATAAACCTAACCCTAAGCCTAATTATAACCCTCACCCTAGCCATAAAACTAGCTGTAATCCCAACCTTTACCCTAAACCTAACCCTAACCCTAACATTAATTCTAGCCCTAACCCTAGGCCTAACCCTAACACTAACCCTTGCCCTAAGACTAACTCTAACTCTAACTTGCCCTAGCCCTATTCCGAGTTCTAAACCAATCCCTTGCCATCACTGTAAACCTAGCCCTAAACTTAGCCCTAACCCTAGCCCTATCCTTCACCCTAGCTCAAATCCTAGATCTAAACCTAACTCTAAATCTAACCCTAAACCTCACACTAACACTAGCCCTAACCCTAACACTAATCCTACAACTACCCCTAACCCTACCCCTAGACCTAAAACAAAACCGAGTCATATCCCTAATCCTAACCCTTAACCTAAACCAAACCCTAACCTTACACATAGCCCTACACCTATCTCTAATTCCATTCCTCAATCTAACCTGAAAAGTAATATGGACACTGACTCTGACCCTAACACTAAATCTAGCTCTAAATATTGTCATAACAATAAACCTAACCCTAACACTAGACCCAGGCCTAACCCTAACCCTAAAACTAGCGCTAATCATAACCCTACTTCATACATTACCTGTAGCCTTAACCCTAGCCTTAACCTAACCAAAAACCTAGCCTTAATCCAAGCCCTAAATCTAGCTTTAACCCTAAACTTAAACCTAAGCCTAACTTAAACAAAAGCCCTAATCATATACATATCCCTTGCCCTAATCTTAGGTCTAACCCTATCCATCACCCTAATGATAACCCTAACCATTATTATAAACATTAGGCCTAACTTTAACTCTATCCATTACACTAAACCACATCTAAACCATAAACCTAACTCTGTCATTAACCCTAACTCTAAACCTAATGCCCTAAACCTTAAATCTAACATAAACCAAACCCTAAACTTGAACCTGACCCTAATAATAACCTTAGCTCTAAACCTAACCCTTACACTGGACCAAGCCATAAACCTAACACTAAATCTATCCCTAACTATAACCCTAGACCTGGCATTAGCCCTAGCCCTAATACTAGCCCTAAACCTAACACAAACACTAGCCTGCATTCTAGGCCTAAGCCTAGCCTAAATCATAACCCTAACCCTAACCCTAGCCTAACCCTAATACTAACCCTCGCCCTACCCCAAAAGTTTGCTATAATCCACTCCTTTACCCTACAAGTAACCCTAACTTTAACCCTAACCTGAGGTCTAAACCTAACACTAACCCTAGCCCTAATTTAGCCCTATCCCTAAACACAACACTAGCCCTAGCCCTATGACGAACTCTAACTCTCACACTAGCCTATCACTAGTTCTAACCCTATCCCTTACCATAACCCTAACCCTAACCCTAAACCTAGTCCTAACCCTTGCCCTATCCTTAGTCCTAGCCCTAACCATAGATCAAATCCTAACTCTAAATCTAACCCTAACCAGAAGCCTAAGCCTAACCATTATAAATACATTTCTATTTAGATTCTATGTCTACAGATGTTGGCTTCAATTATTATTTAGAATATAATCATTAGTTTCATAAAAGGCATACCATTTCTAGTGGTGTATAGGGTACTGAGAGTCAGGGGTAGGATGCTATGTTAAGGCGAAAAGGAGTGAGGGTATGGGATTAATCTATCTTAGCAAATTGGAGGAGAACTGTAACGAATAGACAGGGGTAATTTATGGAAGAATGTATAAATTCAAATTCCTTATCTGTATTCATAAAATTATCCTATGTATAAAGAGTAAAAGTTTGGAGGTTGCAAGTGGGATAGAGGGAGGAAGAAAAAAGAAGAAAAAAAAACAAGACAGAAACAGAGGGAGAATGAAAATCATATAAAATAAAGGGGGGGTGAGATGGGCCCATGCAATTCCTTTATATTAAACAATTCTGGTGATTGAGTTCTTAAAGTCCAATTTCATGCAAAGTTCTTGGTTTAATGTATGTTGAGATTGTGAGGGCCAGAGGGAAAAGGGTAGAGGAGAATAGATGAGAAGAGCGAGAATAGAAAAGTCTCTCAGAACTCTGTTTTCTTCCAGTAGGTGGAGTTGTCTATTCCTAGCTTGAGTCTTTGTGCTAACGGTGGTGGAGGTAGCCAGTTTGAGAGGGCTTGAGCTTCTACCTGGAGCCTCCCTACTCTTAGTCTCTGAGTTGGAAAAAAGGTACCTGTACAGTTGCTGTTCTGCATTAATAGCTATGCCCCCCAAAAAAAGCTTGTGAGAAAAATCTTGATTTATCACAGCTGGAGGTAGGGGAGTTGGAAACCAGGTACCTGAGAAGCTGCAGAACGAGCTGGTAGCCACGGCCACTGATAGATGGTGAGTAAGGTTTTCTAAGATTGATTCCATCTGTTACCTGTGTAGGGTGTTTGGTGAGATGGGTGGTTCTGGGGTTCCTTTCGCTGTGTCCAGAGCTTGACAATGGTGACCCACAAGCAAAGCCTCTGTGTTCTGTGTCACCTATCCTCTGCAGCGAGAGCGCCTCCATGGCTGAGATTTCTGTCTAAGCCGAGAGAGAACCCGCAGCCAAGACTTCCCTCTGCACCAAGAGCTTACACGTGGCTGAGACTTCCGTCTGAGCTGAGAGCACATGCGCAGCCTAGACTTCCATCTATGCAGAGAGCCCATGCACCGCCAAGACTTCCGACTTCCGACTGAGCCGAGAGCAACCACACAGCTGAGCCTTCCATCTGCACAGAGAGCTCCAGTGTGGCCCTAGTTTTCTTCAAATTTCTATGATATTGGGCAAGATTCATCTTTTACTTAGCCTTACTATGGTCCACAGGTTTGGACCTTCTTGGTTCATTGGTTCGCTGTCAGGAACAGTTTGTATTTTAAGATTTTCCTTCATTATGGTTTATTGATGTGAATGAAAATGGAGCTGGAAATCAAACAGGATTGGTAGTAGGTGCTTGAAACTTCACAAATCACTTCTTAGTGGGCACACTCAATCAGTTCTCTACAGGCATTCTCTGGTTTATTCTTTGTGAATGTAGCCCTAAGTGGAAGCATGCAAAGCAACTTTATGTGAGAGCACTTTAGGAGAAAATGGAAATATGCATGTGCTGAACTACCTCCCCCAATTATTTGGTCAGATTTCTTTGATACTGTGAAAGCTTCATCTGTTAGACTGCCCCACATGGCTCCACAAGTGTGGGACTTCTAGGATCAAAGGGACACTAAACAGGTTAAAGTTAGTGTTAAGGTTAGTGTTAGGACTAGGATTAGACCTAGTGTTAGGGTTAGAGTTACTTTTTTTTTTTCAATTTTCTATGATACTTTGCAGAATTCATTTTTTTTTCTATTTTGACTATACTCCAAATGTTTGGACCTCCTATATAAAGGGTTTGCTTTCAGGAACAGTTTCAATTTTCATGTTTCTCTTCTTTTTGCCCTGTAGGGGTGAATGGAAATGAAGTTGGAAATCAAATAGGTTTTGGGCTAGCTGCTTGAATCATCACACACTCAATCAGTTCTCAGTGAGGATTGTTTGGTTTGTTTCCTGTGGAAGTAGCCCTAATCTGAAGTAGAAGGAAACAGCTTTATCTCTGAGTCATTTAGAAGCAAGCAGAATACACATGTACTGAAAGAGCTTCGAATATTTTGGGTCAGATTACTTTGATATTGTACCGGATTCATTCTTGACCTATCCTTAATAGGCTACAAAGTTTGGGCCTTCATGATTCAATGGTTCACTTTCAGGAACAGTTTCTATTTTAAGGTTTCATTTCATTTTGACCTAAATGGAATTGGAGCAAGAAATCAAACAGGGTTGGTGCTAACTGCTTCAAACTTCACACACTCAATCAGTTCTCTGTGGGCACTCTCTGGTTTGTTCCTTGTGAATATAGCTCTAAGCTGAAGCATGGAAAACAAGTTTATCTGAGCACTTTAGGAGAAAGAGGGAAACATAAATATATTGAAATACCTTACCCAATTATTTGGTCATATTTCTTTAATACTGTGCAGGATTCATCTACTAGCTTGACCCACTAGGGTCCCCAATTTTGGGACTTCTATGACCATAAGTTCTCTAAACAGCTTAGCATTAGGGTCGGGGATAGAGTCAAATCTAGCATTAGAGTTACAGTTAGATTTGTTCAAATTTATTTGACACTGGGCAGTATTCATCTTTTCCTTACCCTTGTTAAGTTCCGCAGTTTTGGACCTTCTCAGTTCAAGTGTTCACTGTCAGGAACACTGTATATTTCAAGGGTTCACTTCATTTTGATCTCTATGGGTAAATGGAAATGGAGCTCGAAATCAAAAAGGTGCTAGGTGCTTGACACTTCACATACTCAATCACTTCCCTGTTGGTACTCTCTGATTCCTTCCTTGTCAAAGTATCCTAAAGCTGAAGCAAACAAAAAACAAAACAAAAACAAAAACAACAACAACAATAAAAACTTTATCTGAGAGCACTTTAGGAGACAACAGGAAAATATGCATGTACTGAACTATGTCCCCCAGTCATTTGGTCAGATTTCTTTCATACTTCACAGGATTCATCTGTTAGCTTGCCCCACTAGTCTTCATAAGTTTGGAACTTCTATGATCAAAGGTTCTCAAATCAGGTTAGGGTTAGGTTTAGGGTTAGGATTAGGGCTAGTGTTAGAGCAAGTGTTAGGGTTAGAGTTAGTTTTGTTCAAATTTCTTTGATATTGGGCAAGAGTCATCTTTTACCTATCCTTACTATGTTCACCAGTTTGGGGCCTTCTTGGTTCAAGGTTCACTGTCAGGAACAGTTTGAGTTTTAAGGTATTGCTTCATTAGAACCTATACAGATAAATGGAAATGGAGCTAGAAATCAAACAGGGTTTGTGCTAGCTGCTTGAAACTTCACACACTCAATCTGTTCTCTGTGGGCACTCTTTGGTTTCTTCTTTGTAAAAGTAGCTCTAAGCGCAGTATGCAAAAACAACTTTATCCAAGAGCACTTTATGAGAAATCAGGGAAATGTGCCTGTCCTGAACTACCTCCACCCAATTATTTGGTCAGATTTTTGTGATGCTGCACAGGATTCATCTGCTATCTTGCTGCCCTGGGTTCCCCAAGTTTGGGACTTGTATGATCAAAGCTCTATAAACAGGGTTAGTGTTAGATTTAGGACTAGAGTTAGAACTAGTGTTAGGGTTAGAGTTATTTTTGTTCAAATTTCTTTGATACTGGGAAGTATTTCTCTTTAACCTAGCCTTATTATGTCCCCCAGTTTTGGGCCTTCTAATTTCAATTGTTCGCTCTCAGGAACAGTTTGTATTTTAAAGTTTCATTTCAAGTTGTCCTATATGGGTACATGGAAATGGAGCTGGTAATCAAACAGGTTTGGTGCTAGCTGCTTGAAATTTCACACACTCAATCAGTTCTCTGTGGGTACTCTCTGGTTTCTTCCTAGTGAAAGTTTTCCAAAGCTATGGCAATGAAAAGAACATTATCCAAGAGCACTTTAATAAAAATACAGGGGAAATAGGCATGTACTGAAACACAACCCCAATTATTTTGTCAAAAAAAATTTTTTTTTTTACTGGGCAGGATTCATCTGTTACCTTGCCCTACTAGGCACCCCAAGTTTGGTTCTTCTATAATCAAAGGTTCTCTAAACAGGTTAGGGTTAGCATTAGGGTTATATTTAGGGTTAGGTTTAGGGCTAGGGTTATTTTTAGTGTTGGGGTTAGAATTAGTTTTGTTCAAATTTCTTTGATACCAATGAGGATTCATCTTTTACCTAGCCTTGCTATATTCCCCATGTTTGGGCCTCCTCAGTTCATGGTTTGCTATCAGAACAGTTTGTGATTTAAGGTTTCACTTCATCTTGACTTATATGTGTAATTGGAAATGGAGCTGGATAACAAACAGGGTTTGTGTTAGCTGCTTGAAACTTCACACACTCAGTCAGTTCTCTGTGGGCACTCTCTGATTTGTTCCTTGTGAATTTAGCCCTATGCTGAAGCATGCAAAGCATAGGTGTAAGGTGAGGGCGATGTATATGGCTAGGTTTAATGTTAGGGTTACAGTCAAGGTAAAGGTTAGTTTTAGGGTTAGGGCTAAGTTAGAGCTAGGTGTAGGATTAGGGTTTAGTTTAAGTTAAGGTTTAGTGTTTGGGCTATGGCTCAATTTTGTTTTAGGGCTAGGGCTAGATTTAGGGCTAGGATAAGCCCTGGGGTTTGTGTTAGGGTTAGAGCTAGGATTAGGGCTAGTGCTAATGTCAGGTCTAGGTTTACATTTGGGGACAGATTTAGAAAGTTTCATGGCTAGGTCTAGTGTAATGGTTAGGTTTAGGGTAAGGGTCAAGTTTAGAGATGGGGAATTATTAGGGTACGGTTCAACCTCTGGCCTAACCGTAACCCTAGCCTTATCCCTAACAATAACCCTAACCCTAGTTTTAACCCTAACCATAACTCTAACCCTAACCCTATATATTACCCTTATTATAACCCTATTCCTAATGCTAACTCTAGGCCTAACCCTAACCCTATCACAAACCCTAAATCTCTCCATTACCCTAAACCTACCCTGAGCCCTAAACCTAGCCATATTTATTACACTAAACCTAACTCTAACCTTAATGCTCATTTGAGCCCTATCCCTAAATCTTAACCTAATACAAACCGTAATCCTGACCCTGAATTTAAAAATAACCCTAGATCTAAAACTGACCCTTACCCAAAACTTAACACTTACAGTAGACTAAGACATACACCTAATTCCAAATCTAATTCTAAATGTAACACTAGACCTGACATTATCTCTATCCCTAATTCTAGACCTAACGCTACAACAAACCCTAGCCCTCATATTAACCCTAAACCTAGCCTTAATCATAACTATAACCCTAAACCTAGCCCTAATCCTAATTCTAACCCTCACTCTACCTCTAATCCTAGCTATAATACATCCCTTACTCTAAACCCTAAACACAGTCCTAATGCTAGGAGTAAGCTGAACATTAATCCTTGTTCTAATCCTTGTCCTGATTGAGCTCTATCCCTACAACTAACCATAACCCTAGCCCTAAGACTAACTCTAACTCTCGCCCTAGCCTTATCTTTAGTTCTATCCTTATCATTTACCATAACCCTAAACCTAGCCCTAATCCTTGCCCTATTATTAGACCTAGCCCTAACCCTAGATCTAACCCTTACTCCAAGTCTTTACATAACCCTCAGCCTAAGCCTAACAAAAACACTAGCCTTAACCCTAAAACTAATCATATAACCTAGGACTAAAACAAAACTGAGCAATAAAGGCTGAAGATGTGGCTCAAGTGGTAGCGCATTCACCTGGCAAGCACGGGGTGCTGGGTTTGATCCTCAACAACAATAAAAATATAATTTAAAAAAAGATGTTGTGTCCACCAAAAACTAAAAAAATAAAAATATTTTAAAAAATCTCTCTCTCTCTCTCTCTCTCTCTCTCTCTCTCTCTCTAAAAAATACTGAGCAATACTACTAACATTAAATCTTAACATAATCCAAAGCATAACACTACACCTAGACCTAACCCAAGCTCTAATTGAAGTCCTTACCATAACCTTAAATTAACCCTGACCCCGAATCATATCCTAACACTCACCCTAGGTCTAAACACCACCCTAAACTTAAACCAAACTCTAACAGGAACCCTAGCCTCAATTAGAGTCATAACCCTAATCTTAAAACTAACCTTGATGCTGACTCATATCCTAACAGTCACCCTAGCTCTAAAGACCACCCTAACCTTAAACTGAACCCTAACAGTAATCCTAGCCCTTATTTGAGTCCTAACCCTAACCCTAAAACTATCATTGTCTCTGAATCATATCCTAATACTAACCTAGCTATAAATATCACCCCTAACATTAAACCTAACCCTAACACTAGACCTACACCTACCCCTAACCCTAATTGTAACCGTAGTTCTTATATTATCCATTGCCATAATATTAGCCCTAACTGTAACACAAAACTAGCCCTAATCTGAGCCTTAAACCTAGATTTAACCCTAACCCTAACTCTAGCCCTAACCCTAGCTCTAAGCCTATCCCTTACTCAAAGTGAAACCCTAACCCTAATGGTAACCCTAGACTTATCCCTAATCCTTAAGCTAATCAAAACCCTAACCATATTAATAGTCATAACTCTACCCTCACTCTAGCTCTAACCCTATTCCAAACCCTAATGTTAATCCTGACCATTTTTTCACCCTAACAGTAATCCTAGGTCTAAACCTGGCCCTAACCCTAGACCAAACCCTAACACTAAACCTAGACATAAACCAAATCCTAAATATAGCCTTAACTCTAGCCATAGACCTATACTAAAACCTATCCCTAGCCCTTAAAGTAACCCTTAACCTAACACAAACACTAACCCTACCCCTAGACCTAAACCTAATTCTAATTCTGGCTGTAACCCTGACTCTAATTCTAGCCCAAACACTGACCCTGCCTTTAAGAGTAAACCTACCTCTATACCTGACCCTAATAAAAAATCTAAATGTAACACTAGACCTAGCCAAAATCCTAACCCTAAAACTAGCCCTAATCATAACCCTAGCTCTTACATTACCCACAGCCCTAACCCTAGGCCTAAACCTAACAAAAAACCTAGATAATCCTAGGCCTAAGCATAACCTTAACCCTAACCTAACACTTGATTAGTCATAACCATAGCTCAAAGCCTTACCCATATCCGAAACATAAACCTACACGTGTCCCTAAATATACCCCTAACACTAGCCTTAATCCTAAACTTAATCCTAGTCCTAAACCTAGCTCTAAACCTACCCATTACCCTAAAACTAGCCCTAAACCTATTGATAACCCTAGGCCTAATTCTAACCATAAACCTAACCAGAAAACTACTACTAGACCTAACCCTAAACCTCACACTCACCATAGACCTAACTCTAGCTGAAACCCTAACTCCTACCATAAACCTAAACATAACCATAGCCCTAAACCTAAACCTAAACCTCAATCTAACACTAACGATAACCCTATGCCTACATCTAACATATCAATTACTTTAACCCTTACCCTAATCATACTCTAATCTTATCCCTAGATCTAACTCTAAATCTAACCCTCGCCCTAGCCCTAACCCTAGCTGAAAACCTAACCCTTATGATAAACATAACCCTAACACTAACCCTAGTTCTAATCCTAACCCTAACCCTAACTCAAGACCTATTCCTAACCATAACTCTAGCCGTAAACTTGGCTCTAACCCTATCCATTATCCTAACCATTACCCTTACCTTATGCTAACCCTAGGCCTAACACAAACACTATCACTCAACCTAACCCTATCAATTACCATAAACCTAACCTGAACCATAAACAAAACCTATCATTACCCAAACCCTGCCTAATGCTTATTTGAGCCCCAATTCTAAACACTAACTACAACGAAACTCTAACCTGATCCTGACCCTAATAATTCCCCTAGCTCTAAACCTGACCCTTAGCCCCAAACCTAACCCTTACACTAGACGTAGCCATAAACCTAATCCTAAAACTGTCCTCTCCTCAACTGTAACCCCACACCTGATATTAGCCGTAGTCCTAATCCTAGCCCTAACCCTAACAAAAACCGAAGCTCTTTTCCTAGCCCTAAACCTAGATTAAACTTAACCCTAAACCTAACCCTAGCTCTAATCACAATACTAACCCTAGCCCTAATCTTAGTCTTAATTTCACCCCATCTTTAAACCTAACCCTAACCCTAGATATAAGAATAAATATAACTCTCACACTAGCCCTGTCACTAGTTCTAACCCTATTGCTTAACATAACCCTAACCCTAGCTCTAAACTTAGTCCTAACCCGTGCCCTATCCATAGGTCAAGCACTAAGATTAGATCTAATCTATCTCTAAATCTAACCCTAACTTGAAGCCTAAGCCTAATCCTAAAACTAGCCCTAATCCTAGCCCTAGCTCTAAAACAAACCCAAGCCATAAGCTCTATTCCTAACCCTTAAACTAAACCAAACCCTAACCATACACCTACACCTAAGCCTAGTCCTAATTCGAGTTTTAAGAAGAACCCTAAAACTAACCCTGACACTGACTCTGATACTAACACTAATCCGAGCTCTAACATCACCCTAATCTTAACACTAACCCAAACACTAATGTTAGCCCTAAACTTAACCCTAAAATTAGCCCTAATCATAACCCTTGTACTTACATTAGCCATAATCTTAACCCTATCACTAACTTAACCCAAATCCTAGCCCTAATCTGAGCCCTAACCTGAGCTTTAACTCTAACCCTAACCCTGAACCTACCCCTAGCCCTAATCATAACCATAACCCTAGCCCTACCATATACATTACCAAAAGAATAACCCTAACCCTAATGCTAAGCCTAGGCCTAAACTTAACCCTATCTCTAATCCTATTTCTATCCATTTCCCTTAAGCAAACATGAATCCTAATTCTAAGCCTCTCATTACTCTAACCCTTACCCTAATGCTAATTCAATCCCTAACTTTAAGCCTGAACCTATTCCAAACCCTAACCTAGACCTTCACCTTAATAATACCCCTAGCCCTAAACCTGACCCTAACCCTAAACCTTACACTAGACATACCCATAATCCTAACCCTAAAACTATCTTTAAACATAATTCTAGACTTAAAACTAGCCATACTCCTAATCCTAGCCCTAACCCTAAAACAAACCCTAGCCCTCATCCTAGTCCTAAACCTAGCCTTAATCCTAACCCTAATCCTAACCCTTATACTCAACATCACCCTATCTCTAAAACTAGCATAAAATCATCTCTCACACTAAACTAAATCCTAAATCTAACCCTAATTCTATGCTTAAACTGAACACTAACCATAGACCTAATCCAAGCCCTGATTTAGCCCTATCCCTAACCCTAAGCCTAACCTTAGCCCCAAGACTAACAATAACTCTCATACTAGCCCTATCACTAGTTCTAATCCTACCCCTTACCATAATCATAACCCTACCCGTAACCCTTGACCAATCATTAGTCCTAGCCCTAACCCTAATCCTAAACCTCACACTAACACTAAACCTAATCCTATCTCTATTCATAAAACTAGCCCTAACTCCACCACTAACAGTAAAACAAAAACAAACAATTGTCCTAACCCTAAACCTAACATAAACCAAACCCTAACACTACACCTGGACCTAACCATAGCCTTAATTTGAGAACTAAACATAACCTTAAAAGTATACCTGACTCTGACTCATATGCTAAACTCACCCTAGCTTGAAACACCATCCTAAACTTAAACCTAAACTTAACAGTGACCCTAGCCCTTATTTGAGTCCTAAAACTAACTCTGACCCTGACTCATATCCTAAAATTAACCCTAGCTCTAAATATCACCCTAAACTTAAACTTAACCCTAACACTGAAACTACGCCAACCCCTACCCCTACCCCTAACCCTAAAACTAACCCTAATTGTAATCCTAGTTCTTATATTAGTGATTGCCCCAACCCTAGTCCTAACCCTAACATAAAACTAGCACTAGTCTGAACCCTAAAGCTAACTTTAACCCTAACCCTACCCTAAGTTTAGCCCTAAACCTAGCTCTAAATCTATCCCTTACCCTAAGTGAAACCCTAACACTAATGGATAACCTAGACCTATCCCTAATCCTTAGGCTAACCAGAATTTTAACACTATTAATAGTCCTGACACTAGCCCTCATTCTAGCTCTAATCCTATACCAAACCCTTTCACTAACCCTGACCCTTATTTTGACCCTAATAGAAACCCTAGGTCTTAAACTGATTCTAAACCTAGAGCAAACCCTAACACTGGCCATACTGCTAACTTATACCTAAACCTAACCCTAACCCTAGCCCTAAGACTAACTCTAACTCTCACACTATCCTGATCCCTACTTCTAAGCCTGTCCATTACCATAACACTAACCCTACTCCTAAACCTTGCCCTATCCTTAGTCCTAGCTCTAACCCTAGATCTAACTCTAACTCAAAATCTAACCCTAACCCTAAGCCTAATCCAAATACTAAAACTATTCCTAACCCTAATGCTAATGGTAAAACTAGCCCTAACCCTAACCCTAGCAGAAAAACAAACTGAGCAATAGCCCTAACTATAAAACTTAACTTAAACCAAAACTTAACACTAAAACTAGACATAACCATAGTCTTAATTTGAGTCCTAAACCTAACCTTAAATCTAACCCTGACCCTGACTAATATCCTAACACTCACCCTAGCTCTAAACACCCTCCTAACCTTAAACTGAAACCTAAAAGTATACCTATTCCTTATTCGAGTCCTAACCCTAACCCTGACCCTGACTCATATTCTAACACTAACCCTAGGTCTAAATATCATCTTAACCTTAAACCTAACCCTAACACTAGGCCTACCCCTAAACCTAACCCTAAAACTAACCCTCCTTGTAACCCTAGTTCTTACATTAGCCATTGCCCTATCATTAGCCCAAATCCCAGCCCACAAACTAGCCCTAATCCGAGACCTAAACCTAGATTTAACCCTAACCCTAACTCTAGCCCTAACCCTAGATCTAAGGCTATCGCTTACCCTAATAATAACCCTAACCCTAATGGTAGCCCTAGAACTATACCTAATCCTAGGCTAACCAAAATCCTAACCTTATTAGTAGTCTTGACTTTAGCCCTCATTCTAGATCTAATCCTATCCCAAAGTTGAACGCTAACCCGGACCCATATCCTGACCCTAACACAAACCCTAGTTCTAAACCTGACCCTAACACTAGACTAAAACCTAACACTAGCCCTTGACCTAAACCTTATCCTAAATCTAGCCTTATATCTAGCTTTAGAACTAAAAAAACCCTAGTCCTAGGCCTAACAATAACCCATATCCTAAAAAAAAACACTACCCTACCCCAAGACATAAACCTACTCCTAATTCTGGCTATAACCTAATTTGAACTTGAATCCAATCACTGACTCTTCTTTTAACCATCAACCTACTTCTAACCCTGACCCTAACTGAAAATCTAAACCTAACACTAGATTTTGGCATAACCCTAACCCTAAAACTATCCCTAATCATAATCCTAGCTCTTACATTACCCACAACTTTAAACCTAGGCCTAAACCTGACACAAAACCTGGAGCTAATCCTAGGCCTTAACCTAGCCCTAAGCATAACCCTAACCCTAACCATAGCCCTAACCCAAACCTAACCCTCGACTTAGTCCTAACCGTAGATCAAAACCTAACCTTTACTATAAACATAAACCTAGAACTATCCCTGAATCTAACCCTAAACCTAGCCCTAATTCTAACTGTAATTTTAGCCATAACCCTAGTTCTAAACGTACCCATTACCCAACCCCTAATGTAAATGTAACCCTAGCATTAAACCTAACCATAATCCTAACCCTAAACAGAAAACTAACCCTAGACCTAACCCTAAACTAAGACTCGCTACAGCCCTAACCATAGATGAAACCCTAAGCCTTACCATAAACCTAAACATAACCATAGACCTAACCCTAACCCTAAACTTAAATCTAGCCCTGTCCCTAAACCTAAACCTACATCTAACCATATTTATTACACTAACCCTAACCCTAAACTTAATTATAACCATTATCCTAACCCTAACTCTAATCTTAAACCTACCATAATCCTGTCCCTAAACATAACCCTGAACCTAACCCTTGCTCTAACACTAATCATAGCTCAGAACCTAAGTCTTACACTAAACATAACACTAAATCTAACCGTACTTCTAACCCATGCCCTAACACTAACTCAAGACCTAATCCTAACCATGAGTCTACCTATAAATTTATCTCTAACTGTACCCATTGCCCTAATAATAACTCATACCCTAATGCTAATTCTATGCCTAACCCTATCTCAAGACCTAATCCTAACCATAACCCCAGCCCTAAAATTAACTCTAACTGTATCCATTACCCTAAACATAACCCTTTCCCTAATGCTAACCCTAGGCCTAACCCTAAACCTATCAGTAACCCTAACTCTATCAATTACCCTAAACCTAACCTTCCCCCTAAATCTAATCCTATCATTACCCTAACCGTTACCCTAATTCTAATTTGAGCCCTTACTCTAAACTCAAACCTAAAAAAAACCCCTAAACATGACCCTGACCCTTATAATTCACCTAGCTCTAACCTGACCCTTACCCTAAACCTAATCCTTGCATTAGACCTAGCCAAAACCTAACCCTAAAACTATCTATAACTATAACCCTAGACCTGACATTAACCGTAGATATAATCCCAGCCCTAACCTGAACACAAACCCTAGCACTAAACATAGCTTTAATCATAACCCTAACCTTAAACCTAAGTCTAGCTTAAAACCAACCCTATCCCTAATTTTAGACCTAACTTAGCCCTATCCCTAACCCTATCCCTAACCTAGTCCTAAAACTAAGTCTATCTCTCTCCCTAGCCCTAAAACTAGTTCTTACTGGAATTATAAACCTAGCTCTAATCCTAGGCCTAACCCTAGCCATTTCCTGAGCCCTAGCCCTAAAATTGGATCTAAGCTTAACTCTAAATCTAACTCAAATACAAAGCCTAAGCCTAAATCTAACACTAACCCTAATGCTAACCCTAATGCTACTCCTAAAACTAGCCCTAACTCTAAAGCCTAGCCCTAATACAAAACTGAGCCATATCCCTAACCCTAACCCTTAACCTAAACCAAACCCTAACCCTACACCTAGCTCTAACCCTAGCCCTAATTCTACTTTTAAGTTGAACCCTAAAATTAGCTCTAACCCTGATTCTGATGCTAACATTAAACCTAGCTTTAAACATCACCCTAAACATAACCCTAAACATAACTCTAGACCTAGCCCTAACCCGAACTCTAACCCTAACCCTAAAACTAGCCCTAATTTCCACCCTAGTACTTACATTAGCCATAACCCTAACCCTAGACCTAACTTAACCCCATCCTAGCCTAATTTGAGCCCTAAACTGAGCTTTAACCCTGATCCTAACCGTAACCCTAAACCTAGCACTAAGAATAACCATAACCTTAGCTCTAACCCTAGTTCTAACCCTATCCATTACCCTAACCATAATCCTAATGCTAATGCTAACTCTAGATCTAAACCTTACCATATCCCTAATCCTAACCCTATCCATTACCCTAAACATTACTTGAAACCTAAACCTAACTATATCCTTACCCTAATACTAAACCCTATGCTAATTCAAGCCCTAAATTTAAACTGTAACCTATCCCAAACACTAATCATGATCTTGACCCAAACAGTACCCTTAGCTCTAAACCCAACCCTAACCCTAAACCTAACCCTTACACTATATCTAATCTAAACCTAAACTATATTTAACTGTAAAGCTGGACCTGAAATTAGCCCTAGCCCTAATCCTAGCCCTAAACCTAGCCTTAATCCTAACCCGAACCATAACCCAAGGTTTAAGCTTAATTCTAACCTTTGCCCTAGCTCTAAACTTAGCTATAACCCCATCCCTTACCCTAAACCTAACAATAACCCTAAACTTAACCATAATCTTAAACCTAACCATAACCTTTGCCCTAACCCTAGTGCTAACCCCAACACTACGCCTAGAACTAACCCTAATTTAGTCCTATCCTAACCCTAAACTTAGCCTTCAGATTAACTCTAACTCTTGCCCTAGCCCTAGCCCTAGTTCTATTCTTAGCCTTAGGCCAACACTGAATCTAAACCTAACTCTAAATTGAAACTTAACTCTAAATTTAAACATAACCATAATCCTAAACCAAACCCTAAAACTAGCCCTAACAATAATACTAATCCTAAAATTTGCCTTACTCCTAGCCCTAGCCTTAAAACAAAACCAATCCATATTCCTAACCCTACCCCTTAACCTAAACCAAACCATAAACTTACACCTAGCCCTAACCCTAACTCTAAAAATATCCCTGACCCTGACCCTGATCCTAAAACTAATCCTAGCTCTAAACATCACCCTAACCTTAAATTAACCCTAACACCAGACCTTTCCTTAACCCTAACCCTGAAACTAGCCCTAACCTTAACCCTAGTTCATAATTAGTCATTATCATAACTCTAGCCCTAATCCTCACACAAATTCTACCCCTAATTCTAATCCTAACCCTAGCTTAAACCCTAATCTTAACTCTAACTACCCATAATCCTAACCCTAAACCGGGCCCTATCTCTAGCTGTAACCTCATCCCTTACCCTAAGACAAACCCTAAACCAAATGCTAACCCTACTCCTAACCCTAATCCTTAGCCTAACTTAAAAATTACCAGTATCACTAGTCCTAAACCTAGCCCTCATTCTAGTTCTAACCCTAACCTTTACCCTTATTCTGATCCTAACAGTTACCCTAGGTCTAAACCTGACTAACCCTAAACCAAACCCTAACACTAGCCCTACTGGTAAGCCTATTCATATACTGGACCATAACACTAGAACTAGACCCAACACTAATCCTAAATATAGCTATAATTCTATAATTATAATTCTATAATTCTAGCCCTAGACCTAAACAAAACCCTTGATCTTGCCCTAACAATAACACTTAACCTAAACTAACCACTTACCCTGCCCCTAGACCTAACACTAGTCCTAATTCTGGCTCTAACCCTAACCCTTATCCTATCCAGAACACTGACCCTGACCCTAATATTAACCTATCTCTAAACCTGACCCTAACCCAAAACCTAGTCCTAATACTAGAACTAACCTTAACCCTAACCCTAATACTAGCCCTAAACATAACCCTAGCCCTAACACTATTTAAACCCTAATCTTAACCATAACAGTAGCCCTAACCCTAACCATAGTCCTAACCCTAGCCCTAAACCTAATACAAAACCTAGCCATAATCCTAGGCCTAAACTTAGCCCTAAGCATAACCCTAACCCTAACCCTGGCCCTAACACTAACACTTGCCTTAGACCTAACCCTAGCTCAAAGCCAAACCCTTACCCTAAATAAAACCCTAGCCCTATACTAAACAATAACCCTAACTCTAGCTCTTACCCTAACCTTAATTCTAGCTCAAACTTTAGTTCTGACCCAGTCAATTACCCTAAACCTAACCCTAACCCTAATTATAACCTTATCCCTAACACTAATCCTAACCCTAACCATAAACGTATCCCAAGACCTAACCATAAACCTAAACCTCACCATATATAGCATTAGCCATAGCAGAAACATTAAGCCTTACACTAAACCTAATCCTAAGACTAGCCCTAAATCATAAGCTAACCCTAACCCTAACCCTAAATCTAACATTATCCATTACCCTAAATCTAACCCTAACTGTAATGAAAACTCTAGCCATAACCCAAACCCTAAACCAAACCCTAACCATAAACATATCCCTAGACCTGAACGTAAACCTAACCCTCGCCCTACACATTACTCTAGCTCAAACACTAACTCTTACACTAACCTAACCATAACCCTAGCCCTAAACCTAACACTTACTGTAAACCAAATCCTAGCCCTATCCCTAAACCTAACTCTAATTTTAGACTTAATCCAAACCATAACCTAGCCCTAACCCTAGCTCTACATCTATCCATTATACTAAACATAACCCTAACCTAAAGCTAAACTTAACCCTATTGCTAAACCTAACCATCCATTACCCTAAACCTTAATTGAAACCTAAACCTAACCCTATCCTTTATGCTAACCATAAGCCTAAACCTAACACTAATTCAAGCCCTAAACCTAAACTTTGACCAAAAACCAAATGGTAACCCTGACCCTAACCCTAATAATACCCTTAACTCTAAATCTAACCCTATGCCTAACCGTAACCCTATCCATTATGCTAAACCTAACCTGAACCCTAAACCTAACCCTATCATTACCCTAACACAAACCCTAATGCTAATGCTAACACTAAAACCTAACCTAAACAAAACTCTAAACATGACCCTGACCCTAATAATACCCCTAGCTCTAAATTTAACCCTTACCCTAAATCTAACCCTTACTCTGAACATAACCATAAACCTAACCCTCAAACTATCCCTCACTGTAACCCTAGAACTGACATTTGCCCTAACACTAATCCTAGCCCTAACCAAAACACAAACCTTAACCCTCATCCTAGCCCTTAAGCTAGCCTTAATCATAACTCTAACAAAACCCTAGCCCTAACCCTAATTCTAACCTTCGCCCTAGCGCTAAACCTAGCTCTAACCCCATCATTTACACTAAACCTAACCCTTAGCCCAAAAGTAACCAAGGCCTAAACATAAACATAAACCTAGCCCTATTCCTAGCCCTAATTAAGCCCTATATCTAGCCAAACCCTAAGCCTAGCCCTAAGATGAACTCTCACTCTCGCCCTAGCTCTATCCCTAGTTCTAATTCTATTTTTATCATAACCCTAATCCTAGCTATAGACCTACAACTAATGCTACCCATATCCTTAGCCTTAGACCTAACCCTAGATATAATCCTAACTCTAAATCTAAATCTAAACCTAAGACTAAACCTAACCCTAACACTACTCCTAAACCTAATGCTAATCTTAAAACTAGCCCTAACCATAGCCCTAGCTCTAAAACAAAACCGAGATAGCCCTAACTTTAAAGCTTAACCTAAAACCAAAACCTAATGCTACACCTAGCCCTAACCCTAGTCCTAATTCAAGTCCAAACCTTAACAGTAAAACTACCCCTGACCTTAATTTTGACCCTAATATTAACCCTAGCTCTAAACATCACACTAATATTAAACCTAACCCTAACACTAGAACTAGTCCTATCTCCAATCTTGTAACTAGCTCAAATCATAACTCTACTGCAAACATTGGCCATAACTCTGAACCTAGCCCTAACTCTAACCAAAATTTAGCCCTGGGGATCCAACATGGCGGCCGGCGAGGAAGCAGCGATTCCAACGTCTCCACTTTAACGGGATAAGGAAGACCCATCGGAACAGCTGCAGCCTACCTATGGAGGAACTTCTAGCATAATTCCCTTAAGAGGAGAGCTTCCGTGAACTGGTAGGTTTATTGGAAGTGACAGTTTGTCCCAGAGAAGTGGATCTTAAACGGCCACGCGGGCACTGAGGTCTAGTCCCGCAGCCATCAGCCGCTCCGGCAAGCGGCTCCCCCGGGAGGCCTAGCTCCCACTCTGCGAGCAGCCGCCTCACCTGCCCGGCTTGGTCTGCCCCACCCGAACCGGCAGTCGGCCTCTGCCATCCGGGCTCCCCGGGAGGCCTAGCTCTTGCTATGCAAGCAGCCGCCCCACCCACCTGGTTCCTATCCACGCGGCCGAAGCTACCCGGCTCTACAGGTGGCCCCGCGGCGGGTGCAGAACTCAAGTCCTGCAGCCAGCAGCCGCTTTTGCAAGCGGCCGACACCCAGAGCGGCTTGGCCCACCTCGCCCGAACCGGCAGTCGGCCTCCGCCATCCGGGCTCCCCCGGGACGCCTAGCTCTCGCTCTGCGAGCGGCCACCCACCTGCCTGGTTCCTAACCACGCGGCCGCAGCTACCTGGCTCTACAGGTGGCCCCGCGGCGGGTGCAGAACTCAAGTCCTGCAGCCAGCAGCCGCTTTTGCAAGCGGCTGACACCCGAAGCGGCTTGGCCCGCCCTGC
Organism: Ictidomys tridecemlineatus; assembly: GCF_052094955.1. Classification (NCBI taxonomy): domain Eukaryota; kingdom Metazoa; phylum Chordata; class Mammalia; order Rodentia; family Sciuridae; genus Ictidomys; species Ictidomys tridecemlineatus. The sequence goes on along the minus strand of NC_135488.1, from coordinate 572,338 downwards.
CCGAACCGGCAGTCGGCCTCCGCCATCCGGGCTCCCCCTGAAGGCCTAGCTCTCACTCTGCGAGCGGCCACCACACCTGCCTGGTTCCTAACCACGCGGCCGCAGCTACCCGGCTCTACAGGTGGCTCTACAGGTGGCCCCGCGGCGGGTGCAGAAGTCAAGTCCTGCAACCAGCAGCCGCTTTTGCAAGTGGCCGGCACCCGGAGCGGCTTGGCCCGCACCGCTCTGCTAACAGCCCCGCCCACCTGGCAAACAACCGGGAAACTTCAAAACCTCTCCGTGGGCGTGACCGCAAGGACCAAAGGACTCTCGACCCCCAACTCCCCCTACTGCCAGAGTCAGGCAGACCTGAGACCCACCAGCGGAACAGGCCTAGAGGCCTGCCAGCATGGTAGACACGTCACTCCAATTGGAGTAGGAGCAGAGCAGAGCAGCCGCCTGCATCCGGATCAGGCCCAACGACCCGAGGGGGTGGTAGTCACATCGCCACAATTGGAGTGGGGGCAGAGCAAAGCTGCCACCCGCACCCGCAGGGTGGGCAGACCTGCGAACAACCGGCAGAGCAGGCCTAGCGGCCCGCCAGCGCGGTAGACAGATCACCCCAATTAGAGGAGGAGCATAGCCACTACCCGCCCTGCAAGGGAGATTTTTCAACTATACAAGAGCAATATAAATAATTAGGGGGGAAAACTCATAAACACAACAGTTTCATCAAGCAGAAAGAAACGTGAGCAGCATGAAAAGACAAGGAAAGAAAGGACCACAAGCATTGCAGGTCAACTCAACTTTAGAAGAGGTAATAGCTGCAACAGAGGGAATGTCAGAGAGAGAGTTCAGGATATACATGCTACAGATGATCTGGAATCTCAAGAAAGACATGCGACAGCAAAATCAGACAATGAAAGATCACATTGACAAGGAACTACATAAACAAATCCAGGAAGTAAAAGATCAATTTCACAGAGAGATAGAGGTAATAAAAAACAAACAAATAGAAATCCTAGAAATGCAGGAAGCAATAAACCAACTTAAAAACTCAATTGAGAATACTACCAGCAGAGTAGATCACTTAGAAGATAGAACATCAGACAATGAAGACAAAGTATTTCAACTTGAAAAGAAGATAGACAGCTCAGCAAGACTGCTAAGAAACCATGAGCAGAACATCCAGGAATTATGGGATAACGTTAAAAGACCAAACTTAAGAGTCATTGGGATACAGGAAGGCACAGAGCTCCAAACCAAAGGAATAAACAATCTATTCAGTGAAATAATACGAGAAAACTTCCCACACTTGAAGAATGAGACAGAATCCCAAATCCTAGGAGCCTACAGGACGCCGAATGTGCAAAATCATAAGAGATCTACACCTAGACACATTATAATGAAGATGTCCAACATACATTATAAGGAGAGAATTTTAAAAGCTACAAGAGAAAGGAAGCAGATTACATTTAGGGGTAAACCAATCAGGATAACAGCTGATCTCTCAACACAGACTCTGAAAGCTAGAAGATCCTGGAATAACATATTTCAAACACTGAAAGAAAATGGGTTCCAACCAAGAATCGTGTATCCGGCGAAATTAAGCTTCAGGATGGAAGATGAAATTAAAACCTTCCACGATAAACAAAAGTTAAAAGAATTCGCAGCTAGAAAACCATCTCTTCAAAAAATCCTTGGCAAAACATTACAGGAAGAGGAAATGGAAAATAACATTGAAAACCAACAGGGGGAGGTAGGACAGTAAAAGGGGGAAAGTAATCAAAGAGGAAAACAAATCAGGTTTAGTAACATTAATAAACAAATATGGCTGGAAGAACAAACCATATCTCAATAATAACTCTAAATGTTAATGGCTTAAACTCACCAATTAAGAGACACAGGCTAGTAGAATGGATCACAAAACAAGACCCAACAATATGCTGCCTACAGGAGACACATCTGATAGAAAAAGATATACATAGACTGAAAGTGAAAGGTTGGGAAAAATCATACCATTCATATGGACTGCGGAAACAAGCAGGAGTGTCCATACTCATATCTAATAAAATAGATTTCAAGCCAAAGTTAATCAAAAGGGATAAAGAGGGACACTACATACTGCTCAAGGAAACCATACACAAACAAGACATAACAATCATAAATATATATGCTCCAAATAATGGTGCAGCTATGTTCATCAAGCAAACTCTTCTCAAGTTCAAGAGTCTAATAGACCACCATACAATAATCACGGGAGACTTCAACACACCTCTCTCACCACTGGACAAATCTTCCAAACAAAAGTTAAATAAGGAAACTATAGAACTCAATAACACAATTAATAACCTAGACTTAATTGACATATATAGATTATACCACCCAACATCAAGTAGCTACACTTTTTTTCTCAGCAGCACATGGAACCTTCTCAAAAATAGACCATATACTATGTCACAGGGCAACTCTTAGACAATATAAAGGAGTAGAGATAATACCATGCATCTTATCTGATCATAATGGAATGGAACTGAAAATCAATGATAAAAGAAGGAAGGAAAAATCAAGTATCACTTGGAGAATGAACAATAGGTTACTAAATGATCAATGGGTTTTAGAAGACATCAAGGAGGAAATTAAAAACTTCTTAGAGTTAAATGAAAACACAGACACAACATATCGGAAACTATGGGACACATTGAAAGCAGTTCTAAGAGGAAAATTCATTGCCTGGAGTTTATTCCTTAAAAAAAGAAAAAAACCAACAAATAAACGATCTCATACTTCATCTCAAAATCCTAGAAAAAGAAGAGCAAAACAACAGCAAAATAAGTAGAAGGCAAGAAATAATTAAAATCAGAGCTGAAATTAATGAAATCGAACCAAAAGAAACAATTGAAAAAAATGACAAAACTAAAAGTTGGTTCTTTGAAAAAATAAATAAAATTGACAGACCCTTAGCCATGCTAACGAAGAGAAGAAGAGAGAGAACCCAAATTACTAGCATACGGGATGAAAAAGGTAATATCACAACAGACACTTCAGAAATACAGAACATAATCAGAAATTATTTTGAATCCTTATACTCCAATAAAATAGAAGATAGTGAAGGCATAGATAAATTTCTTAAGTCTTATGATCTGCCCAGATTGAGTCAGGAGGATATAGACAACCTAAACAGACCAATAACAATAGAGGAAATAGAAGAAACCATCAAAAGACTACCAACTAAGAAAAGCCCAGGACCGAATGGGTATACAGCAGAGTTTTACAAAACCTTTAAAGAGGAACTAACACCAATACCTTCAAACTATTTCAGGAAATAGAAAAAGAGGGAGAACTTCCAAATTCATTCTACGAGGCCAATATCACTCTGATCCCTAAACCAGACAAAGATACTTCAAAGAAAGAAAACTACAGACCAACATCTCTAATGAACCTAGACGCAAAAATCCTCAATAAAATTTTGGCGAATTGGATTCAAAAATATACCCAAAAAATCATACACCATGATCAAGTAGGATTCATCCCTGGGATGCAAGGCTGGTTCGATATACGGAAATCAATAAATGTTATTCACCACATCAATAGACTTAAAAATAAGAACCATATGATCATCTCGATAGATGCAGAAAAAGCATTCGACAAAGTACAGCATCCCTTTATGTTCAAAACTCTAGAAAAATTAGGGATAACAGGATCATACCTCAACATTGTAAAAGCAATCTATGATAAGCCACAGGCCAGCATCATTCTGAATGGAGAAAAATTGAAGGCATTCTCTCTAAGATCTGGTACAAGACAGGGATGCCCTCTCTCACCACTTCTGTTCAACATAGTCCTCGAAACACTGGCCAGAGCAATTAGACAGATGAAAGAAATTAAAGGCATAAAAATAGGAAAAGAAGAACTTAAATTATCACTATTTGCAGATGACATGATTCTTTACCTAGCAGACCCAAAAGGGTCTACAAAGAAACTATTAGAGCTAATAAATGAATTCAGCAAAGTGGCAGGATATAAGATCAACACGCATAAATCAAATGCATTCCTGTATATCAGCGACAAATCCTCTGAAATGGAAATGAGGACAACTACTCCATTCACAATATCCCCCCAAAAAATAAAATGCTTGGGAATCAACCTAACAAAAGAGGTGAAAGACTTATACAATGAAAACTACAGAACCCTAAAGAAAGATATAGAAGAAGACCTTAGAAGATGGAATAATATACCCTGTTCATGGATAGGCCGAACTAACATCATCAAAATGGCAATATTACCAAAAGTTCTCTATAAGTTCAATGCAATGCCAATCAAAATCCCAACAGCATTTCTTGTAGAAATAGATAAAACAATCATGAAGTTCATATGGAATAATAAAAGACCCAGAATAGCAAAAACAATGCTAAGCAGGAAGTGTGAATCAGGTGGGATAGCGATACCAGACTTCAAACTATACTACAGAGCAATAGTAACAAAAACAGCATGGTACTGGTACCAAAACAGGCGGGTGGACCAATGGTACAGAATAGAGGACACAGAAACCAATCCACAAAACTACAACTATCTTATATTTGATAAAGGGGCTAAAAGCATGCAATGGAGGAAGGATAGCATCTTCAACAAATGGTGCTGGGAAAACTGGAAATCCATTTGCATCAAAATGAAATTGAATCTCTTTCTCTCGCCATGCACAAAAGTTAACTCAAAATGGATCAAGGAGCTTGATATCAAAACAGAGACACGGCGTCTGATAGAAGAAAAAGTTGGCTATGATCTACATACCGTGGGGTCGGGCTCCAAATTCCTCAATAGGACACCCATAGCGCAAGAGTTAACAACTAGAATTAACAAATGGTACTTACTCAAACTAAAAAGTTTTTTCTCAGCAAGAGAAACAATAAGAGAGGTAAATAGGGAGCCTACATCCTGGGAACAAATCTTTACTCCTCACACTTCAGATAGAGCCCTAATATCCAGAGTATACAAGGAACTCAAAAAATTAGACAAAAAGACAACAAATAACCCAATCAACAAATGGGCCAAGGACCTGAACAGACACTTCTCCGAGGAGGACATACAATCAATCAATAAGTACATGAAAAAAATGCTCAACATCACTAGCAGTCAGAGAAATGCAAATCAAAACCACCCTAAGATACCATCTCACTCCAGTAAGAATGGCAGCCATTATGAAGTCAAATAACAACAAGTGTTGGCGAGGATGTGGGGAAAAGGGTACACTGGTTCATTGTTGGTGGGACTGCAAATTGGTGCAGCCAATTTGGAAAGCAGTATGGAGGTTTCTTGGAAAGCTGGGAATGGAACCACCATTTGACCCAGCTATTCCCCTTCTCAGTCTATTCCCCAAAGACCTAATAAGAGCATGCTACAGAGACACTGCTACATTGATGTTCATAGCAGCACAATTCACGATAGCAAGATTGTGGAACCAACCTAGATGCCCTTCAATAGATGAATGGATAAAAAAATGTGGCATTTATACACAATGGAGTATTACTCTGCATTAAGAAACGACAAAATCATAGAATTCAGAGGGAAATGGATGGCATTAGAGCAGATTATGCTAAGTGAAACTAGCCAATCCTTAAAAAACAAATGCCAAATGACTTCTTTGATATAAGGGGAGTAACTAAGGACAGAGTAGGGACGAAGAGCAGGAGTAGAAGATCAACATTAATAGGGATGAGAGGGGGGAGGGAAAGGGAGAGAGAATGGAAATTGCATGGAAAGGGATGGTGATCCTCAGGGTTATACAAAATTACATACAAGAGGAAGTGAGGGGTAAGGAAAGAATAATACAAGTGTAAGAAGTGTTTTACAGTAGAGGGGGTTGAGAGAGAAGAGGGGAGAGGAGGGGAGGGGATGGGGGATAGTAGAGAATAGGATAGAGAGCAGAATTCATCAGACACTAGAATGGCAATATGTAAATCAATGGAAATGTAATTGATGTAACTGATGTGATTCAGCAATCTGTATACGGGGTAAAAATGGGAGTTCATAACCATTTTGAATCAAACTGTGAAATATATCAAATTAGATGTAATGTTTTGAACGACCAACAATAAAAAAAAATAAAATAAAAAATAAAAAAATAAAAAAAGAGCAAACTCATGGATACATACACTATACCTCTTTTTTTTTAAATTAGGGTTGACAGTTGAAACAAAATGTGTAATAATGTTAACTGATGTAGTTTTCATTAGATATAGAGGAGCTACTTAATATAGTTATGTTATAAACTAGGAAAGATAAAGAAATAAACTCAGTAAAAATTTTACACTTAATTCAAACTTTTAAAATGTTAATGCCAATAGATTGTGAGAAGGTCTACATATATTATACATATAGGCATATATTTATTATATTTAACATAAATATTATATTATCTGTAGTGATTTTAACATATCTATGATGCATATTCAGATGGTTTATCTAAGTATTATATATGAGAATGCTCAACACTACTCACTTTAAAGAAGTGCTTACAGGGATTCAGTCATTTATACGTGTGTGTGTGTGTGTGTGTGTGTGTGTGTATGCATGCTTATATGTATACATGTATATATATATATATATATATATATATATATATATATATATATATATATATAATACTTAGAGAAAACATCTAAATATCTATCATGTATGAGGTATGCTAAAAATCACAATAGATTAACCAAAATATGTTCTAAGAAATATTCAATTAACCCATACAGCAACATGGAAAAGAGGGTACAAAGAGAAAACAAACTAAAATGTTAGATGTAAGCCCCACTATTTCAATTATTACATGAAATGTAAATGGTCTAAATAAACCAATAACAAAAGATTTGTAGGGTAGATAAAAAGTATTGTCCAACTACATATGTAAGGGTATTATGCTGAATGAAAAAAACCCAATCTCAAAAGTGACATAAAAATATAATTCCATGATCACAACTTTCTTATAATGATAACATTATGAATATGCAGAGAAGATTAGTGGTTACTAGGAATTATAATGTGGGGGGTTGACTATGTGGAAGTAGAAAAATTCTGTAGATTGTGGTGTTGGTGATGGTAAATGGTATAGAACTAGATATGGACACATTATGCTAATATAATTTTCCTGGATTTTATAATGTACTGTAGTTATGTAAGATGTTATTACTAGAGAAAACTGTATAAATAATCCATGAGATCACTGTTATTATTTTTGCAACTTTCTGTGAATGTATAATAATTTCAAAAATAAAAAGTTGGCACCTAACAGAAAAAAAAATTTAGCCCTAATTGGAAACCTAATCCTAACATTAACCCTAAACCTAATCCTAACACTAGCCCTAACCCTACCTGAAATGTAACACGTAACCCTAGGTCTAACCCTATCCCTTACACTAAGCCAAACCTAACCCTAATGCTAACCCTAGTCCTAAACCTAATTCTATTACTAGTACTAAACCTAGCCCTCACTCTAGCTCTAGCCATAACTCAAACCTGACACTTATTCTTACCCTAATGGTAACCGTAGGTCTAAACCTGACCCTAACCCTATATTAAACCCTAACACTAGCACTAGATATAAATCTATTCCTAAATCTAACCCTAACACTAGCCCTAGACCTAAACCTAATCCTAAATCTAGCCATATCTCTAGCCCTAGATATAAACAAAAACCTAGCCCTAGCCCTAATAATAAACCTTAACCTAACCCAAACACTAACCCTACTCCTAGACCTAACCCTAGTGATAATTCTGGCTTTAACCATACAATTAACTCTAACCTGAACACTGATCCTGATCCTAACACTAACTCTATCTCTAAACATCCCGCTAACACTAATCCTAATCCTAACACTTGACCTAGCCATAACACTAACCCAAAAACTTGCCCTAATCATAACCCTAGTTTGTACACTAGCTGTATCCCTAACACTAGCCCTAACCTAACCCAAAACCTGGCCCTAATCCGAGCGCTAACCCTAGCTTTAACCCTAAATCTAATCCTAGCCATAAGCCAGTTCCTAACCCTTCCCTAACACTAGCTCTTATCCTCTTTGTTACCTTAAGCCAAACCCTAAACCTAATGCTAACCCTAGAGCTAACCCTAATCCATAGCCTAACCCAAACCCTAACCCTATTACTAGTCCTAACCCTAGCCCTCGTTCTAGCTCTAACCATAACTCAAACCCTATTTCTAACCCTGCAACTTATACTGACCCAAACACTAACCATAGGTCTAAACCTGACCCTAACTCGAACCTGAACCCTAAAATTAGCCCTACTGGTAATCCTATACCGAAATCTAAACCTAACACTAGTCCTAGACCTAAAGCTAATCCTAAATCTAGCTATAACTCTAGTCGTAGACCTGAACAACAACCTTGCCCTAGCCTTAACAATCACCCTTAGTATACATAACCCAAACACTAACCCTACTTCTAGACCTAAACCTAGTCCTCATTCTGGCACTAACACCAACACTCACTCTAACCTGAACACTGACCCTGACCCTAACATAAACCTAGCTCCAAAGCTCACCCTAACTCAAAACCTAATCCTAAAACTACACCTAGCCATAACCCTAACCCTAAAACTAGCTCTAATCATAATCATAACTCTTAACTACCAATGGCCCTAACACTAGGCCTAAAATAACACAAAACCTAGCCCTAATCCTAGGCCTAAACCTAGCCCTAAGTGTAACCCCATACTAACCCTAACCCTCCCCTTAGACCTAACCCTAGCTCAAAGCCTCACCTTTACCTTAAACATAACACTAGCACTATCCCAAATCCTAGCCTAACCCTAGCCCTAATCCTAACCTTAACCATTGTCCTAAACATAGCTCTAATTCTATACACTACCCCAATCCTAGTCCTAATCCTAACCATAAACCTAGCCCTAACCCTAGATCTAATCCTATCCATTACCCTAACCATAATCCTTACCCTAAATCTAACCCTAGGCTTAACCCTAACCCTATCACAATCCCTAAACCTATCCATTACCCTAAAACTAACCTGTACTCTAATCCTAAACCTATTCATTACCCTAACCCTAACTCTAATCCTAACGCTAATTAAAGCCCTAAACCTAAACCTTAACCTAAACTGAACCATAAGCCATATGCTGACCTTAATAATACATCTAGCTCTAAACTTGAAGCCTACCTTAAATCTAACCCTTACACTAGACCTAACCATAAACATAACCCTAAATCTATCCCTAACCGTAACCCTACACTTAACCCTAGTCACTTACCCTAAAACAAACCCTAGCTCTAAACCTTATCCTAACCAAAAAAATAACCCTAACACTAGACAAAACCTAAATCTACAAATAACCATAACCCTAGCTCTTACATTACCCGTACACCTAACACTAGCCCTAAAACTCACACACAAAAAAATCTAGCCCTAACCCTCGCTCTAAACCTAGACCTAAGTGTAACTTTAAACCTATCTCTAGCATTAACCTTAACCCTAACACTGGCTCTGGCCCTAACCCTACTCAAACTCTAATCCTTACCATAAACATAAAAATAGTCCTAACCCTCAACCTAACTCTAAACCTAGGCCTAATCCTAACTGTAACAATAGCACAAATCCTAGCACAAACTCTATCTATTACCTTAAACATAACCCTAACAATAATGCTAACCTAAGCCATAACCCTAACCCCAACCCTAACCGTAGCCCTGACTCTAACCCTAACCCTCACCCTAGCCCTAACCCTAGCTAAAACCCTAACATTTCTGCTAAACCTAACACTAACACTAACTCTTGGCCTATCTCTAAACCTAGCAAAAATCCTAAGGGTAACACAAGCCCTAACACTAGAACTAACCCTATCCTTTATCCTAAACTAAATGCTAACCCTAGGCCTAACCCTAATCCTATCACTAACACTAACCCTACCTATTACTCTAAACCTAACCTGAACTCTAAACCTAACACTATCCATTACTTTAACCCTAACCCTAATGCTAATTTGAGCCCTAACCCTAAACCCAACCCTAAACTGGACTCTGACCATAATAATACACCTAGCTCTAAACCTGACCTTTACCATAAACCTAACTTTCCACTAGACCTAGCCATAAACCTCCTGTTAACACTATTCCTAACCATAACGTTAGACCTGACATTAGCCCTAGTCCTAATCCTAGCTCTAACCTTAACATAAACCCTAGCCCTCATCCTAGCCCTAATCCTAGCCTTAATCCTAACCTGAACACTCACCCTATTCCTATACCTTATTTTGACCCTCTCCATAGCCTTGAACCTATCCATAACCTCATCCTTTCCCTTAAAACTAACCATAAACCTAACACTAACACTAACTCTAGTCTAACCCTAACACTAAACCTAGCGCTAATCTAGCCCTAATTTAGCTCAAACCCTAAGCAAATCCCTAACTCTAGCCTTAAGAATACCTCTAACTCTCAACCTAGCCCTATTTTTATTTCTAAACCTGTCCATTACCATAACCCTAACACTAGCCCTAACCTTAGCCCTAACCTTAAATCAAACCATAACTCTGAATCTAACCCTAACCTTAAGCCTAAACCTCACCCTACCACTAGATAAACACTATTGCTAATCATAAAACTAACCCTAACCCTAGCCATAGCCCTAAAACAAAACCGAGCCATTACCCTAACACTAAACCTAACCTAAACCAAACTCTAACCCTACAACTACCATAACCGTAGCTCAAATTTGTGTCCTAGATCTAAAACTATCCCTTACAATGACTCTTATCCAAACACTAACCCTAGCTCTATATATCACCCTAACCATAAAGCAAATGCTAACACCATTCCTAGCCCAAAACCTAACCCTAAAACTAACCCTAATAATAACCCTAGTTCTTACATTAGCTATAGTCCTAAACCTAGCCCTAACCCCAAACCAAAAATAGCCCTAATCTGAGCCCTAAAACTAGATTTAACCCTAACCCTAGCCCTAGCCCTCAACCTAACCCTAACCCTAGCTCTAAATCTAGCTGTAACCTTATCCTAAGCCAAACTCTATCTATAATGCTAACTCTAGTCCTAATAGTAATCCTTTGCCTAAATCAAACACTAACCCTATTACTAGTCCAAACCCTAGCCCTCATTCTATCTCTAAACCTAACCCAAAACCTAACCCTAATCTTCACCCTTATTCTGACCATAACACTACTTATAGGTTTAAACCTCACTCTAACCCTAAACTGAATTCTGAAACTAGCCCTACCAGTAAATTTTACCTAAACCTAACCCTAACACTACCCCTAGACCTAAACCTAATCCTAAATCTACTGATAACTCTAGCCCTAGACCTAAACAAAAACTTAGTCCTACCCCTAACAATAACACTTAACTTAAAACACACAATAACACTACCCCTAGACCTAACAATACTCCTGATTCTGGCTTTCACCCTAACTCTAATCAGAACACTGACCCTGACACTAACACTAAATCTAGCTCTAAAACTGACTCTAAATCAAAATCTAAACCTAACACTAGACCTAGCCATAACCCTAACCCTAAAACTATCCCTAATTAGAACCCTAGATCTTACATTACCCATAGCACTAAAACTAGATCTAAACCTAACACAAAACCTAGCACTAATTCAAGGCCTAAACCTACCCTAAGCATAATCCTAACCCTAAACCTATCCCTAACCCTAAGCCTAACCCTCACCTTAGACCTAAGCATAGCTCAAAGCCTAACCTTTAACCTAAACATAACCCTAGTCTTATCCCTAACAATAACCCTAACCCTAACACTGTATATTACCTTTATTATAACCCTATTCCTAATGATAACTCTAGGCCTAACCCTAACCCTATTGCAAACCTTAAATCTCTCCATTACCCTTAACCTACCCTAAATCTAAACCTAACCATATTCATTACCCTATACGTAACTCTAACCCTAATGCTCATTTGAGCCCTATCCCTAAATCTTAACCTAATACAAACCATAACCTGACCCTGAACTTAAAAGTAATCCTAGATCTAAAACTGACCCTTACCCTAAAATTAACACTTACAGTAGACTAAGACATAGACCGAATTCCAAATCTACTCCTAAATGTAACACTAGACCTGACATTATCCCTAGCCCTAATTCTAGACCTAACCCTACAACAAACCCTAGCCCTCATCCTAGCCCTAAAACTAGCCTTAATCATAACTGTAACCCTAAACCTAGCCCTAATCCCAATTCTAACAATCACTCTACCTCTAAACCTAGCTATAACACATCCCTTTCCCTAAACCCCAAACCTAGTCCTAATGCTAGGAGTAAGCTGAACACTAATCCTAGTTCTAATCTTTGCCCTGATTGAGCTCTATCCCTAAATTAACCATAACCCTAGCCCCAAGACTAACTCTAACTCTTGCCCTGGCCTTATCTTTAGTTCTATCCTTATCATTTACCATAACCCTAAACCTAGCCCTAACCCTTGCCCTATCATTAGACCTAGCCCTAACCCTAGATCTAACCCTAACTCCAAGTCTTAACATAACCCTCAGCCTAAGCCTAACACAAACACTAGCCCTGACCCTAACGCTAATCATATGACCTAGGACTAAAACAAAACTAGGCAATAGAGGGTGAAGATGTGACTCAAGCAGTAGCATATTCAACTGGCATGCACAGGGTGCTGGGTTTGATCCTCAGCAACAATAAAAATATAATTTAAAAAAGATGTTGTGTCCACCAAAAACTAAAAAAATAAAAATATTTTAAAAAATCTCTCTCTCTCTCTCTCTCTCTCTCTCTCTCTAAAAAATACTGAGCAATACTACTAACATTAAACCTTAACATAATCCAAAGCCTAACACTACACCTAGACCTAACCCAAGCCCTAATTCGAGTCCTTACCATAACCTTAAATTAACCCTGACCCCGAATCATATCCTAACACTCACCCTAGGACTAAACACCACCCTAAACTTAAACCAAACTCTAACAGGAACCCTAGCCTCAATTAGAGTCATAACCCTAATCTTAAAACTAACCTTGATGCTGACTCATATCCTAACAGTCACCCTAGCTCTAAAGACCACCCTAACCTTAAACTGAACCCTAACAGTAATCCTAGCCCTTATTTGAGTCCTAACCCTAACCCTAAAACTAACATTGTCTCTGAATCATATCCTAATACTAACCTAGCTATAAATATCACCCTAACATTAAACCTAACCCTAACACTAGACCTACACCTACCCCTAACCCTAATTGTAACCGTAGTTCTTATATTATCCATTGCCATAATATTAGCCCTAACCGTAACACAAAACTAGCCCTAATCTGAGCCATAAACCTAGATTTAACCCTAACCCTAACCCTAACTCTAGCCCTAACCCTAGCTCTAAGCCTATCCCTTACTCAAAGTGAAACGCTAACCCTAATGGTAACCCTAGACTTATCCCTAATCCTTAAGCTAACCAAAACCCTAACCCTATTAATAGTCATAACTCTACCCTCACTCTAGCTCTAACCCTATTTCAAACCCTAATGTTAATACTGACCATTTTTTCACCCTAACAGTAATCCTAGGTCTAAACCTGGCCCTAACCCTAGACCAAACCCTAACACTAAACCTAGACATAAACCAAATCCTAAATATAGCCTTAACTCTAGCCATAGACCTATACTAAAACCTATCCCTAGCCCTTAAAGTAACCCTTAACCTAACACAAACACTAACCCTACCCCTAGACCTAAACCTAATTCTAATTCTGGCTGTAACCCTGACTCTAATTCTTACCTAAACACTGACCCTGCCTTTAAGAGTAAATCTACCTCTATACCTGACCCTAATAAAAAAATCTAAATGTAACACTAGACCTAGCCAAAATCCTAACCCTAAAACTAGCCCTAATCATAACCCTAGCTCTTACATTACCCACAGCCCTAACCCTAGGCCTAAACCTAACACAAAACCTAGATCTAATCCTAGACCTCAGCATAACCCTAACCCTAACGTAACACTTGATTAGTCCTAACCATAGCTCAAAGCCTAACCCATATTCAAAACATAAACCTACACCTTTTCCTAAATATACCCCTAACACTAGCCCTAATCATAAACTTAACCCTAGTCCTAAACCTAGCTCTAAACCTACCCATTACCCTAAAACTAACCCTAAACCTATTGATAAGCCTAGGCCTACTTCTAACCCTAAACCTAACCAGAAAACTAACACTAGACCTAACCCTAAACCTCACAGTCACCATAGACCTAACTCTAGCTCAAACCCTAAACCTTACCATAAACCTAAAGATAACCATAGCCCTAAACCTAAACCTAAACCTCAATCTAACACTAACGATAACCCTATGCCTACATCTAACCATATACATTACTCTAACCCTAACCCTAATCATACTTGAATCTTATCCCTAGACCTAACTCTAAACCTAACCCTCGCCCTAGCCCTAACCCTAGCTCAAAACCTAACCCTTATGATAAACATAACCCTAACACTAACCCTAGTTCTAACCCTAACCCTAACCCTAACTCAAGACCTATTCCTAACCATAACCCTAGCCCTAAACTTATCTCTAACCCTATCCTATCCATTATCCTAACCATTACCTTTACCCTAATGCTAACCCTAGGCCTAACACAAACACTATCACTAAACCTAACCCTATCAATTACCGTAAACCTAACCTGAACCCTAAACAAAAACCTATCATTACCCTAACCCTGCCTAATGCTTATTGGAGCCCTAATGCTAAACACTAACCTCAACCAAACTCTAACCTTATCCTGACCCTAATAATTCCCCTAGCTCTAAACCTGACCCTTAGCCCTAAACCTAACCCTTACACTAGACATAGCCATAAACCTAATCCTAAAACTGTCCTCTTCTCAACTATAACCCCACACCTGATATCAGCCCTAGCCCTAATCCTAGCCCTAATTCTAACAAAAAAATCCCAGCCCTTATCCTATTCCTAAACCTAACCCTAGCTCTAACCCCAATACTAACCCTAGCCCTAATCTTAGCCCTAATTTCACCCCATCTTTAAACCTAACCCTAACCCTATATATAAGAATAAATATAACTCTCACACTAGCCTTATCACTAGTTCTAACCCTATCCCTTAACGTAAACCTAACCCTAGCTCTAAACTTAGTCCTAACCGATGCCCTATTCACAGGCCAAGCACTAAGATTAGATCATAATCTATCTCTAAACCTAACCCTAACCAGAAGCATAAGCCTAACCCTAAAACTAGCCCTAATCCTAGCCCTAAAACAAACCCAAGCCATAAGCTCTATTCCTAACCCTTAAACTAAACCAAACCCTAACCATACACCTACACCTAACCCTAGCCCTAATTCGAGTTTTAAGAAGAACCCTAAAACTAACCTTGACACTGACTCTGACACTAACACTAATCCTAGCTCTAAACATCACCCTAATCCTAACACTAATGTTAGCCCTAAACTGAACCCTAAAATTAGCCCTAATCATAACCATTGTACTTACATTAGCCACAATCTTAACCCTATCACTAACTTAACCCAAATCCTAGCCCTAATCTGAGCCCTAACCTGAGCTTTAACTCTACCCTAACCCTAACCCTAGCCCTAGCCCTAATCATAACCATAACCCTAGCCCTATCCTATACATTAACATAACAATAACCCTAACCCTAATGCTAACCCTAGGCCTAAACCTAACCCTATCTCTAATCCTATTTCTATCCATTTCCCTTAAGCAAACATGAACCCTAATTCTAAGCCTCTCATTACTCTAACCCTTACTCTAATGTTAATTCAATCCCTAACTTTAAGCCTGAACCTATTCCAAACCCTAACCTAGACCTTCACCTTAATAATACCCCTAGCCCTAAACCTGACCCTAACCCTAAACCTAAACCTTACACTAGACGTACCCATAATCCTAACCCTAAAACTATCTTTAAACATAATTCTAGACTTAAAATTATCCACACTCCTAATCCTAGCCCTAAACCTAGCCTTAATCATAACCCTAATCCTAACCCTTATACTAAACATCACCCTACCTCTAAAACTAGCATAAAACCATCCCTCACCCTAAACTAAATCCTAAATCTAACCCTAATTCTATGCTTAAACTGAACACTAACCATAGACCTAATCCAAGCCCTGATTTAGCCCTATCCCGAACCCTAAGCCTAACCTTAGCCCCAAGACTAACAATAACTCTCATACTAGCCCTATCACTAGTTCTAATCCTACCCCTTACCATAGCCATAACCCTACCCCTAACCCTTGCCCAATCCTTAGTCCTAGCCGTAACCCTAATCCTAAGCCTCACACTAACACTAAACCTAATCCTATCTCTATTCATAAAACTAGCCCTAACTCTACCACTAGCAGTAAAACAAAAACAAGCAATTGTCCTAACCCTAAACCTAACATAAACCAAACCCTAACACTACACCTGGACCTAACCATAGCCTTAATTCGAGTACTAAACATAACCTTAAAAGTATACCTGACTCTGACTCATATGCTAAACTCACCCTAGCTTGAAACACCATCCTAAACTTAAACCTAAACTTAACAGTGACCCTAGCCCTTATTTGAGTCCTAAAACTAACTCTGACCCTGACTCATATCCTAAAATTAACCCTAGCTCTAAATATCACCCTAAACTTAAACTTAACCCTAACACTAAAACTACACCTACCCCTACCCCTAACCCAAAAACTAACCCTAATTGTAACCCTAGTTCTTATATTAGCGATTGCCCTAACCCTAGTCCTAACCCTAACACAAAACTAGCCCTAATCCGAACCTTAAACCTAACTTTAACCCTAACCCTATCCTAAGTTTAGCCCTAAACCTAGCTCTAAACCTATCCCTTACCCTAAGTGAAACCCTAACACTAATGGTTAACCTAGACCAATCCCTAATCCTTAGGCTAACAAAAATTTGAACACTATTAATAGTCCTGACCCTAGCCCAAATTCTAGCTCTAATCCTATACCAAACCCTTTCACTAATCCTGACCCTTATTCTGAACCTAACAGAAACCCTAGGTCTAAAACTAATGGTAAACCTAGAGCAAACCTTAACACTGGCCATACTGCTAACTTATACCTAAACCTAAACCTAACCCTAGCACTAAGACTAACTCTAACTCGCACACTTCCTTATCCTTACTTCTAAGCCTATCCATTACCATAACCCTAACCCTAGACCTAAACCTTACCCTATCCTTAGGCCTAGCTCTAACCCTAGATCTAACTCTAACTCAAAATATAACCCTAACCCTAAGCCAAACAATAAAACTAGTCCTAACCCTAATGCTAATGGTAAAACTAGCCCTAACCCTAACCCTAGCAGTAAAACAAACTGAGCAATAGCCCTAACCATAAACCTTAACTTAAACCAAAACTTAACACTAAAACTAGACATAACCATAGCCTTAAGTCGAGTACTAACCCTAAACTTAAATCTAACCCTGACCCTGACTCATATCCTAACACTCACCCTAGCTCTAAACCCCCTCCTAACCTTAAACTGAAACCTAAAAGTAAACCTATTTCTAATTCAAGTCCTAAACCTAACCCTGACCCTGACGCATATTCTAACACTAACTCTAGGTCTAAATATCATCTTAACCTTAAGCCTAACCCTAACACTAGGCCTACCCCTAACCCTAACCCTAAAAGTAACCCTAGTTACCCCTAACTCTAACCCTCATTGTAACCTTAGTTCTTACATTAGCCATTGCCATATCATTAGCCCAAACCCTAACCCCAAAACTAGCCATAATCCTAGCCCTAAACCTAGATTTAACCCTAACCCTAACTCTAGCCCTAACCCAAGCTCTAAGGCTATCGCTTACCCTATTAATAACCCTAACCCTAATGGTAGCCCGAGACCTATGACTAATCCTTAGGCTAACCAAAATTCTAACCTTATTAGTAGTCTTGACCCTAGCTTTCATTCTAACTCTAATCCTATCTGAAACTTGAACACTAACTCTGACCCTTATCCTGACCCTGAACCAAACCCTAGTTCTAAACCTGACCCTAACACTAGACTAAAACCTAACACTAACCATTGACCTAAACCTAATCCTAAATCTAGCCTTATATCTAGCTTTAGAACCAAACAAAAACCTAGTCCTAGGATTAACAATAACCCTTATCCTAACAAAAACACTACCCTACCCCTAGACATAAACCTACTCCTAATTCTGGCTATAACCCTAACTTGAACTCTAACCCAAACACTGACTCTTTCTTTAACCATAAACCTACTTCTAAACCTGACCCTAACTGAAAATCTAAACCTAACACTAGATTTTGGCATAACCCTAACCCTAAAACTATCCCTAATCATAATCCTAGCTCTTACATTACCCACAGCTTTAAACCTAGGCCTAAACCTGACACAAAACCTGGAGCTAATCCTAGGCCTTAACCTAGCCCTAAGCATAAACCTACCCTAACCATAGCCCTAACCCAAACCTAACCCTCGCCTTAGTCCTAACTGTAGCTCAAAACCTAACCTTTACTATAAACATAAACCTAGAACTATCCCTGAATCTAACCCTAAACCTAGTCCCAATTCTAACTGTAATTTTAGCCATAACGCTAGCTCTAAACGTACCCATTACCCTAACCCTAACGTAAATGTAACCCTAGCCTTAAACCTAACCATAATCCTAACCCTAAACAGAAAACTAACCCTAGACCTAACCCTAAACTAAGACCCGCTATAGCCCTAACCATAGATCAAACCCTAAGCCTTACCATAAACCTAAACATAACCATAGACCTAACTCTAACCCTAAACTTAAATCTAGCGCTGTTCCTAAACCTAAACCTACATCTAACCATATTTATTACATTAACCCTAACCCTAAACTTAATTATAACCATTCCCTAAACCTAACTCTAACCGTAAACCTACTGTAATCCTATCTCTAAACATAACCCTGAACCTTATCCTTGCTCTAACACTACTTATAGCTCAGAACCTAACTCTAACACTAAACATAACACTAACTCTAACCGTACTTCTAACCCATACCCTAACACTAACACAAGACCTAATCCTAACCATGAGTCTACCTATAAATTTATCTCTAACTGTACCCAATGGCCTAATAATAACCCATACCCTAATGCTAATTCTAAGCCTAATCCTATCTGAAAACCTAATCCTAACCATCACCCTAGCCCTAAATTTAACTCTAACTGTATCCATTACCCCAAACATAACCCTTTCCCTAATGCTAACCCTAGGCCTAGCCCTAAATCTATCACTCACCCTAGCCCTATTAATTACCCTAAACCTAACCTTCATCCTAAATCTAACCCTATCATTACCCTAATGGTAATCCTAATTCTAATTTGAGCCCTAACTCTAAACTCAAACCTAAAAGAAACCCTAATCATGAACCTGACCCTTATAATTCACCTGGCTCTAACCTGACCCTTACCCTAAACCTAATCCTTACATTAGACCTAGCCAAAACCTAACCCTAAAACTATGTATAACTATAACCCTAGACCTGACATTAGCCGTAGATATAATCCTAGCCCTAACCTGAACACAAACCCTAGCACATATTAGCATTAAACATAGCCTTAATCATAACCCTAGCCTTAAACCTAGGTCTAGCTTAAAACCAAACCTATTTCTAATCTTAGACCTAACTTAGCCCTATCCCTAACCCTAATCCTAACCCTAACCCTAGCCCTAAATCTAAGTCTAACTCTCTCCCTAGCCCTAAAACTAGTTCTTATCCTATCCCTTACTGGAATTATAAACCTAGCTCTAATCCTAGGCCTAACCCTAGCCATTTCCTGAGCCCTATCCCTAGCCTTGGATCTAAACTTAACTCTAAATCGATCTCAAAATGCAAAGCCTAAACCTAAATCTAACACTAACCCTAACCCTAACCCTAATGCTACTCCTAAAACTAGCCCTAACTCTAGGCCTAGCCCTAATACAAAACCGAGCCATATCCCTAAACCTAACCCTTAACATAAACCAAACCCTAATTCTACACCTAGCTCTAACCCCAGCACTAATTCTACTTTTAAGTTCAACCCTAAAATTAGCCCTAACCCTGATTCTGATGCTAACACTAACCCTAGCTTTAAACATCACCCTAAACATAACCCTAAACATAACACTAGACCTAGCCCTAACCCTAACCCTAAAACTAGCCCTACTTGCCACCCTAGTACTTACATTAGCCATAACCCTAACCCTAGACCTAACTTAACCCCATCCTAGCCTAATCTGAGCCCTAAACCGAGCTTTAACCCTGATCCTAACCGTAACCCTAAACCTAGCACTAAGAATAACCATAACCTTAGCTCTAACCCTATTAATTACCCTAACCATAATCCTAATGTTAATGCTAACCCTAGGCCTAAACCTTACCATATCCCTAATCCTAACCCTATCCATTACCCTAAACTTAACTTGAAACCTAAACCTAACTATATCCTTACCTTAATCCTAAACCTATGCTAATTCAAGCCCTAAATTTAAACCTTAACCTATCCCAAACACTAATCACGACCCTGACCCAAACAATACCCTTAGCTCTAAACCTAACCCTAACCCTAAACCTAACCTTTACACTACATCTAACCTAACCCTAAACTATCTTTAACTGTAAAGCTAGACCTGAAATTAGCCCAAGCCCTAATCCTAGCCCTAAACCTAGCCTTAATCCTAACCTGAACCATAACCCGAGGTTTAAGCCTAATTCTAACCTTCGCCCTAGCCCTAAACCTAGCTATAACCCCATCTCTTACCCTAAACCTAACAATAACCCTAAACCTAATAATAATCTTAAACCTAACCATAACCCTTGCCCTAACCCTAGTGCTAACCCCAACATTAAGCCTAGCACTAACCCTAATTTCGTCCTATCCTAAACCTAAACTTAGCCTTAAGACTAACTCTAACTCTTGCCCTAGCCCTAGCCCTAGTTCTATCCTTAGCCCTAGCCCAACACTGGATCTAAACCTAACTCTTAATTGAAACTTAACTCTAAATTTAACCATAACCATAATCCTAAACCAAACCCTACCACTAGCCCTAACAATAATACTAATCCTAAAACTTGCCTTACTCCTAGCCCTAGCCTTAAAACAAAACCAAGTCATATCCCTAACCCTAACTCTTAACCTAAACCATACCATAAACTTACACCTAGCCCGAACCCTAACTCTAAAAATAACCCTGACCCTGACACTGATCCTAAAACTAATCCTAGCTCTAAACATCACCCTAACCATAAATTAACCCTAAAACCAAGACCTTTCCTTACCCCTAACCCTGAAACTAGCCCTAACCTTAACCCTAGTTTATACATTAGTCATTGTCATAACACTAGCCCTAACCCTAACACAAATTCTATCCCTAATTCTAATCCTAACCCTAGATTAAACCCTAATCTTAACCCTAACTAGCCAATACCCTAACCCTAAACCAAGCTCTATTTCTAGTTCTAACTTTATCCCTTCCCTTAAGACAAACCCCAAACCAAATGCTAACCCAGGTCCTAACCCTAATTTTTAGCCTAACTTAAACACTAACAGTATTACTAGTCCTAACCCTAGCCCTCATTCTAGTTCTAACCCTAACCTTGACCCTTATTCTGATCCCAACAGTAACTCTAGGTCTAAACCTGACTCTAACCCTAAACCAAACCATAACACTAGCCCTACTGGTAAGCCTATTCATATACCGGACCATAAAACTAGAACTAGACCCAAAACTAATTCTAAATATAGCGGTAATTCTAGCCCTAGACCTAAAAAAAACCCTAGATCTAGCCCTAACAATAACCCTTAACCTAAACAAAACACTTACACTGCCCCTAGACCTAACACTAGTCCTAGTTATTGCTTTAACCCTAACCCTTATCCTATCCGGAACAATGACCCTGACCCTAACATTAACTTATCTCTAAACCTGACCCTAACCCAAAAACTAGTCCTAATACTAGACCTAGCCTTAACCCTAACCCTAATACTAGCCCTAAACATAACCCTAGCCCTAATACTATTTTAACCCTAATCTTAACCATAACAGTAGCCCTCACCCTAACCATAGTCCTAATCCTAGCCCTAAACCTAATAAAAAACCTAGCCATAATCCTAGGCCTAAACTTAGCCCTAAGTTTAACCCTAACCCAACCCTAGCCCTAACACTAACACTTGCCTTAGACCGAACCCTAGCTCAAAGCCAAACCCTTACCCTAAACAATACCCTAGCCCTATACTAAAACATAACCCTAACTCTAGCTCTTATCCTAACCTTAATCCTAGCTCAAACTTTAGTCCTAACCCAGTCAATTACCCTAACCCTAACCCTAATTATAAACCTATTCCTAACACTAAACCTAACCCTAACCTTAGACGTATCCCAAGACCTAACCATAAACATAGACCTCACCATAGCACTAGCCATAGCAGGAACATTAAGCCTTACACTAAACCTAACCCTAAGGCTAGCCCTAAATCATAACCTAACCCTAACCCTAACCCTAAATCTAACATTATCCATTACCCTAAATCTAACCCTAACAGTAATGAAAACTCTAGCCATAACCCAAACCCTAAATCAAACCTCAACCATAAACATATCCCTAGACCTGAACGTAAACATAACCCTCGCCCTACCCATTACACTAGCTCAAACACTAACCCTTACCCTAACCTAACTATAACCCTAGCCCTAAACCTAACACTTACAGTAAACCAAAACATAGCCCTATCCCTAAACCTAACTCTAATTTTAGACTTAATCCAAACCATAACCTAGCCCTAACCCTAGCTCTAAATCTATCCGTTATACTAAACATAATCCTAACCTAAGGCTAAAATTAACCCTATTGCTAAACCTAACCCATCCATTACCCTAAACCTTAACTGAAACCTAAACCTAACCCTATTCGTTACCCTAACCATAAGCCTAAACCTAACACTAATTCAAGCCCTAAACCTAAACTTTGACCAAAAATCAAATGGTAACCCTGACCCTAACCCTAATAATACCCTTAACTCTAAACCTGACCCTTACCCTAAACATAGCTCTGAAACTAGACCTAGCAATAACCTAACCCTAAAACTATCCTTAATCATAACTCTACACTTGACATTAGCCCTAGCCAAGCTCTAGCCCTTAACCTAATAAAAAACCTTGCCCTAACCCTAGCCTCAATCCTAACCTAAACATATCCCTAGCCCTAATCCTAATTGTAACCCTCAACATAGCCCTAAAGCTACCTGTAACCCCACCCATTCCCCTAAACTTAATCCAAACTCCAATGCTAATCCTAAACCCTAACCTACCCCTAGGCCTATCCCTAACACTAACCTTAGCCCTAATCCTAGCCCTATTTTAGCTTTAACCCTAACCCTAAGCCTAAGCCTAGTCCTAAATCTATATTTAAATCTCATCCTAAGTCTACATCTAACTCTCATCCTAGCCATTTCCCTAGTTCTAACCCTTTCCCTTACCGTAACACTAACCTTGGATCTAGCCCTAACTCTAAATCTAACCCTAACCCTAAGCCTACACCTCACCCTAACACTAGCCCTAACCCCAACACTAATTCAAAATCTAAACCTAACCCTAGCCCTAGCCCTAAAAGAAAACCGAGCCATAGCCCTAACCCTAACCCTAATGCATAGAAGTCAAGATGAAGTGAAACCTGAAAACACAAACTATTCATGACAGCAAACCTTGACCTGAGAATGCCCAACCTGGGAAACATGGTAATGCTAGGTAAAAGATGAATCCTGACCGGTATCAAGGAAATTTGAACAAAACTAACTCTAACCCGAATATTAGTTCTAACCCTAGCCCTAACCCGAATCCTAAAACTAAGCCTTTTCTGTTTATAGAGCTTGATCATAAAAGTCTCAAACTTGGGGAGCCTACTAAGGTTGGTCAAAGATGAATCCTGTACAGTATCAAAGTAACCTGACCAAAAAAAAAATTCAAAGCTCTTTCAGTACATGTGTATTTTGCTTGCTCCTAAAGCACTCAGAGATAAATCTGTTTCTTTCTACTTCAGCTTAGGGATACTTCACAGAAAACAAACCAGAGAATATTCACTGAGAACTGATTGAGTGTGTGAAGTTTCAAGTAGCTAGCTCAAACCCTGTTTGATTTCCATCTTCATTTCCATTCACCCCTATAGGGCAAAAAGAAGAGAAACATGAAAATTGAAACTGTTCCTGAGAGAAAACCCTTTTAAGTAAGAGGCCCAAACATTTGGAGTATACTCAAAATAGGAAAAAGGTGAATCCTGCACAGTATCATAAAAATTAAAAACAAAACCAAAAACTAACTCTAACCCTAACACCTGGTCTAAACCTAGTGCTAGAACTAAGTCTAACCCTAAACCTAATCTATTTAAGTTTCAAAATTGGGGAGTCTAGTGGGGCAAACTTACAGATAAAACATGGGCAGTTTCAAAGAAATCTGACAAAATAATTGGGGGAGCTATTTTAGTACATGCATATTTCCCTGTTTTCTCCTAAAGTGTTCTCAGATAAATTCATATTGCATGCTTCAGCTTATTACTCATTACACAAGGAACAAACCGGAGAGTGCCCACTAAGAACAGATTGAGTGTGTGAAGTTTTAAGCAGTTAGCACCAACGATGTTTGATTTCCAGCTCCATATCTATTTACCAATGTAGGTCACAATGAAGTGAATCTGAAAAATACAAATTATTCCTGTCATCAAAGAATTGAACCAAGAAGGCCGAAATCTGGGGAACATAGTAAGGTTAGGTAAAAATGTATCCTGCCCAGTATCAAAGAAATTTGAACAAGACAAACTCTAACCGTAACACTAGACCTAACTCTAACCTATCCTGTTTAGAGAACCTTTGATCATAGAAGTCTCAAAAATGAGGAGCCTAGTTGGGCAAGCTAACAGATGAACCCTGCCCAGTATGAAAGAAATCTGACCAAATGATTAGGGGAGGTAGTTCAGTACATGCATTTTTTCTTGTCGTCTCCTAAAATGCCCTCGCATAGTGTTGTTTTCGCATGCCTCATCTTTGGGATTTCACAGAGATAAAACCAGAGTGTCCTCACAGAGAACTGATTGAGTATGTGAAGTTTCAAGCAGCTAGCAAAAATCCTGTTTGATTTCAAGCTCCATTTTCATTTACCCATATAGGTCAAAATGAAGTGAAACCTTAAAATAAAAACTGAAATACTGACAGCAAAAAGTGAACCTAGAAGGCCCAAACCTGGGGAACACAGTAAGGCTAGGTAAATATAAATCTTGCCTAGTATCAAAGACATTTGAACAAAACTACTGTAAACCTAACACTAGATCTATCCGTTATCCTAACCCTACAGCTCACTCTAGCCTGTTTAGAGAACCTTGATCATAGAAGTCCCAAACTAAGGGAGCATATTGGGGCAAGCTAACAGATGAATACTTCACAATATCAAAGAAATCTGAGCAAATAATTAGGGGAAATGTTTCAATATATGCATATTTCCTTTATTTTTCCAAAAGTGCTCTGGGATAAAGTTGCTTTGCATGTTTCAGCCAAGGGCAACATTCACAAGGAACAAACCAGAGAGTGCCCACAGGGAACTAATTTCAAGCAGCTAGCACCAACTCTGTTTGATTTCATGCTCCATTTCTCTTCAAGAAAATAGTTCAAAATTAAGTGAAACCTTTTTTAATTGGTTGTTCACAACATTAAAAAGCTCTTGACATATCATATTTCATACATTAGATTGAAGTGGGTTATGAACTCCCAATTTTACCCCAAATGCAGATTGTAGAATCATGTCGGTTACACATCCACAATTTTACATAATGCCCTATTAGTAATTGTTGTATTCTGCTACCTTTCCTATCCCCTACTATCCCCCCTCCCCTTCCCTCACATCTTCTCGCTCTACCCCATCTACTGTAATTCAATTATCTCCTTGTTTATTTTCCCATTCCCCTCACAACCTCTTATATGTAATTTTGTATAGCAATGAGGGTCTCCCTTCATTTCCATGCAATTTCCCTTTTCTCTCCCTTTCCCTCCCATCCCATGTCTCTGTTTAATGTTAATCTTTTCTTCCTGCTCTTCCTCCAGGCTCTGTTCATAATTGCTCTCATTATATCAAAGAAGACATTTGGTATTTGTTTTTTTAGGGATTGGCTAGCTTCACTAAGCATAATCTGTTCTAGTGCCATCCATTTCCCTGCAAATTCCATTATTTTGTCATTTTTTAGTGCTGCGTAATATTCCATGGTGTATAAATGCCACATTTTTTTATCCATTCATCTATTGAAGGGCATCTGGGTTGGTTCCACAGTCTAGATATTGTGAATTATGCTGCTATGAACATCGATGTGGCAGTATCCCTGTAGCATGCTCTTTTAAGGTCTTCAGGGAATAGTCCGAGAAGGGCAATATTTGTGTCAAATGGTGGTTCCATTCCCAGCTTTCCCAGGAATCTCCATACTGCTTTCCAAATTGGTTTCACCAATTTGCAGTCCCACCAGCAATGTACAAGTGTACCCATTTCTCCACATCCTCGCCAGCACTTGTTGTTGTTTGACTTCATAGTGGCTGCCAATCTTACTGGAGTGAGATGGTATCTTAGGGTGGTTTTTGATTTGCATTTCTCTGACTGCTAGAGATGGTGAGCATTTTTTTATGTACTTGTTGATTGATTGTATATCCTCCTCTGAGAAGTATCTGTTCAGGTCCTTGGCCCATTTGTTGATTGGGTTATTTCTTATCTTATTGTTTAATTTTTTGAGTTCTTTGTATACTCTGGATATTCGGGCTCTATCTGAAGTGTGAGGAGTAAAGATTTGTTCCCAGGATGTAGGCTCCCTATTTACCTCTCTTATTGTTTCTCTTGCTGAGAAAAAACTTTTTAGTTTAAGTAAGTCCCATTTCTTGATTCTTGTTATTAACTCTTGTGCTATGGGTGTCCTATTAAGGAATTTGGAGCCCGACCCCACAATATGTAGATAAGAGCCAACTTTTTATTCTATCAGATGCAGAGTCTCTGATTTGATATCAAGCTCCTTGATCCATTTTGAGTTAAATTTAGTGCATGGTGAAAGAAAGGGATTCACTTTCATTTTGTTGCATATGGATTTCCAGTTTTCCCAACACCATTTGTTGAAGATGCTATCTTTTCTCCATTGCATGCTTTTAGCCCCTTTATCAAATATAAGATAGTTGTAACTTTGTGGATTAGTCTCTGTGTCCTCTATTCTATACCATTGGTCCACCCGCCTGTTTTGGTACCAGTATCATGCTGTTTTTGTCCCTATTGCTCTGTAATATAGTTTGAAATCTGGTATCGCTATACTGCCTGATTCACACTTCCTGCTTAGAATTGCTTTTGCTATTTTGGGTCTTTTATTTTTCCATATGAATTTCATGATTGCTTTATCTATTTCTACAAGAAATGCTTTTGGGATTTTGATTGGCATTGCATTAAACCTATAGAGAACTTTTGGTAATATTGCCATTTTGATACTGTTAGTTCTGCCTATTCATGAACAGGGTATATTTTTCCATCTTCTAAGATCTTCTTCTACTTCTGTCTTTAGGGTTCTGTAGTTTTCATTGTATAAATCTTTCACCTCTTTTGTTAGATTGATTCCCAAGTTGTTTTTTTTTTTTGAGGATATTGTGAATGGAGTGTATTTCCTCATTTCTGTTTCAGAAGTTTTGTCATTGATATACAGAAATGCCTTTGATTTATGCGTATTGATTTTATATCCTGCCACTTTACTGAACTCATTTATTAGTTCTAGTAGTTTCTTTTTAGACCCTTTTGGGTCTTCTAGGTATAGAATCATGTTGTCCACAAATAGTGATAATTTAAGTTCTTCTTTTCCTATTTTTATGCCTTTAATTTCTTTCATCTGTCTAATTGCTCTGGCCAGTGTTTCAAGAACTATATTGAATAGAAGTGGTGATAGGGGGCATCCCTGTCTTGTTCCAGATTTTAGAGGGAATGCCTTCAACTTTTCTCCATTCAGAATGATGCTAGCCTGAGGCTTAGCATAGATAGCTTTTACAATGTCAAGGTAAGTTCCTGTTATCCCTAGTTTTTCTAATGTGTTGAACATAAAAGGATGCTGTACTGTGTCGAATGCTTTTTCTGCATCTATCGAGATGATCATATGGTTCTTATCTTTAAGTCTATTGATGTGGTGAATAACATTTATTGATTTCCGTATATTGAACCGTTTTTGCATCCCAGAGATGAATCCTACTTGATCATGGTGAACAATTTTTTTGATGTGTTTTTGTATTCGATTCGCCAGAATTTTATTGAAGATTTTTGCATCTAGGTTCATTAGAGATATTGGTCTGTAGTTTTCTTTCTTTGAGGTGTCTTTGTCTGGTTTCGGAATCAGGGTGATTTTGGCCTCATAGAATGAATTTGGAAGAGCTCCCTCTTTTTCTATTTCCTGAAATAACTTGAAAAGTATTGATATTAATTCTTCTTTAAAGGTTTTGTAAAACTCTGTTGTATACCCATCCGGTCCTGGACTTTTCTTGGTTGGTAGTCTTTTGATTGCTTCTTCAATTTCATCCATTGATATTGGTCTGTTCAAATTGTGTGTATCCTCCTGACTCAGTCTGGGCAAATCATATGACTTAAGAAATTTATCAATGTCTTCACTGTCTTCTATTTTATTGGAATATAGGTTTTCAAAATAATTTCTAATTGTCTTCTGTATTTCTGTAGCATCTGTTGTGATATTGCCTTTTTCATCCTGTATGTTAGTAATTTGAGTTCTCTCTCTTCTTCTCTTTGTTAGCATGGCTAAAGGTCTGTCGATCTTATTTATTTTTTCGAAGAACCAACTTTTAGTTTTGTTAATTTTTTCAATAGTTTCTTTTGTTTCAATTTCATTGATTTCCGCTCTGATTTTAATTATTTCTTGCCTTCTGCTACATTTGCTGTTGTTTTGCTCTTCCTTTTCTAGGGCTTTGAGATGAAGTGTGAGCTCATTTGTTTGTTATTTTTTTCTTTTTTTCAGGAATGATCTTCAGGCGATGAATTTTCCTCTTAAAACTGCTTTCATTATTTCCCATAGATTCCAATATGTTGTGTCTGTATTTTCATTTATCTCTAAGAATTTTTTGATTTCCTCCTTTATGTCTTCTGTAACCCATTGATCATTCAGTATCATATTGTTCATTTTCCATGTGATGTAGGATTTTTTCTTCCTTCTTTTATCATTGTTTTCCAGTTTCATTCCATTATGATCAGATAAAATGCATGGTATTATCTCCACCCCTTCATATTTTCTGAGGGTTGCCCTATGGCATAATATATGGTCTATTTTTGAGAAGGATCCATGTGTTGCTGAGAAAAAAGTATATCCATTTGATGATGGTTGATATATTCCATATATGTCAGTTAAGTCTAGGTTATTGATTGTGGTATTGAGTTCTATAGTTTCTTTATTCAACTTTTGTTTGGAGGATCTGTCCTATGGTGAGAGAGGTTTGTTGAATTCGCCCATAATTATTGTGTTGTGGTCTATTTGATTCTTGAACTTGAGAAGAATTTGTTTTATGAATTTCGCAGCACCATTATTTGGTGCACAAATATTGATAATTGTTATATCTT
Source organism: Ictidomys tridecemlineatus (assembly GCF_052094955.1). NCBI lineage: Eukaryota > Metazoa > Chordata > Mammalia > Rodentia > Sciuridae > Ictidomys > Ictidomys tridecemlineatus. Next base: position 542,702 of record NC_135488.1, on the reverse strand, counting down.
GTTGGTGAATGGTTCCCTTTAACAGTATATAATGTCCTTCCTTATCCCTTGTGATTAACTTAATCTTGAAGTCAATTTTATTCGATATGAGGATGGCCACCCCTGCTTGCTTACGAGGACCGTGTGCGCGGTATATTTTTTCCCATCCTTTCATCTTCAACCTGTGTATGCCTTTTCCAATCAGATGTGTCTCCTGGAGGCCGCATATTGTTGGATTTGTTTTTTAATCCATGATACCAGCCTATGTCGCTTTATTGGAGAGTTTAAGCCATTGACATTTAGAGTTACTATTGATATATGGTTTATACTTCCAGCCATGTTTGATTATTTATCCTTTTTTAAAAAAAATTTAGTTTGTTTCTCCATGATTATTTTTCCCCCTGCCCTCTGTCTTTACCGAGGCACATCCCTCTGATGGTTTTGGTTATTGTTTTTCATTTATTCCTCGTGTAGTGTTTTGCTCAAGATGCTTTGCAATGCTGGTTTTCTGGCTGCAAATTCTTTTAACTTTTGCTTATCATGAAAGATTTTTATTTCTTTGTCATACTTGAACCTTAATTTTTCTGGATACAGAATTCTTGGTTGGCATCCATTGTCTTTCAGTGTTTTAAATACATTGTTCCATGACCTTCTTTCTTTCAGCGTCTGTGATGAAAAATCTGTTGTTAACCTTGTTGGTTTACCCCTGAATGTAATCTGCCTCCTTTCTCTTGTAGCTTTTAATATTTTCTCTTTGTTCTGTATATTGGATATATTTATAACAATATGTCTTGGCGTTGTTCTACTGTGATTTTGTGTGCTTGGTGTCCTGTATGCATCTACAATTTGTATATCTGTTTCCTTTTTTATTTCTGGAAAGTTTTCTGTAATTATTTCATTCAGCAGGTTACTCATTTCCTTGGTTTGAATCTCTGTACCTTCTTCTATTCCGATGACTCGTAGGTTTGGTTTTTTTATGTTAACCCATAACTCTTGGATGTTTTCCTTGTGATTTTTTACCAGCCTTTCTGAGTTGGCTAGACTCTTTTCAAGATGATATATTTTGTCTTCATTATCTGACGTTCTGGCTTCTACTTGCTCCACTCTGTTAGTGATACTCTCACTTGAGTTTTTAATTTGGTTTATCGTTTCCTTCATTTCTAGAATTATTGTTTGATTATTTTTTATAATCTCTATCTCCTGATAAAGATGCTTAACTTCTACTTTTATCTGTTTATGTAATTCGTTTTCAATGTGTTCTTTCACTGTTTGAATTTGCTGTGTCATATCCTCTTTAAGGTTCCATTCCATCTGTCTAACGTGTTCCTTGAATTCTTTATATGACCATTTTTCTGATGACTCTAGGTCCTCCTAAATATTTAGGCTGTCCTGCATTGTGTGTACTCCTTTTCTTTCTTGCTTTTTCATGCTGCTCATGTTACTTGTTGTTCTGTTTGACTGCTGAGTTATTGTTTACTCCTATAAATTTATTTGATGCTTGGGAGGAAATGTATTAGAAGAGAATGGAAGAAGTCACTAAAGAGAATAAGAGTAAGCAGGTAGAATTCAAGGAAGGCGGAATAAGAAAACTGAAAATAAATAAAAAGACAAAAGAAGAAAAAAATAGGAAATAAAAAAGAAAAAAATTTAAAAATAATAAAAATTTAAAAAATTTAAATTAAAATTAGAAGAAAAAAATTTAAAAAATTAAAAAAATTTTAAAAACAACAAGAAAGAAAAATGAAAATGAAAAAAACTAAATCAAAAAAAAGAAAAAGAAAAAACAAAACAACAAAACAAAAAACTAATAAATGCAGTCTTAGAGTTTGATTAACTTCTCTTCCAGTAGGTGGAGCTGTGCCCACCAGGCCAAGCTTCTTCTGTCAATATGCGAGAACCAATCACTGTGCAGCAGTTCCTCCTCCCAGACTGGGGGAGTCTCCAATCCTGAGTGCCTAGAGCCTCCTCTTGTGTCTAGTCAATTCCCCACTTTTCCTCTAGCCAGGCCCCTCTCACCAGTGACGCTCACCACAATACTGGCTACACGCCAGGTCTGCTGCTCCTGGGAGCCCTGTTTTCATGAACAACTGGGCACACTCTCCTTGTTTGTCATTCCCTCAGACCCTAAGTTTGTAGAGCTTGGGGCTGAGAATCCTCAGCGAATTTTATTTGCCCTCCGGTAGCCACGCCCCCAGTAGCTGGTGCAAGAGATCTCAGTTATCAACACTGGTGGGAGCGGTAGCCGGGAGTTCCGCACCGCAGGTCCCGCGCCACTTCTGATTCCCTCGGTCTGGCTATCGCGCTCACGGGAGAGCTGGGAGGGGCCCTAAAGTTTTCCCGGATGTGTGGAGAGGGAAGGCTAGGGAATTACACACCTGTAGCAGCAGGTTTAAATGAAGTTATCTCCTCCATCACAGTCTGGTGACGTCAGTTCTCTGCCATGGTGGTATCTCTTGCAAATGGCGAGGGTTCGTTTCCCTTTGCCGGGTGACCAATGCAATGGGTGGGTCCTTACTGTCTCTCCCAAGCCCCGTTTCAAACCTGTGGCCACTACCTATGAAGGCTTAGTTGGCATTTACCTCCATAGGATCAGAAGGGCTAACCAGTTTTTTCAGCCAGATGGATTAGTGCTGAGTCACAACTGTTTGTCTGCGGGAAGCAGGCGAACGGGAGCTTGAATTCAGCCGATCCGGGCTCAGTGTGTGCTCTGAGAGGTCCAGACTGTTCACCCCAGATCCACATCAGCTCAGCATTGCCTAGTGATCCTGAGCAAACAGAATTTAGACTGTTTACAACTCCCTATGCCCGCACAGCTGAAGAGGTCAGAGACTTGATCTCTCTGCGCCCGCCGCCATGTTGGATCTCTAAGTGAAACCTTAAAATACAAACTGTTCCTGACAGCAAACCATCGAACCCAGAAGGCCCAAACCAGGGATCATTGTGAGGCTAGGTAAAAGATGAATCCTGCCCAGTATCAAAGATACATGACTCTAACCCTAACACTAGGTTTAAAACTAGCCCTTACCCTAACCATAAACCTAACCCTAATCTATTTAGAACCTTTTATCATAGAAGTCACAAATTAAGGTAGCCTGGTGGTGCACGCTAAACAGACGAATCTTGTGCAGTATCAAAGAAATCTGACCAAATAATTTGGGGAGGTACTTCAGTATATGTATATTCCCCTGTTGTCTCCAACAGTACTTTCGGATAAATATGTTTTTGAATGCTTCAGCTTTGAGATAGAATTATAGTAGTTTTAGGGTTAGAGTTAGAGTTAGGGCTAGGATTATCATTAGGGATAGGGTTAGGTTTAGTGTAATGGATATGGTTAGATTTAGGTTTAGGTTTAGGGTTAAGGTAAGATTTAAGTTTAGGGTTAAGGTTAGGGATATGGCTATGTTTAGGTTTATGGTAAGGGTTAGGTTTTGAGCTAGGGTTGGGTTTATAGCGAGTGTTAGGTTTAGGGTTAGGTGTAGGTTTAGTTTTCTGGTTAGGGTTAGGATTATTGTTAGGGTTAAGGCTAGGGTTGCCAATAGGTTTAGGGTTAGGTTTAGTGTATTTTGTAGGTTTAGAGCTAGGGTTAGGGCTAGGGTTAAAGTTAGGCTTAGGGCTAGGGTTAGGTTTAGATTTACAGGTATTTCTAGGTTTATGTTTATCTTATGTGTTAGGCTTTGAGCTATGGTTGGGACTAAGGCTAGGTTTAAGTTAGAATTAGGGCTGGGTTAGGGTTAGTGTTATGCTTAGGGTTACATTAAGGTCTAGGATTATCTCTAGGTTTTGTGTTAGGTTTAGGCCTAGGGTTAGGGCTGTGGGTAATGTAAGAACTAGGGATATGTGTAGGGCTAGTTTTAGAGTTAGGGTTATGGCTAGGTCTAGTGTTAGGTTTATATTTTCATTTAGGGTCAGGTTTAATGGTAGGTTTACTGTTAAAGACTGGTCAGTGTTCAGGTTAGAGTTAGAGTTATAGCCAGAGTTAGGACTAGGTTTAGGTCTAGGTGTAGAGGTAGTGTTTGGGTTAGGTTAAGGGTTATTGTTAGGGCTAGGGCTAGGATTTTGTTTAGGGCTAGGGCTAGAGTTAAGGCTATATTTAGAATTAGATTTAGGTCTAAGGCTAGTGGTAGAGTTAGGTTTAGAAATAAGTTTATTGGTAGTGCCAGTGTTACAGTTTGGTCTAGGATTAGGGTCAGGTTTAAACCTAAGTTTAGTGTTAAGGTCAGAATAAGGGTCAGAGTTAGCATTAGAGTTGTGATAGGATTAGAGCTAAAATGAGGGCTAGGGTCAGAACTATTAATGGGGTTAGGATTTTGGTTAGCCTAAGGATTAGGGATAGGTCTAGGGTTACCATTAGGGTTAGGGTTTTGCTTAGGGTAAGGGATAAGTTTTGAGGTAGGGTTACAGTTAGAGTTAGGGTTAGGGATAAAGCTAGGTTTAGAGCTTGGATTAGGGCTTGTTTTGTTGTAGGGTTAGGGCTAGGGTTAGGGCATTGGCTAATGTTAGAACTAAAGTTACAATTAGGGTTAGTTTTACATTTAGGGTTAGGGGTAGGTCTAGTGTTAGGGTTAGGTTTAAGGTAGAGTGATATTTAGAGCTAGGGTTAGTGTTAGAATATGAGTCAGGGTCAGGGTTAGGGTTTGGACTCAAATCAGCGATAGGGTTACTGTTAGGTTTTTGTTTAAGGTTAGGATGTGGTCTAGAGCTAGGGTGAGCATTAGGATATGAGTCTGTTTCAGGATTAGAATTAGGTTAGGGTTGGGAGTGGAATTTAGGGCTAGGTTAGGTCTAGATGTAGTTTTAGAGTGGTTTAAGTTAAGGTTTATGGTTAGTGCCATTGCTCAGTTTTGTTTTACTTCTAGAGTTAGGGTTAGGGCTAGTTTTATCATTAATATTAGAGTTAGGGCTAGTGTTAGTGTTTGGCTTAGATTTAGGATTAGGATTAGATTCAGAGTTAGGGTTAGAAATAGGGATAGGGCAAAGACTAAAGATAGGGCAAGCATTAGTGCTAATTTTAGGGCTAGGTTTTGGGTTACAGTAAGGAATAGGGTTAGAACTAGGGATCAGGCTAGTTCGAGAGTTAAAGTTAGTCTTAGTTCTAGGGTTAGGGTTAGGTTTCATTATAAGTTTACCGGTAGGGCCTGTGTTAGGATTTGCTCTATGCTTAGATTCAGGTTTAGACCTAGGGTTATTTTTTTGTGTCAGAATAAGAGTCAGGGTTAGCATTTGGATTTGGGATAAGATTAGAGCTAGAATGAGGGCTAGACAGAACAATTTAAAAGCTTCGGATTTTGGTTAGCCTAATAATTAGGAATAGTTCTAGGGTTACCATTAGGTTTAGAGTTTTGCTTAGGGTAAAAGATAGGGAGAGAGCTAGGTTTAGGGTTAGGTTTAGGGTTAAAGCTAAGTTTAGAGCTTTAATTAGGGCAAGTTTTGTTGTAGGATTAGGGCTTGGATTAGGGCAATGGCTAATGTAAGAAGTAGGGTTACCGTTAGGGTTAGATTTAGGGTTAGGTTTAAGGGTAGGTCTAGTGTTAGGGTTAGGTTTAAGGTTAGAGTGATATTTAGAGCTAGGGTTAGTGTTAGGATATGAATGAGGGTTAGAGTTAGGGTTAGGACTTGAATTAGGGATAGTGTTACTGGTAGGTTTCAGTTTAAGGTTAGGATGGGGTCTAGAGCTAGGGTGAGCGTTAGGAAACGAGTCTGTGTCAGGGTTACTTTTAAGTTTAGAGTTAGGAGTCGAATTGAGGGCTAGGGTTAGGTGTAGATGTAGTGTTATTGTGGTTTAAGTTCAGGTTTAGGGTTAGGGCTATTGCTTGGTTTGATTTTACTCCTAGGGTTAGCATTAGTGCTAATTTTATGATTAGTGTTAGGGTTCATGCTAGTGTTAGTGTTAGGCTTAAGCTTAGGTTTAGGGTTAGATTTAGATTTAGGGTTATATCTAGGTTTAGGGTTAGGACTGAGGATAGGTCAATGGTTAGGGCTAGGGTTAGATTATGGTATGTAATAGGGATAGAACTAGAGATAGGGCTAGTGTGAGTTAGAGTTAGTCTCAGGGCTTGGGTTAGGGAAATGGATAAATTAGGGCTAGGATTAGGGCTATGGCTAGTGTTCAGCTTAAATATAGTGTAGGGTATGAGTTAGTATAAGTTTAGGTTAAGGGATAATGTTATAGCTAGTTTTAGAGGTAGGGTAATATTTAGAATTAGGGTTAGAGCTTTATAGATTTAGAGGTAGGCTTTGGCTTATGATTATGGATAGTTTTAGCATTAGATGAAGGATTAGTTGTCGATCTAGGTCTAGTGTTGGGGTTAGGTATAGGTATATGTATAGGGTTACAGGCTGCACCAATGTTAGGGGTCAATTTACGGTTAGGGTCAGGTTTAGACCTATGGTTAGTATTAGGGTCAGAATAAGGGTCAGGGTTAGATTTAGGGTTTTGGATAGGGATAGAGCTAGATTGATTGTTTTGGTTAAGATTAGGGCTAGAGTTAGGGTTAGGGTTAGGGCTAGGGCTAGGGTTAGTGTTTGGGTTAGTGTTAGGACTGGTAATAGAGTTAGGGTTTGGCTTAGGCTAAGGATTAGGTTAATACTAGGTAGCTTTAGGGTTAGAGTTTGGCTTAGGGTAAGGAACAGGGTCAGTGCTAGGATTAGGGCTAGGTTTAGGGCTAGCTTAGGGTGAGGTTTAGGGTTAGGGCTAGGGTTAGAGTTAAAACTAGTGTTAGGGCTCGGATTAGCACTGTTTTGTGTTAGCTTTAGGTCTATGGCTAATGTAAGAACTAGGGTAACATTTGGACTAGTTTTAGGGTTATGGTTTCATCTAGGTCTAGTACTAGGTTAGCTTTAGGGTTAGGGTTATGTTTAGGATAATGGAGAGGTTAGGGTTAGGGAATGTGTTAGGGTTAGGCTGAGGGTTAGCATTAGGGTTAGGGTTAGGATTAGGGTATTGGATAGGGTTAGAGCTAGGGTTAGGGCTAGGGTTTTGGTTAGGGTTAGGGCTAGGGTTAAGGTTAGGTTTAGGTTTAGTGTAAGGATTAAAGTTAGGATTAGGTTTATGGTAAGGGTTAGAGCTACATTTAGGGATAGAGATAGGGTTAAAGCTAGGGTTTGGGTCAGATTAGGGCTAGGTTTTGGATTTTGTTAGGGCTAGTGTTAGTGATATGGCTAATGTAAGAACTAGGATTATGATTGGGGCTAATTTTAGGGTTACAGTTAGGACTAAGTCTAGTTTTAGGATTAGGTTTAAGTTTAGGGTGATGTTTTGAGCTACGATTAGTGTTAGGTTCAGAGTCAGGTTCAGGGTTAGTTTTAGGTTAGGGATAGGACTTGAATTAGGAGTAGGCTTAGAGCTAGATGTAGGGTTAGGATTTGGTTTAAGTTAAGGATTAGGGTTAGTGCTATAGCTTGGTTATGTTTTAGGGCTAAGGCTAAGGTTATGGTAATGGATAGGATTAGAACTAGAAATAAGGCTAGGCAAGAATTAGATTTAGTCTTAAGGCTAGGGTTAGGATTAGGGTTAGGGCTAAACTAGGCATAGGAATAGGTCTAGGATAAGTTTTAGGGTTAAGCCTAATTTTAGGGCTATGTTTAGGGTTAAGTTTAGGGGAAGAGATGGGGTTATAGCTAGGTTAAGGCTAGGGCGATGATTAGAATTAGGCTTCGAGATAGGGTTAGGATTTGGTTAGGATTAAGACTACATTTATTGTTAGGATGGAGGCTAGGGCTTTTGTTAGGTTTAGGGCAAATTTTAGGGATAAGAATAATGTCAGGTTTAGGGTTATGGTTAGGGGTAGTTATAGGGTTAGTTTCATGGCAAGGTCTTGTAAAAGGGTTAGGTTTAGGGTAAAGATCAAGTTTAGATTTAGGTGTTTTTTTAAGGTCAGCTTCAGCGTTTGGTTATGGGACAGGTTAAGTTTTAGGTTTAGGGCTCAAATTAGGCTTTGGGTTAGAGTTAGGTTCAGGGTAAAAGATAGGTTTAAGTTTAGGATTCAGGTTAAGATTAGGATATGGGTATGGTTAGGGTTAGTTATAGGGTTAGAGTCAGGCCTAGGGTTAGCATTTGTGTTATGGTTATTGTTAGGTTAATAGATAGCATTAGAGCTAAGGTTAGGGCTCGTGTTTTGGTTAGGATTAGGGCTAGAGTTAGGGTTAGGGTTAGGGCTAGGGCTAGGGTTAGTGTTTGGGTTAGGTTTAGGATATAGGTTAGGTTTTCAACTAGGGTTAGTGCTAGGGTGAGAGTTAGGTTTAGTGTTATGTCTAGGGTTAGATTTATAGTTAAGGTTAGGATTAGTTAGGGTTAGGGCTAAGGTTACCATTAGAGTTAGGTTAATGGATAGGATTAGGTGTCAAGTTAAGGTTAGAGGTAGTTATAGGTTTAGGGTTAGTGTTAGGGTTTGGGCTAGGGTTAGTTAGAGTATAGTTTAGGATTTGATCTAGGGTTAGGGCTATGATGAGGTTAGGTTTAGGGTTAGGTCTAGGATTAGGTTTACAGTTAGAGCTAGAGCTAGGGTTAGCATTAGGTTTAGGGTTAGGCTTATTGTAGTGGATAATTATAGAGATGGTATTAGGGCTAGTATTAACATTATGATTAGGGCTAGGGTTAGCGTTAGGTTTAGGGATAGGGGTAGGGTTATGTTTAGAGTTAGGGTTAGGGTTTTAGCTAGGTTTAGGTCTAAGATGAGGGTTAGGATTAGCGTGAGGGATACAATTAGGGTTAGAGTTATGCTGAGGGCAAGGTTTAGGCCTAGGTTTAGGGCAAGATTTTGTGTTAGGTTTAGAGCTAGGGTTAGGGCTATGAGTATATAAGGACTAGGGTTATGGCTAGGTCTACTGTTAGGTTTATGTTTTGGTTAGGGTCAGTTTTAAAGCTAAGTTAGTGTTAGTGTCAGGGTCTGTATTTGGATTAGGATTAGGGTTAGGGATAGAGTCTAAATTAGGATTGGTTAGGTCTAGATTAGTGTTTGGGTTAGGTTAAGGGTTATCATTAGGGCTAGGGCTAGGTTTTTGTTTTGGATGTGGGTGAGAGATATGGCTAGACATAGGAATAGGTTTATGTCTAGGGCTAGTGTTAGTGTTAGGTTTAGGTATAGGTTTATGGGTAGGGCTAATGTTAGAGTTTGGTTTATGGTTAGGGTCAGGGTTAGGGTTAATGTTTGGGTTATGGTTATAACTAGAATGATGGCTAGGATTTGAACTAGTAATAAAGTTAGGATTTGTGTTAGGCTAAGAATTAGGGTTAGGACTAGGGTTAGCATTAAGGTTAGGCTTTGGCTTAGGTTAAGGGATAGGATTAGTGCTAGGGTTATGGTTAGTGTTAGGGCTAGTGTTAGGGTTAGGTTTAGGTATAGGTTTATTGCTAGTGCTAGTGTTAGGGTTCGGTTTAAGGTTAGGGTCAGGTTTAGACCTATGGTTACCGTTAGGGTCAGAATAAGTGTCAGGTTTGGGTTATGGTTAGAGCTATAATGAGGTTTAAGGTTAGGACTACTAATAGGAATAGGGTTTGGGTTAAAGAGAGGATTAGGTTTAAGATTAGTGTTAGCATTAGGGTTAGGGTTAACTTAGGGTAAGGGATAGGGTTAGAGCTAGGGTTAGGTCTATGTTTAGAGTTAGGGTTAGGGCTAGTGTTAGAATCAGTGTAAGGGTTAAAGCTAAGGTTAGGTCTCAGTTTAGAGCTAGGTTTTGGTTAGAGTTAGGGCTAGGTTTAAAGTTACAGCCAATGTATGGACTAGGGTTATGATTTGGGCTAGGTATAGGATTAGGGTTAGGACTAGGTCATGTGTTAGGGTAAACTAACCGAAAAACTGACCCTAGACATAATCCTAAATTTAACACTCGGCATAGCCCTAACCCTCACTCAAACCCTAAACCTAATCGTAAACCTAAACATAACCATAGCCCTAATCCTAACCGCTAACCAAAATCTAACCTTAACCCCAAACATATATCTAACCCTATCCATTACCCTAACCCTAAACCTAACCTTAATGAGAACCCTAGTCCTAAAACTAACTCTACCATAATTCTATCACTAGACCTAACCCTAAAATTAACCCTCTCCTAGCCATAACCCTAGCTCAATAACGAACCCTTACACTAACCATAACCCTAAACCTAAGCCTAGTTCTAAACCTAACCCTAACCATAACTCAAGACCTATTTCTAACCTTAACCCTAGTTCTAACCTAAGCTCCAATTTGACCCACTACCATAACCATAACCCTTACCCTAATGCTAACCCTAATCCTAACCGTAACCCTATAACTAATGCTAACCCTATCAATTACCCTAAACCTAACCTGAACCCTAAACTAAACCCTATCATTACCCTAACTCTAAGCCTAATGCTAATTCAAGCCCTAAACCTAAATCCTAACTTAAACAAAACCTTAACATTGACCCTAACCTTAAAATTTCCCCTAGCTCTAAACCTGACCCTTACCCTAAGCCTAACACTTACACTAGATGTAGACCTAAACTTTAGCCTAAAATTATCTTTAACCATAACCCTAGACCTGATATTAGCCCTAGCCCTAATCCTAGCTCTAAACCTAAAAAAAAACACTAGTCTTCAACCTAGCCCTAAACCTAGCCTTATTCATAACCCTAACTCTATGCCTAGCCCTATCCCTCCTCTAACCCAAACCCTACCTCTAAACCTAGCTATAATGTCATCCCTTATCCTAAACATAAACCTAACCATAACCCTATCACTAGGCCTAAACTGAACACTAACTCCAGCCATAATCCTGGCCTTAACTTAACCCTTATCCAAACCCAAACCCTAATCCCAGTCCTAACACAAACTCTAACTCTCACACTAGCCCTATTTCTACTTCTAACCCTATCCCTTACCATAACTCTAAACCTAGCCCTAACACTAGTCCTAACCCTTGCCCTATGCGTAGTCCTAGCCTAACCCTAGATCTAAGCCTAACTCTAAATATAACCATAACCATAAGCCTAAGCCTAATACTAACAGTAGACTTAACCCTAATACTCATCATAAGACTAGGGCTAACTCTAACCATGGAACAAACAAAACTGAGAAATAGACCTAACCCTAAACCTTAACTTAAAACAAAACCTAAATTACACCTAGAACAAATCTTAGCCCTAATTAGAGTCCTAACCCTAATCTTAAAACTAACCCTGACCCTGACTTATACCCTATCACTCACCCTAGCTCTAAAACACCACTCTTACCTTAAACCAAACCCTAAGTGTAAACCTAGCCCTAATTTGAGTCCTCATTCTAAAACTAACCCTGTCCCTGACTCCTACTAACAATAACCCTAGCTCTAAATTCATCCTAACCTTAAGCCTAACCATAAACACTAATCTTAAACACTAACCCTAAATATAACTAAATTGTAATTCTAATTCTTACATTATTCTTTTCCCTAACCCTAGCCCTAATCCTAACACAAAAACTAGCCAAAATCTGAGTCCTAAACCTAGCTTTAACACTAACCCTAACCCTAACCCTAACACTAGCTCTAACTCTATCCCTAAACCTAAGCCAAACCCTAACCCTAATGGTAACCCTAGACCTATCCCTAATCCTTAGGCTAACCCTAACCCTAACCCTATTAATAGTCCTAAACCTAGCCCTCATTCTATCTCTAACCTATCCCAAACCCTAACCCTAACCCTGACCCTTATTCTGACCATAACCCTAACCCTAGGTATAAACCTGATTCTAACCCTACACCAAACCTTAACACTAGCCCTACCAGTAAAATTATACTAAACCTGACTCTACCACTAGCCCTAGACCTAAACCTAATCCTAAATGTAACCTTAACTCTAGCCCAAGACCTAAACAAAAACCTAGCCCTAGCCCTAACAATATCCGTTAACCTAATGCAAAGTCTAACCCTACCCCTAGACATAAACCTAATCCTAATTCTGGCTTTAACCTTAAACCTAACACTAACCTGAACACAGACCCTGCATTTAACAATAAGCTAACTCTAAACCTGACCCTAACTAAAAATCTAAACCTAACACTAGACCTAGCCATAACCCTAACCCTACAACTAGCCCTAAACATAATCCTAGCTCTTACATTACCCATAGCCCTAACCCTACGCCTTAACCTAACATAAAACCTAGAGTAAATCCTAAGCCTAAACCTAGCCCTAGGTGTAACACTAACCCTAACCCTAGCCCTAATCTTCACCCTAAATATCGCCTTAGTCCTAAATTTAATCAATGCCTAACTCTTGCCCTAACCCTATCCCTAACCCTAAACTTATCCCTATCCCTAAACCTAGCTCTGAACATACACATTACCCTAACCCTAAACCTAATCCTATTGATAACCCTAGCCATAACCCTAACCCTAACTCTAACCCTAACCAGAAAACTAACCCTAGACCTAACACTAAACCTAACACTTGCCATAGCTCTAACTCTAGCTCAAACCCTAACCTGTACTAGAAACCTAAACCTAATCATGCCTTAACCTTAACCCTAAAAATAAATCCAACCCTAAACATAAAACTAAACTTACATCTAACCATATTCGTTACCCTAATCCTTATCCTAACCCTAATGATAAATGTAGCCCTAACCCTAACCCTAACCCTAAATCTACCATAATCTTATCCCTAGACCTAACTCTGTACCTAACCTAAAACTTAGCCCTTGCCCTAACTCTAGCTCAAACCCTAATTCTTACGCTAAACAAATCCTAGCCCAAACCCTAACCCTAATTCTAGCCCTAATCCTAACCATAACCATAGCCCAAACCCTAGCTCTAACTCTATCCATTACCCTCACCATAACCCTAAACCTAATGCTAATTCTAGCTCTAATCACTTTAAATCTACCTTTATCCCTAGCTCTGATTCTAACCTGAACCCTCAACCTAGCCTTAAAACTTACTAAATCCATGAGCCTTACCCTTAACCTAATGGTAAGAAAAAACTGAGCCTAAAACTAACCCTAACCCTAGCCCTAACCCTAACACTAACCCTAACCCTTGACGTAACCCTAAACCTAACCCTAGCCTTAGCACTAACCCTAGCTTAAACCCTAACCCGTATCCTAATCTTAACCCTAACCCTAAGCCTAGCCTTAACCATAATCCTAACCCTAACTCTAGCCCTAATCCTAAACATAATCCTAGCCCTATCCATAGCTCTAAATTGATCAATTCCCCCCAAAATAACCATAAACCCAATGCTAACCCTAGACCTAACCCTAACCCTATCCATTAATCGAAACCTAGCATGAACCCTAAACCTAACCTGAAGCCAAAACCTAACCCTATCCCTTACACTAATCCTAACTCTAACCCTAATGCTAATTTGAGCACTAACCCTAAACCTCAACCTAATCCAAACCCCAAACCTGACCTGACCATTATAATACCCCTAGGTCTAAACTTGAACCTTACCCTAAACCTAACTCTGAATATAGACCTAGCCATAAAACTTACCCTAAAACTTTCCCTAACTGTAACCCTAGGCTTGATATTAGTCCTAGCCCTAATTCTTGCCGTAAACCTAACACAATTCTAGCCCTCATTCTAGCCCTAAATCTAGTCTTGATCCTAACCCAAACCCTAACTCTAGCCCTATCCCTAATTTTATCTCTCAGCCTGTATCTAAACCTAGATATAACCTCAACCCTTCCCCTAAATCTAACCCTAATTCTAACCCTAGATTTAACCCTTACACTAATCCTAGACCTGATCCTAGTCCTATTTTAGCCCTAACCCTAATCCTAACACTAGCACTAATACTAACTCTAACTATCGCCCTAGCCCTATTTCTAGTTCTAACCCTATCCCTTACCATAACCCTAACACATGCTCTACCCTTAGCCCTAAACCTAGCCCTACCACTAACCCTAGATCTAACCATAACTCTCAATCTAGCCCCAACTCTAAACCTAAACCTCATACTAAATCTAGCCCTAACACTAATGCCAATCCTAAAAGTAGCCCTAAGGTAGTCCTAGCCTTAAAAAATCGAGCTATAGCTCCAACTCTAACCCTTAACCTAAACCAAAACCTAACTCACACCTAGCTCTAACTCTAGCTCTAATTCAATTCCTACCCTAACCCTAAAACTAATCTTGTCACTGATTCTGACCCTAACAATAACTATAGCTCTCAGATCACCCTAAAATTATACCAACCCTAAAACTACACCTACCCATAACCCAAACCATAAAAGTAGCCCTAATCACAACCCTAGTTCTTACGTTAGTCATAGCCCTAATCCTAGCCCAAACCTAGGGTTAGTGTTAGGGCTAGGCCTAATATAGGGCTAGGCCTAACCCAAAACCTAGCACTAATCTGAGCCCTACACCTGTTTTAATCCTAACCCTATTCAGAGCCCTAACCATTACCCTAAACCTAACTCTAACACTAAAACTTGCCCTAACCCTAAACCTAACCATAGCCTTAATCCTAACCAGAATCCTAGCCCTATCCCTAGTTCTAACCCTATCCATTACCCTAACCATAACCATAACCCTAATGCTAATTTTAGGATAGTCCTAACCCTATCTCTAACCCTAACTTTGTCCATTACCCTAAACCTAACCTGAAACCTAAACCTAACCATAAACTTTACCCTAACCTTAATACTAACACTAACAATAATGAAATCCCTGATCCTAAACCTTAACCGAACTTAAACCTTAATCATGACAGTGACCCTAATAATAAACCTATCTCTAAACCTGACCCTAACCCTCAACCTAAACCTTACACTAGAACTAGCCATAAACCTAATCCTAAAATTAACCCTAACCAGAAATCTAGACCTGATATTAGTCCTAGCATTAATTCTAATTCTAACCCTAATACAAAACCGAACCCTAATCCTAGCCCTAAACCTAGCCTTCATACTAACCCTAAGCCAAACCCTAGCCCTAACCCTATTTTGTACCTCTCCCTAAACCTAGATATAACATCATACCTTACACTAATCCTAACCCTATCCCTAGCCCTAAACATAGGCCTAGCCCTAACACTAACCCTAGCACAAATTTAGTCCTAAACCTAACCCTAACTGTAAGCCTAACCCTAACTCTCACCCTATTACTAACCCTAGTTCTAAATCTATCCCTTACCATAACACAAACTCTAGACCTAACGCTAGCCCTAAACCCATTCCTACTTTCGCCCTAGCCCTTTACCTAGACCTAACCCTAACCTCAATCAAACCCTAATCCTAAGTCTAAACCTCACCCTAACACTAGCCCTAACCCTAATGCTAATTGGAAAACTAGCCCTAACCCTAGCCCTAGCACTCAAACAAAACCGAGTCATAGGCTTAATGCTAATTCTTAACCTAAACTAAAACCTAAGCTCATACCTAGTCCTAACCCTAGCCCTAATTTGAGTTCTAACCCTAACTCTAGAACTTACTCTGACCCTGACTCAGACCCTAACAATAACCCTAGCTCTAAACATCACACTAACACTACACTTAAGCCGAACACTAGACCTAGCCCTACCCCTAACCCTAAAACTAGCCGTAATAGTATTACCAGTTCTCATATTAGCCATATCCCTGTGCTAACAGAAAATCTAGATCTAATCCGATGTTGAGGGCCATTGCCAAGTAGGTATGACGCATCAAAATTTCCTTGCCAGGGTACCCCATGTTAAATGGATTTTGCTGTTGACATTGCATGTAAGGTGACCCTGCTCAATGACCAGGGTGGATCCAGGATTAGGGTGTATCCTGCAGGTTCTAGGAAGTATCCGGGTTTAAGATAACTTGAGTTTAAGGCGTTCCCAGTTTAAGACAAGTTTAGGGCATTCCCGGTTTAAGACAATAGGGGTTTTAGGGAAGTTGGAAGTTAAAGATTATTGCTGCTGGGATTAGGGTGTTCCTTCTGCTTGTTCCCGTTGAGTTCTCATGAGATTAAAATGGGATATGGAAAAAGGCCTCGTGGAGTAGGTGATTTGGGCAGCGGGAGAACCGAGATTTCCCCAGAACGTGTCTGTGTAGAGGCCAGTGTGAGTTCGGGAATAAAGAGTTGCTGTTTGAATCTACAAAGCTGTGAGTGGCTCGTGATTCAGTGCCAAGCCGAATCACGGTGGTCCGTACGCGGAATGTCTGAAACTTGGAGGTAAGTGAAATTGCTCGCCCCTGAGGGAAGGCGAGAGAATGGGTGACCATTTCAAAAAACAATGTGTTCTTGTTTTGATTTATTTTTTTGTTTCAAGCTGCCTATCCCTAGAAATTTCTCAGGCAAACTGGGAAAAATGGTTGGCTCAAGGTTTGAAGTTGTTCAGCCCTGTGGAAGAGAAAATTGATACAGCTAATTTTTATTCCGTTTTTGTTTCATTCAGTTGCGGTTTTGTTTTGTGTTATCGTATTGGGTTGCATTATTTTTATAGAAGATTAGAAATTAGTAAAAAAGAAACCGAAAAGGTGTTAAGTAAATTGTTAGAGATTCAGACCATGGAGAAAGACATTTTAGATCAAGCAAAAGAGAAGGTCTCTCGAGCTACTCAGACAGAGGAAGAAAATTTAAAGGAAAAGGGGTTATCAGAAAAAAGGCCACAAGAAGAGGCTGTTACTAACTCCGTTTTATTACCAGAGGGCATAATTCAATCAACAGCCCCACCGATGGAGACAGCTGAGTGGCCCTCAAACCCTAGAGTTGATAAGTGGGATCCTGAGACAGGACATCAAAGATTAGCATGCCCTGTACTTGAGCAGGCAGGAGGGCAGTGAATTCACCATGCTTTAGATTTTAAAAAAGTGAAGTAGTTAAAGGAGGCTGTAACAACCTATGGTCCCCAAGCTCCCTTCACGGTAAGCATGGTCGAGTCCATTTCTAACTTGGAAATGACGCCAGCAGATTGGGCTAGCATGTGTAAATCTGTGCTAAATGGAGGACAATATTTGTTATGGAAGGTTGCCAATGAGGAATTTTGCACGGAGACAGCTAGGCGAAATGCAGCAGCCGGTTACCCTCAAAGAAATCTAGATATGTTGTTAGAAAAAGGACCTTATGAGGGTCAACGGCAACAAATTGAATATGATTCTGCTATATATGCACAAATTGCTGCAGACGCAGTTAGGGCATGGAAGACTTTACAAGGACATGGAGATTTACAAGGTCAGCTATCTAAGGTAATACAGAGACCTAATGAACCTTACGCTGACTTTGTAGATAGGCTTACTCAAACAGCTGCCAAAATTTTGGGGGATACAGAACAAGCAATGCCATTAATAAAACAACTGGCTTATGACCAAGCAAATCATTGCTGCAGAGAGGTTATTAGACCATGGAGATATGAAGATTTAAACACATATATTAAATTATGTAGAGATATTAATGAACAAGAGCAAGTCTTGGCAGCTGCAGTACAACAGGCTTTAGATGCCAGGCCAGAAACATGCTATAATTGTGAACAAACAGGACATTTTAAAAGGAGTTGCCCCATAAGAGGAGGGTTTAACAAAACTAGAAATCAAAGGAATAGAATACCAGGCATTTGCCCACGATGCCATAGAGGGAGACATTGGGCTAATGAATGCTGTTCTCAAACCACCATAGAAGGTACTCCCTTATCAAAAAACAAACAAGGATCAGGTATTTACCCATGATATTGTGGAGAAAGGCATCAGGCTTTATTGCCAAAAAACGGACTGGGGGGCCCAATGCTCCGGGGTCCACAACCACAAATATACGGAGCAGTGGAGGAACCCAGCAACACCATCAGGGTGGTACACAGGACACATTGCCCATTAAATCCCTCATCAGACAAACCCGAGGGAGTGCAGGGTTGGACATCTGTGCCTCTGCCAGAGCAGTATTAACTCCAGAGATGGGAGTTCAAATAATTTCTACAGGAGTAAAAGGACCTCTTCCCCAAGGAGCAGTAGGCATATTATTGGGACGTAGTTCATCTACATTAAAAGGACTTATGATAAGTCCTGGGGTAATTGATCCCGAGTATGTAGGTGAAATAAAAATTATAGCTAGTTCTCCAGGAGATATATCAGTAATTTCACCTGGAGATAGAATAGCACAGTTGTTAATAATACCCAGCCTACATAATAAGTTCTCTAGTCGTAATGTAGAAACAGGTTCCAGGGGATTAGGCTCCACAGGTTTAGATTGGGCTATGTTGTCTTTAAATTTAGATTCTCCCCCAATGCTAAAACTACATATTCAGGGTCGTGAGTTTAATGGACTGCTGACCTTAGTATCATATCTCTTCAAGAATGGCCAAACCATTGGCCATTATAACAAGCCATTCAAACGCTTCAAGGCCTAGGAGTGGTGACTAATCCCCATAGAAGTGCTACGGTATTAGATTGGAAGGATCTTGAAGGATGTGAAGGAACTCTACAGCCATATGGATTAGATCATCTTCCCATAAATTAATGGGGATGAGATGTCCTAGATCAACTAGGTTTGATGTAAACAAATAACATCAATCCTAATGCGCCCACTACTAGGGCTAGACAAGGTGTTAGGAAAGAAAAAAGATTAGGAAAACAAGAACAAGGTATAGCAGCACCAATTCAAATAGATCAAGGATCAGACAGACATGGGTTGGATTTTCAGAAAGGGCCACTGAGACAATCATAATTACTTGGAAATCAGAAAGACCAGTGTGGGTTCCTCAGTGGCCCCTGACTAAAGAAAAGATACAAGTAGCCCATGATCTGGTCAAACAACAATTAGCGGAAGGACATTTACAACCTTCCATATCTCCCCATAATACTCCCATTTTTGTCATCAGAAAGAAATTGGGTAAATGGAGATTATTGCAAGATTTAAGAGCCATTAATAATGAGATGGTTATTATGGGACCTGCTCAATCAGGGATTCCTCAGTTGTCTGCTTTACCAAAAACGTGACATGTTTTAGCTATAGACATTAAAGATTATTTTTTTTTCGATTCCATTTCATCCCGAGGATAGTGCACGTTTTGCATTTACTATCCTGCATTAAATCATGAAGGTCCTGATGAGAGATATGAATGGAAAGTACTCCCTCAAGGAATGGCTAACAGACCAACTATGTTTCAAATCTATGTTAATAAAGTAACCCAGCCACTTAGAAATCAAAATCCTGAACTAAAAATATTTCACTATATGGATGATGTATTATTAGCACATAAAGATAAAAACACATTGCTGGAATGTTATGCCACACTTACGAACTTATTAAAAAATTATAATCTAGAGATAGGAATAGATAAAGTACAATTAAATTTTCCAATTAATTATTTAGGAGTTCTATTATCCTCAACCATGGTCCATCCACCAAAAATTCAAATACGAGTAGATCAACTCAAATCATTTAACGACTTTCAAAAGTTATTGGGAGACATAAATTGGATAAGGCCTTCTCTAGGCATACAAACAGGAGAGTTGGGACCTTTATTTGATATTCTAAAAGGTCCGTCAGATCCAAATTCACCCCAAATGTTAACACCTAAAGCTAGAAAGGCATTAAAATCATTGAAACATATATGGAAAATATGCATCTAGATAGTCCTTAATAGGACGCCCATAGCCCAAGAGTTAATAACAAGAATAAACAAATGGGACTTACTTAAACTAAAAAGTTTTTTCACAGCAAGAGAAACAATAAAAGAAGTAAATAGAGAGCCTACATCCTGGGAACAAATTTTTACCCCTCACACCTCAGATAGAGCCCTAATATTCAGAATGTACAAAGAACTTTAAAAATTAAACAATAAGATAACAAATAACCCAATCAACAAATGGGCCAAGGACCTGAACAGACACTTCTCAGAGGAGGACATACAAGCAATCAACAAGTACATGAAAAAATGCTCACCATCTCTAGCAATCAGAGAAATGCAAATCAAAACCACCCTAAGATACCATCTCACTCCAGTAAGATTGGCAGCCATTATGAAGTCAAACAACAATAAGTGTTGGCGAGGATGTGGGGAAAAGTGTACACTTGTACACTGCTGGTGGGCCTGCAAAATGGTGAGGCCAATTTGGAAAGCAGTATGGAGATTCCTGGGAAAGCTGGGAATGGATCCACCATTTGACCCAGCTATCGCCGTTTTCAGACTATTCCCTGCGGACCTTAAAAGAGCACACTATAGGGATACAGCCACATCAATGATTATAGCAGCACAATTCACAATAGCTAGACTGTGGAACCAACCTAGATGCCCTTGAATAGATGAATGAATAAAAAAAATGTGGCATCTATACACAATGGAGTATTATGCAGCACTAAGAAATGACAAAATCATAGAATTTGCAGGGAAATGGATGGCATTAGAGCAGATTATGCTAAGTGAAACTAGCCAAGCCCTAAAAAACAAATGCCAAATGTCTTCTTTGATATAAAGAGAGCCACTAAGAACAGAACAGAAAGGAAGAGCATGAGGAAAAGACTAACAGTAAACAAAGACGAATGGGGGGAGAGAAAGGGAGAGAGAAGGGAAAGCATATGGAAATGGTAGATCTTCAAAGACACACAAAATTATAAGAGGTTATGAGGGGCAAGGGGGAGGGGGAAAAAGGGAGAGAATTGAACAATAGCAGAGGAGGTAGAGAGGTAAGATGGGAGGGGAGGGGAGGGGAGGGGGATAGTAGGGGATAGGAAAGGTAGCAGAATACAACAGTCACTAATATGCCATTATGTAAAAATGTGAGTATGTAACAGATGTGATTCTGCAATCTGTATTTGTGGTAAAAAAGGGAGTTCAAAACCAAATTGAGTCAAATGGATGAAAGATGATATATCATGAGCTCTGTAATGTTTTGAACAATCAATAAAAAATATATGAAAAAATAAAGCTAACCCTAAACAAAATCTAGACCTATACCTAACCTTAGCTCTAACCCTATCCCTTACCTTAAGCCAAACCTTCACCCTAATGCTACCCTAGTCCTAACCCTAATCCTTAGCCTACCCCAAACCATAACTAGCTTTAACACTAGCCCTCATTCTAGCTCTAACCTTAACCCAAATCCTAACTCTAACCCTGACCCTTAATCTAACCCTAACTCTAACCGTAGGATTAAACCTGACTCTAAACCTAAACTGAACCCTAACACTAGCCCTATGGGTAACCCTACACCTAAACCTAACCCTAACACTCGACCTGGACAAAAACGTAATCATAAATCTAGCCATAACATTAGCTCTAGACCTAAACAAAAACTTAGCCTTAGTCCTCACAATAACCCTTATCCTAACTCAAACACTATCTCTACCTTTAGACCTAAACCTAGTCCTAATATTGCCCATAACACTAACCCAAACACTGTACCTTTCTGTAACACAAATCCTAGCTCTAAAGTTTATGCTAACCAAAAAATCTAGCCATAATACTAACAATAGACCAAGCCATAACCCTAACTCTAGGTCTTACATTACATATAGCCCTAATGTTAGCCTCAAACCTCACACAAAACCTATCTCTAAGCATAACCCTAACCCTAACACTAGACCTAACCCTAACCCTAACCCTTGCCTTAACCCTAACCCTAGTTCAAACACTAACCCTTGCCCAAATATAAATCTAGACCTAACCCTAACCCTAACTCTAACCCTAGTCCTAATCTTAACCATAACCTAGGCCAAACCCTAGTTCTAACTCTATCCATTTCCCTAAACATAACCCTAACCCTAATGCTAAACCTAGCTCTAACATAACCTTAACCCTAAACCTAGATGTCACAGTAACTCTAACCATTGCCCTAGCCCTAACCATAGATCAAACCCTAACACTTACCCTAAACCTAACCCTAACACTAACCTTAGGCTTAACCCTAACCCTAACCCTAGCCCTAATCCTAACCCTAACTCTAGCTCTAAAACTATTCATTTCCCTAAACATAAGCCTAAGACAAACGCTAACTCTAGCCCTAAGTCTAAACATATCACTAACACTAACCCTATCCATTTCCTAAAACTAACCTGAAAACTAAACCTAACCTTATTAATTACTCTAACCCAATCCCTAACCCTAATGCTAAATCAAGCCCTAAACCTAAACCATAACCTAACCAAACCCTAAACAAGACAATTACCCTAACATACACCTAGCTTTAAACCAGACCCTTTCCCAAAACCTAACCCTTACAATAGACCTAGCCATAAACCTAACCTTAACACTATCCCTAAGCATAATCCTAACTGACATTAGCCATAGACCTAATTGTTGCCCTAAACCTAACACAAACCCAAGCCCTCATCCTAGCCCTAAACCAAGCCTTAATCCTAACTTGAACCCTAACCCTAGCCCAATCCCTAATTTCAACCTTTGCCCTAGTTCTGAAGCTATGTATAACCACAACCCTGCCCCTAATCCTAACCCTAACCCTAATCCAACACTAACACTAACGTTAACCCTAACACTAACCCTATCTCTAATCCTAGCCCTAATTTAGTGCTAATCCTAACCCCAACTCTAACCCTACCCCTAAGACTAACTCTAATTCTTGCCCTAGACCTACTTCTAGTACTAACTCTATCTGTAACCATAACCCTAACACTAGTCCTAACCTAACCCCTAAATCTAGCCCAAGTTCTAACCCTAGATCTAATCATAACACTAAATATAACCCTAACCCTAAGCATGAACCTCACCCTACCACTAGCCCTAACACTACCTCTAATCCTAAAACTAGTTCTAAACCTAGCTGTAGCTCTAAAACAAAACTGAGCCCTAGCCCTAACCCTAACACTAACCTAACTGTAACCTCATACCTAACATTAGACCTAGCCCTAATTCTTGCCCTAACCCTAACACAAAACCTAACCCTACACCTACCCATAACTCTAGCCTTATTTTTAGTGTTATCCCTAACCTTAAAACTAACACTGACCTTGACTCTGACCCTAACACTAACTCTATTTCAAATCACCACTCTAATCATAACCTAACCCTAACACTAGACCTAGCCCTAGACCTAACCCTAAAACTAGCCCTAATCGTAACCCTAGTTCTTATATTAGCCATAGCCTTACCCTAATCTAATCTCAAACCTATCCCTAACCCTAACCCTAACATTAGCTTTAAACCTAAACTAACTCTAAAACTAATCCTAAACCTAGCCTTCAACCTAACCATAAACCTAGCCCTAACTCTAGCTCTAATGCTATCTATTAACTTAACCCTAATAGTAATCCTAGGATAACCCTAATTCTATCCATAATCCTAACCCTATTCATTACTATAAACCTAACCTGAACCCTAAACCTAACCACATCCATTCCACTAACCCTAAACATAATTCTAATCTGAGTCCTAACCCTAAACCTTAACCTAAACAAACCCTAACCATTACCCTGATCCTAATAATACCCCTATCTCCAAAAGTGACCCTAAACGTCATTCTAAACCTTACACTATACATAGCTGTAAACCTATCCCAGAAACTATCCCTAACCATAAACCTAGACAAAAGATTAGCCCAAGCCCTAATGTTAGCTTTATCCCTAATGTTAGCCCATATGCTTAAAAAAAAGCCCTAAATCTGGCCCTAAACCTAGCCTTAATTCAAATCCTAACCCTAACACTAGGCTTAACCCTAAAGTGAATCCTCACCCTAGACCTTAACCTAGCTATAATATCATACCGTACTCTAACCCTAATTCTAATCCTGCCCTAAACGAAGGCCTACCCCTAATACTAAACCTAGCTGTAATCCTAAACCTAATTTAGTCCTAACACTAAATCTAATCATATCCCTTGCCCTAAGACTAACTCTAACTCTTGCCCTAGCCCTAGCCCTAGTTCTTACATTATCCCTTACCATGACCCCAAACCTAGCCCTCACCCTAGCCCCAAACTTAGCCCTAGCCCTAAACCTAGATATAACTCTCACTCTAAATCTAACCCTAATATAAAACCTCAACCTCACCCTAACACTAGCCCTAATCCTAATGCTAATTTGAAAACTATCCCTCACCATAACCATAGCATTCAAGCAAAACTGAGCTACAGCTCTAATCCTAAACCTTAACCTAAACCAAAACCTAACACTATGCCTTGTCCCTACCCTAGCCCTAATTTGAGTCCTAAACCTAACTGTACAACAAATAATGACCCTGACTCTGATCCTAAAACTAACCTTAGCTCTAAACATCACCCTAACCCTAAACCTAACCTGAACACTAAACCTAGCCCTAACCCTAATCCTAAAACTAGCCCTAATCATAATGTCAAGTCTTACATTAGCAATAGCCCTAACACTAACACAAATCCTGGCCTTAATCTGAACCCTAACCCTTGCTTTAACCCTAATGATAACACTAACCCTAACCCTAACCCTAGCTCTAACTCTATCCCTTACGCTATGCCAACCCTCACTCTAATGCTACCCTAGTCATAACCCTAATCCTTAGCCTACCCCAAACCCTAACTCTATTACAAGTTCTAACCCGAGGACTCATTCTATCTCTAACCCTAAACTAAACCCTAAGCCTATCCCTGACTCTTATTCTGACCCTAAGATCAACCCTAGGTCTAAGCCTGACCCTAACACTAAACCAAACACTAACATTAGCCCTATGGGTAAACCTACACATAAATCTAACCATAACATTAACACTAGACCTAAACTTAATCCTAAATATAGCCATAACTCTAGCCATAACCCTAAACAAAAACCTAGCTCCAGCATTAACAATAACCATTAGTTCAATGCAATGACTAACAATACCCTTAGAACTACCATAGTAAAATTGTGCTCGTAACCGTAAATCCAATGCTAACCTGAACACTGACCCTTACCCTAACACAAACCCTAGCTCTAAACCTTATCCTAACCGAAAACATACCCTAACACTAGACCTATCCATAACCCTAACCTTAAAACTAGCCATAACCATAATCCTACTTCTTACGTTACCCATAGTCCTAACACTAGCCATAAACCTCCCCACAAAACCTAGCCCTAAATGTAGCACTAAAACTAGCTATAAACCTAATCCAATCTTAGCCCTAGCCCTAACCCTCACACTTTCTTAGCCCTAACCTTAGCTCAAACTCTTAACCTAAATGTAACCCCAACCCTAACCCTAAACCTTGCCCTAATCCTAACTCTAACCATAGCACAAATCCTACCTCAAATATCCTTTACCTTAAATATAAATTTAACACTAATGCTAACCCTAGCCCTAACTCTAACCCTAATTCTAACCATAGCCCTGACTGTAACCCAAAACCTCACCGTTGCCCTAACCATAAAAACTTAACTAAACCTAAACCTAACACTAACCCTATGCCTAACCCTAACCCTAGTCCTAATCCTAACTTTACCTCAATCCCTAACACTAGCACTAACTCTATCTATTACCCTACACTTAAGCCTATCCCAAATGCTAACCCTAACCCTAACCCTAACCCTAGGCCTAAACCTAGCACTATCCCTAAAACTAACCCTATACATTACTCTATACCTGAACCCTAAACCTAATCCTATTCATTACTCTAACCCTACCCCTAATGCTAATTTGAACACTAAACCTAAACCTTAACCTAGAGTAAACCCTAACCTGGATTTGACCCTAATAATAATACACTCAGCTCTAAACCTGACCCTTACCCTAAACCTAAGCCTTACACTAGACCTAGTCATAAACCTACCCTAACCATAACCCTAGATCTGACATTACTCCTAGCCCTAATTCTATCCCTTACCCTAACACAAAACCTAGCCCTCATTCTAGCCCTAAACCTAGCCTTAATCCTAATTCAAACCCTCAACCTGGCTCTATCCCTAATTTTAACCCTCAACCAAGCCCTGAAAGTAACTATAAGTCCATCACATCACCTAAAACTAACCCTATCCCTAACAATTACACAAACCCTCACCCTAGCCTTAACCATAGTCCTAACACTAACACTAACTCTAGCGATAATCCTAGCCCAAATTTAGCCCTAACCCTAACCCTACCCCAACCCGAGTCCTAAGACTAACTCCCTCTCACCCTAGCCCTATTTTTATTTCTAACCCTATCCGTTACCTTAGCCCTAACCTGAGCCCTCATCGTAGCCATAGCCCTCACCCTAGATCTAACCATAACTCTAAATCTAACCCTAAACTTAAGCCTAAACCTCACACTACCACTAGCCCTAATACCACTGCTAATCTTAAACTAGCCCTAATCCTAGTCCTAGCCCTAAAACAAAACAGAGCCATTGCTCTAACACTAAACCTTAACCTAAACCAAACCCTCACCTTACAACTAGCCATAACCCTAGCTCTAATTCAAGTCCTAGGCCTAAAACAAACCATAGCTCTAAATATCACCCTAACTCTAAAGCTAATGCTGACACTAGACCAGCCCAAATCCCATCCCTAAAACTAACCCTAATCCTAAACATAGTTCATACAATGGCCTTAGCCCTAACTCTAGCTTTAACCCCAACACAAAAATAGCACTAATCTGAGCCCTAACACTAGATTTAACCCTAAACCTAACCCTAATCCTAGTTCTAAACCTAACCCTAACTCTAGACCTAACCGTATCCCTTTCCCTAAGCCAAACTCTATCCATAATGCTAACCCTAGTTCTAATCCTAATCCTTAGTCTGACCCTATTTCTAGTCCTAACACAAGCACTCATTATAGCTCTAATTCTAACCCCAAACCTAACCCTAACCTTCACCCTTATTCTGACACTAACACTAATTATAGATCTAAACCTGGACCTAACCCTAAACCAAACCCTGAAACAAGCCTTATAGTAACCTTATACCTAAACCTCACCCTAACACTAGCCCTAACCCTAAACCAAATCCTAAATCTAGCAAAAACTCTAGCCCTAGACCTAAACAAAACTTAGTCCAAGCCCTAACAATAACCCTTAACCTAAAACAAACAATAACCCTACCCCTAAACCTAACCTTGTCCTAATTCTGGCTTTCACCCTAACCCTAACTCTAACCTGAACACTGACCTTGCCTTTAACAGTAAACCTATCTCTAATCCCAAGCCTAACCAACATCTAAACCTAACACTAGACCTAGTCATAATTCAAACCCTAATACTAGCTCTAACATAACCCTAGCTCTTATATTACCCATAGCCCTAACCCTAGGCCTAAACCTAACGCAAAATCTAGATCTTATCTTAGGCCTTAACCTAGCTTTAGGCATAACCTTAAAACAAACCATAGCCCTAACCCTACCCTAACACTCGTATTACTCCTAACCCTGGCTCAAAACCCAATACTTACCCTAAATCTAACCCTAAACTAATCCTAACCTTAACTCTAGCACTAAACCTAGCTCTAAAGATACCCATTACCCTAAACATAACCGTAACTCTATTGATAAACCTAGACCTAACCCTAACCAGAAAACTAATCCTAGACCTAACCCTAAACCTCACAGTCACCATAGACAAAACCCTAGCTCAAACCCTAACCCTTATCATAAACCTAACCATAACCATAGCCCTAACCCTAAGCCTAAACCTCAAACTAACTCTAACCATAAACCTAAACCTACATCTAATCGTATGCATTACCCTTACCAAGACACTACCCCTAATGATGACTGTAGCCCTAAACCTAACCATAATTCTAACCATACTGTAATCTTATCCCTAGTCCTAACCCTAAACCAAACTCTCACCCCAGCCCTAAACCTAGCTCAAAACCCAACTCTTACACTAAACATAACCCTAACCCTAACCCTAACTCAAGACCTCTTTCTAACCATAAACCTAGCCCTAAGCTTAGCTCTAACCCTATCCATTATCCTAACCATAACCCTGACCCTAATGCTAACTCTATACCTATTGCTAACCCTAAACTTATCAATTACCCTAAACCTAAACTGAATTCTAAACAAAAAACCTATCATTATCCTAACCCTGACCCTAAAGCTAATTAGATTCCTAACCCTAAACCCTAACCCCAAAAAACTCTAACCCTGAACCTTACCCTAATAATTCTCCTAGCTCTAAACCTGATCCTTACCCTAAACCTAACTATTACCCTAGACCTAGCCATAAAACATTCTAAATCTATCCCCAACCATAACCCTAGACCTGACATTAGCACTAGCCCTAATCCTAGCTCTAACCCTAACACAAACCCCAGGGCTTATCCTAGCCCTAAACCTAGCCTTAATCCTAATAACGCTAACCTTAGGCCTAACCCTAACACTAACCCTAGCCCTAATCTTACCCCTAATTTTTACCTATCCCAAACCTTAGCCTTAACCCTAGCCCTAAGTCTAACTGTAACTCTCACCCTTCCCCCATCTGTAGTTCTAAACGTATACTTTACTGGAACAATAATCCTAGCCCTAACCCTAGCCCTATCCTTATCCCTAGCCCTAACCTAGATCTAACTCTAACTTTACATCTAACTTTAACCCTAAGCATAAACCTAAACCTAACAGTAGCCCTAGCCTTAATGCTAATCCTAAAACTAGCCCTAATCCTAAAACAAATCCCAGACATAACCCTAAACCTAACCCTTAACCTAAACCAAACCCTAAGCCTAACCCTAAACTTAGCCCTAATTCGAGTTAAAAACTAACCCTGACCCTGAATCCGACCATAACACTAACCCTACCTCTAAAGATCACCTTAACACTAAACCTAAACATAACACTAGACCTAGCCCCAAACCTAAACCTAAATTTAGCCTTAAATGTCACCCTGGTACTTACATTAGCCATAACCCTAACCCTAGCACTAACTGAACACAAAACCTAGCCTTAATTCAAGACCTAACTCAAACTTTAATCCTAACACTAACCCTAGCCCTAGTCCTAATTATAACCATAACCCTAGACCTATCCATATATCAAAACCAAGCAATAGCCCTAATACTAAACCTTAACCTAAACCAAATCCTAATACTACACCTAGAACTAAACCTAGCCCTAATTTGAGTCCTAACCTTAACCTCGATACTAACCCTAACTCTGACTCATATCCTCACACTCACCCTAGCTCTAAACACCATCCTAACCTTAAACCAAACACTTACAGTAACCCTAGTTGTAATTGAGTCCTAACCTTAACCTTAAAACTAACCCTGATCCTGACTACTAACCTAACACGAACACTAACTTTAAATATCACCCTAACCTTAAACGTAATCCTAAACTAGAGGTCTAACTTTTAACCATAACCTAAAAATTAACCCTAATTGTAACGTTACTTCTTACATTACCTGTTAATCTTACCCTATCCCTAATCCTAATACAAAAACTAGCCCTAATCTGACCTCTAAACCTAGCTTTAACCCTAACCTAGCCCTAACCCTAGCTCTAACTCTATCCATAACCCTAAGCCAAACCCTAACACTAATTCTAATCCTAATTCTAACCCTAATCCTTAACCTAACCCAAACCTTAATCCTATTACTAGTCCTAACTCTAGCCTTCATTCTAGTTCTAACCATAACCCAAACCCTAACCCTAACCGTCAACCTTATTCGGATCCTAACACTAATCGTAAGTCTAAACCTGAACCTAACCCTAAACCAAACTCTAACACTAGCCCTAGACCTAAACCTAATCCTAAATCTAGCCATAACTCTAGCCCTAGACCTAAAGAAAAACCTAGTCCTAGCCCTAATAATAACCCTTAGCCTAAGTCAAACACTAACTCTTCCCCTAGACCTAACCCTAGTCCTAATTATGGCTTTAATTCTAACCATAATCCTAATATGAACACTGACCCTGACATTAACCCTAGCTCTAAACATCACTCTAACCATGAATCTATACCTAGCCTTAACATTAACTCTAAAGCTAGCCCTAATCATAACAAGTTCTTAATTTAGCCATAGCCCTAACCTATTGCAAAACCTAGCCCTAATCCAATCCCTACCCTATCTTTAACCCTAAAGCTAACCCTAACGCTAACCATAACCCTAATCCTTGCCTAAGCCTAACATTAGATCCAATCCTAAGTATAACCCTAGCCCTAACCTTAGCTCTAACCCTATCCATTACCCTAAGGATAGCCCTAAACCTTATGCTAAACCTAGACCAAACCATAATACTATGCACATCCCTAACCCTATCCATTACACTACACCTAACTTGAAAACTAAACCTAAAACTATCATTAAACTATCACTAAACCTAATGCTAATTCGAGCCCTAAGCATAAACCATAACCTAATGAAACCCTAACACTGACCCTCCCTAATAATAACCCTAGCTCTAAATTTGACGCTAACCATAAACCTAACCCTTACAATAGACCTAGATATAAACCTAACTCTAAAACAACCCCTACCTCTAACCCTAGACCTGACATTAGCGCTAGCTCTAATCCTAGTCCTAACCCTAACACAAACCTTAACCCACATACTAGACATAATCCTCGCCTTCATTGTAACCCTAAACCTAACCCAAACCCTAATTCTAACACTCACCCTATCCCTAAAACTAGGTATAAACTCATTTCTTACCCTAAACCTAACCCTAATCTAAACCCTAACACTAAACCTAGCCCTAACCTTGGCCTAACACTTACATTAACACTTGACCTAATCTCAGAGCTAACTTAGCCCTATCCCTAACACTAAACATAACCCTAGCCCTAGCCCTAAAACAAAACCGAGTTCATACTCCTAATCTTAACCCTTAAACTAAACCAAACCATAAACTTACACCTAGCCCTAACTCTATCCATAACCTTATCCCTAATTATAGTCCTTACCTTAAAACTTACCCTGACCCTGACTCTGACCCTAACACTAATTCTAGCTCTAAAATCATTGTAACTGTAAATCTAACCCTAACA
Organism: Ictidomys tridecemlineatus; assembly: GCF_052094955.1. NCBI lineage: Eukaryota > Metazoa > Chordata > Mammalia > Rodentia > Sciuridae > Ictidomys > Ictidomys tridecemlineatus. The sequence goes on along the minus strand of NC_135488.1, from coordinate 512,007 downwards.
CAAGACCTAGCCTTAACCCTAAACTTATAACTAGCGCTAAACATAACCTTACTTTGTACATTAGCCATAGTCTTAACCCTAGAACTAACCTATCCCAAAACCTAGCCATAATCAGAGTCCTTATCCTAGCTTTAACCCTTGACTTAAACCTAACACTAACCCAAACAAAAGCCCTAATTCTATACATAACCTTAGCCCTAAATTTAGGTCTAACTCTATCCATTACCCTAATGATAACCCTAAACCTTATGCTAACCCTAAGCCTAACCCTAACCCTACCCATTACACTAAACCACAACTCAACCCTAAACCTAACATTGTCATTACCCTAACCTTAAATCTAATGCTAATTTGAGCCCTAAACTTAAACCCTAACCTAACCAAAACCCTAACCTTGATTCTGACCCTCATAATAAACCTAGCTCTAAAACTGACCCTTACCATAAACCTAAACCTTAAACTGGACCAAGCCATAAACCTAACACTAAACGTATGCCTAATTGTAACTCTAGACCTGACATTAGCCCTAGACCTAATACTAGCCCTAAATCTAATACACACACTAGCCCTCATCCTAGCCCTAAACCCTAGCCTTAATCATAACCTTAACCACAACCCTGGCCCTAAACCTAATACTACACTCGCCAAGCCCTCAATCTTGCTATAATCCATTCCTTTAAACTAAACATAACCCTAACTCTTACCCTAAACCTAGGCCTAAACCTAACACTAACCCTAGCCCTAATTTAGCCCTATCCCTAACCATAACCCTAAACCTAGCCATAAGATGAACTCTAACTCTCACACTAGCCCTATCACTAGTTCTAACCCTATTCCTTACCATAAACATAACCCTAGCCCTAACCGTTGTCCTAACCCTTGCCCTATCCTTAGCCCTAGCACTAACCTTAGATCAACACCTATCTCTAAATCTAACCCTAATCTGAAGACTAAGCCTAAACCAAACACTAGCCCTAAGCCTAACACTAATCCTAAAACTAGCCCTAGCCTAAAACAAAACTGAGCCATAGCCCTAACACTAATCCTTAAACTAAACAAAACCCTAACCATACACCTACCCTAACCCTAGATCTAATTCAAGTTTTATGCCGAACCCTAAAACTAACTCTGACCCTGAGGCTGACACTAATATTAACCCTAGCTCTAAACATTTCCCTGACCTTAAACCTAACCCTAACACTCAACCTATCCCTAACCTTAACCCTAAAAGTATCCCTAAGTTTAACTCTAGTACTTACATTAGCCATAACCCTAACCATAGCACTAACTTAACCTGAAACCTAGCAATAATCTGAGCCCTATCCTGAGCTTTAAACCTAACCCAAGCCCTAATCATAACCCTAGTGCTAATCATAACCATAACTCTAGCCCCACCCTAATTTAACCCTATCCATTACCATAAACATAAACCTAACCATAATGCTAACCCTAGGTCTAAACCTAATGCTATCTCTAATCCTATTTCTATCCATAACCCTAAACCTAACCTGGGCCCTAATACTAACCTTATCATTACTCTAACCCTAACCCTAACGCTAATTCAATCCATAACTTTAGACCTTAACCTATCCCAAACCTTAACTGAGACCTTGTCCATAAAAATACCCCTAGCCCTAAACCAGACCCTAGCCCTAAACCTAACCCTTACACAAGACGTAGCCATAATCCTAAACATAATATTATCTTTAAACATAATTCTAGACCTGAAACTAGCCATACCCCAAATCCTAGCCCTAACACTAAAACAAACACTAGCCCTCATCCCAGCACTAAACCTAGCCTTACTCATAACCCTAACCGTAACCAAAGCTCTAACTATAATTCTAAATATCACCCTACCCCCAAACCTAGCTATAACATTATCCCTTAACCTAAACTTAATACTAGCTCAGACCCTACTCTATATTTAAGCTGAACACTAATCATAGCCTTAATCCTAGCCCTAATTTATCCATTTCCCTAACCCAAGCCCTGAGACTAACTCTAACTCACACTAGCCCTATCCCTAGTTCTAACTCTATTACATACCATAATCTGACTCTAGCCCTAACCCTTGCCCGAAACTACCAGTAACCCTATACCTAATTCAAGTCCTAACCCTAACTCTGACCCTCATTTATATTCTAACACTAACTCTAGCTCTAAATATCACTCTGACATTAAACCTAACCCTAACACTAGACCTACCCTTAAACCTAACCCTAAATCTAACCCTAACGGTAACCCTAGTTCTTACATTAGACATTGCCCTAACCCTAGCCCTAACCCTACAACAAAACTTGCCCTAATTAAAGCTCTATACCTAGCTTTAACCCTAAACCTAACACTAACCCTAGCATTATCCCCATCCTTTACCCTAAGCAAAACTCTAAACCTAATGGTAACCCTAGAACTATTCCTAATTATTAGGCTAACCATAATCCAAACCCTTGTAATAGTCCTGACTAGCCCTCATTCTAGCTCTAATCTTATCCCAAACCCTAACGCTAACCCTGACCCTTATTCTGACACAAACAATAACCCTAGGTCTAAACCTGAACCTAAGCATAGAGCAAACCCTAACACTGGCCCTATCAGTAACCTTATAATTAAACCTAACCCTAACCCTAGCACTAAGACTAACTCTAACTCTCACATTAGCCCTATCCCTAGTTCTAACCCTATTCCTTATTGTAACCTAAAACCTAGCCCTAAACCTAACACTAATGTGTACCCTAACTTTAGTCTTTGCCCTAACCCTATTTCTAACCCTAACTCTAAATCTAACCCTAAACCTAAGCCTAAGCCTAACACTAACACTAGCCCTAACTCTAATATTAATGATAAAACTAGCCCTAAACCTAACTCTAGAAGTAAAACAAAACTGAGCAATGGCACTAACCCTAAACCTTAACTTAAACCACTCTAAAACTACATCTAGACCTAACCCTAGCCCTAAATTCAACTCCTAATCCTAACCTTAAATCTAACCCTAAAACAGACTAATATCCTAGTGCTAACCCTAACTCTAGACTCCATCCTAACCTTAAACCAAAATCTAACAGTAACCCTCTCACTAATTCGAGTCCTAACTTTCACCATGACCCTGATTCATACATTAATACTAACCCTAGCTCTAAATATCACCCTAACCTTAAACCTAACCCTAACACAAGACCTGCCCATAACCCTAACCATAAAACTAACCCTAATTGTAACCCTAGTTTTAACATTATCCAATGCCCTGATCCTAGCCCTAACCCTACAACAAAAAGAAGCCCTAATCCAAGCTCTAAACATAGCTTTATCCCTAACCCTAACTCTAACCCTAACCCTAGCTCTAAACTTATCCCTTACCCTAAGCAAAACCCTAACCCTAATGGAAACCCTAGACCTATCCCTAATCCTTAGGCTAACCAAAATCCTAACCCCATTAATAGTTCTGACCCTAGCCCTCATTTTAGCTCTAATCCTATCACAACTCTAATGCTAACCCTGACCCTTATTCTGATCCTAACACTAAACTTAGGTCTAAACCTGACCCTAATCCTAGACCAAACTCTAACACTGGCACTACTGATCAACTTATTCCTATACCTAACTCTACCACTAGCCTTAGACCTAAATCCAATTCTAAACCTAGCCTTAACTCTAGCCCTAGCCCTAAACAAAATCCTAGCCCTAGCCCTAACAATAACCCTAACCTAACCCTAACCCTAACCTAACCCAAACATTACCCCTACACCTAGACCTAAACCTAGTCCTAATTCTGGCTATAACCCTAACTCTAACTCTAACCTGAACACTGACTAGTCTTTAACAGTAAACCTACCGTTAAACCTGACCCTAACTGAAAATATAAACCTAACACTAGACCTAGCCATTACCCTAAACCTAAAACTAGCCATATTCATATCCCTAGTTTTTACATTACCCACAGCCCTAACCCTAGGCCTAAACCTAACACAAAACCTAGAGATAATCCTAGACCTTAACGTACCACTAAGCATAACCCTAACCCTAACCTAGCCCTAATCCTAACTTAAACCTAGCCTTACTCCCAACCATAGCTCAAAGCCTAACACTTAGCATAAATATAAACCTATAAATATCTGTAAATCTAACCCTAACCCTAGCCCTAAGCCTAACCTTAACACTAGCCCTAACCCTATCTCTAAATCTACAAAATACACTAAACCTAACCCTAAACCTATTGGCAACTCTAGCCTTAACCCTAACAATAACCATAAACAGAAAACTAAACCTACACCTAACCCTAAACCTAACACTCGCTATAACCCCAACCCTAGCTCAAAACCTAACCCTTACCATAAACCTAAACATAGCCATATCCCTAACCTTAACCCTAAACTTAAATCTTACCTTAACCCTAAACCTAAACCTAAATCCAACCATATCCATTACACTAAACCTAACCCTAACCCTAATGATAATCCTAGCCCTAACCCTAACTCTAACCCTAAAACTACCATAATTCTATCTCAAAGCTGAAGCATTCAAAAACATATTTATCCGAAAGTAATGTTGGAGACAACAGGGAAATATACATATACTGAACTACCTCCCCAAATTATTTGGTCAGATTTCTTTGATACTGCACAAGATTCATCTGTTTAGCTTGCCCCACTAGGCTCCCTTAATTTGTGACTTCTATGATAAAAGGTACTAAATAGATTAGGGTTAGGTTTGTGGTTAGGGTAAGGGCTAGTTTTAAACCTAGTGTTAGGGTAAGAGTCATGTTTCTTTGATACTGGGCAGGATTCATCTTTTACCTAGCCTCACAATGTTCCCTGGTTTGGGCCTTCTGGGTTCGATGGTTTGCTGTCAGGAATAGTGTGTATTTTAAAATTTCACTTAATTCTGAACTATTTTCTGGAAGAGAAATGGAGCATGAAATCAAACAGGGTTGGTGCTAGCTGCTTGAAACTGTGCACACTCAATCAGTTCTCTGTGGGCACTCTCTGGTTTGTTCCTTATGAATGTTGCCCTCAGCTGAAACATGCAAAACAACTTTATCCCAGAGCACTTTGGGACAAATAAAGGAAATATGCATATACTGAAACACTTCCCCTAATTGTTTGTTCAGATTTCTTTGATATTTTGAAGGATTCATCTGTTAGCTTTCCTCACTAGGCTCCCTTAGTTTGGGACTTCTATGATCAAGGATTCTCTAAACAGGCTAGGGTGAGCTGTAGGGTTAGGATAACGGATAGATCTAGTGTTAGGTTTACTAGTTTTGTTCAAATGTCTTTGATACTAGGCAAGATTTATATTTACCTAGCCTTACTATGTTCCCCAGGTTTGGGCCTTCTAGGTTCACTTTTTGCTGTCAATATTTCAGTTTTTATTTTAAGGTTTCACTTCATTTTGACCTACATGGGTAAATGGAAATGAAGCTTGAAATCAAACAGGATTTTTGCTAGCTGCTTGAAACTTCACATACTCAATCAGTTCTCTGTGAGGACACTCTGGTTTTATCCTTGTGAAAGTATCCCAAAGATGAGGCATGCAAAACAACACTATGCGAGGGCATTTTAGGAGACGAAGGAAAAAATGCATGTACTGAACTACCTCCCCCAATCATTAGGTCAGATTTCTTTCATACTGGGCAGGGTTCATCTGCTAGCTTTCCCCACTAGGCTCCTCATCTTTGAGACTTCTATGATCAAAGGTTCTCTAAACAGGTTAGAGTTAGGTCTAGTGTTACGGTTAGAGTTTGTCTTGTTCAAATTTCTTTGATACTGGGCAGGATACATTTTTACCTAACCTTACTATGTTCCCCAAATTTCGGCCTTCTTGATTCAATTCTTTGATGACAGGAACAATTTGTATTTTACAGATTCCCTTCATTTTGACCTACATTGGTAAATAGACATGGAGCTGGAAATCAAACAAGGTTGGTGCTAACTGCTTAAAACTTCACACACTCAATCAGTTCTTAGTGGGCACTCTCTGGTTTGTTCCTTGTGTAATGAGTAATAAGCTGAAGCATGCAATATGAATTTATCTGAGAACACTTTAGGAGAAAACATGGAAATATGCATGTACTGAAATAGCTCCCCCAATTATTTTGTCAGATTTCTTTGAAACTGCCCATGTTTATCTGTAAACTTGCCCCACTAGACTCCCCAATTTCAAAACTTCTATGATTAAAGTTTCTCTAAACAGATTAGGTTTAGGGTTAGACTTAGTGCTAGGACTAGGTTTAGACCAGGTATTGGGGTTAGAGTTAGTTTTTGTTTTTGTTTTTAATTCTATGATACTGTGCAGGATTCACCTTTTTCCTATTTTTACTATACTTCAAATGTTTGAGCCTCTTATGTAAAAGGGTTTTCTCTCAGGAACAGTTTCAATTTTCATGTTTCTCTTCTTTTTGCCCTATAGGGGTGACTGGAAATGAAGATGGAAATCAAACAGGGTTTGTGCTAGCTACTTCAAACTTCACACACTCAATCAGTTCTCAGTGAATATTCTCTGGTTTGTTTCCTGTGAAGTATCCCTAAGCTGAAGTAGAAAGAAACAGCTTTATCTCTGAGTGCTTTAGGAGCAAGCATAATACACATGTACTGAAAGAGCTTTGAATTTTTTTTTGGTCAGGTTACTTTGATACTGTACAGGATTCATCTTTGACCAACCTTAGTAGGCTCCCCAAGTTTGGGCCTTCAAGGTTCAATGATTCAGTGTCAGGAAAGTTTGAATTTTTAGTTTTCACTACATTATGGCCTACAGGTGTGAATGAAAATGGAGCTGGTAATCAAACAGGGTTGGTGCTAGCTGCATAAAACTTCACACACTCAATCACTTCGCTGTCAGCATGCTCTGGTTTGTTACTTGTGAAAATACCTTAAGCTGAAGCATGAAAAAAAATTTATTCAAGAGCACATTAGGAGAAAACAGGGGAAATAGGCATGTATTCAAACACCTTCCCCAAATATTTGTCAGAATTCATCAAGATTCATCTGTTACCTAGGCACCCCAAATTTTGGACTTTTATTATCAAGCTCTATAAACAGGAAAGGCTTAGTTTTAGGATTAGGGTTAGGGCTAGGGTTAGAACTAATGTTCAGGTTAGAGTTAGTTTTATTCAAGTTTCTTTGATACCGGTCAGGATTCATCTTTTACCTAGCATTACCATGCTTCCCAGGTTGGGCCTTCTCAGTTCAAGGTTTGCTGTCAGGAACAGTTTGTGTTTTCAGGTTTCACTTCATCTTGACTTCTATGCATTAGGGTTAGGGTTAGGGCTATGGCTCGGTTTTCTTTTAGGGCTAGGGCTAGGATTAGGGTTAGATTTTGAATTAGTGTTGGGGTTAGGGCTAGTGTTAGGGTGTGGTGTAGGCTTAGGTTTAGGGTTAGATTTAGAGTTAGGGCTAGATCCAGGGTTAGTGTTACAGTAAAGGAAAGGGTTAGAACTAGGAAATGACTAGGATGAGAGTTAAATATAGATTTAGGATGAGATTTAGATATAGATTTAGAACTAGGCTTAGGCTTAGGGTTAGGGTTAAAGCTAAAATAGGGCTAGGATTAGGGCTAAGGTTAGTGTTAGGAATAGGCTTAGGGGTAGGGGTAGATTTAGGATTAGCATTGGAGTTAGGATTAAGTTTAGGGTAATGGGTGGGGTTACAGGTAGCTTTAGGGCTAGGGTGAGGGTTAGAATTAGGATTAGGGCTAGGTGCTGCAGGCTGCACGGCCGGCCGCGTGAGCTCTGGTGAGCTCTCAGGCGTGCCTTAGCTCCGCTCCTGCCACTGCTTTCACCGTGCACCGCCCACCGCCTTCCTGCTGGGCGCCTCCGCGCGGTTGCTGTCAGTGCACGCCGGCTTGCAATCCTGCAACCCGGCTGGGCACAAAAACACAAGCCAGTCAAACTGAAACAAAGTTTTATTTTGTAAGAGGCCGTGTGCGTCCCCCTAACAAGCCGGTCTGCACACGTGTGTCTCTACTAGAGACGGGGGATCCACTTCCCCCAGAACACCCTCCTACCATCCTTCCCCAACCAATGGGAACTCTCCGGGAGTCCCATAACTTGAGTTCCCAAAGGGGCCCAGGTGAACAGCAGGAGTCCATTTTCCATATGAATGTAATACTTTTGCAGTGGCTCCTAGCATCTCCCCCCTTCTGTTTAATTAAGCAACGGCAATGTGGCTAGGGACCGTGCCTGGTAGGTTGTCCAATTTAACATGTGGTTCTTACCCGTCATGGGAGAACTGACCTTTACACGTCAGTTTCCTGTCTTAGGTTGAATCCACTGTAACCAGATCAACCCATCACTGACTACCGGTCCAGCATAGCCATGCTTGTGGATAGGCCTAAGCACCAGTGGGGGGGTGAGGTTCTTGCCTCACCTCTGTTGGCCCCCAAATTTAACCTTGGTGCCAGTGGTGGGGTGAGGTTTTTGCCTCACCTCTGTTGGCCCCCAAGTTTTAGACCATCACTAGTAGAAGGGAGGAAGATACAGAAATGCCACGACATCAAGTCAATTGATGGCTCCTTAGGAAGAACAGTAACACTGGTGACACAGCAGGTAAGATATTTCAGCACTACCATAATTCGCTGTATGAACAAATAGAGCACAATGCATACAGGTGATACATAGTCCAGGCAAGTTGTGTAAGTAGTTCAAAGTGGAGGAGTCTATCAATATGTCCATTTACTCCCAAAGTAAATTAAGTCCTTGATTGAGCAGTTCAAAGTGGAGGAGTCTATCAATATGTCCATTTCCTCCCAAAGTAAATTAAGTCCTTGATTGAGCATACTTATTGAGTTATATTGATTGATGTATCAGTTTATACAGTTTACTGTGATAGCTATCATAGAAGTTGTAGTTTGGTTTTATCTTAGTCTTCACCGGCACTGGGATGGAGATGGGAATTCTGGCCATGTTGCTAAAGAGACATTATCCTGAACAGAATTATTAAATATAATGAAAAGGAAAGATGAAAGTAAACAAACAGATCTGTTAACCACCTTTAAAAGCAAAATTTATAACAGCTGTTTACCTAATTTAAATTAAACCATATAAGTCACGTGACTTAAAAAAAATTTTTTTTGGATCCATTTATATCTATTTATACATGAGCGCTCCTTATAAATGAAATATGGACATACACACATACAGACATACAACACAAAACAGTGCATACATAACATAGAACATATAAGACAATAGTAAATAAAGGCCTTGTAGCTATACCTAGGTGAAATCTCCATTGCAATGTTTAAAAACTTTACAGTTAAAAAAAATAAAACACAGTCAAAAAATAAAACTGATCAGAAAGACATTAACCTAGGTTTGTATGAGCTCAAAAAGAAAGAGAAAAATAAATAAATAAATAAAATAGAACTTTATGATGTGGGAAAAATGTAATAATAAAATAGATATTGAAAAAGGCACCGTGGTAAATCACTATTGTAGATGTAAGAATAGCCAAGCTGGAACTCTGGATATCAGCTGTTATGGATTTGAGTCAAATCATCTTCTTTTTCTGTAGAAATTGTTTTAGTTAATCTCTCTGGAATCCAAATTGGTTGCTGTTGCTCCTGTGGAAAAACACAGACGGAGCCCCGACTCCAGACTATTACTGGGTCCGGACCTTTCCATTGTCCTGTTAGAATATCTTTCCAAAGTACCTTAGGCTTATGTACATTTTTCGGATACATATGTCTTTCCGCAGCACTAAGTCCTGATGAATCCAAATTTAGAAAGTTTAGAGTAAAAAGGGTTATTTTAAGTTTATCTTTGGGGGATATATATACCCTTTTCCAATTCCCTCCTTTTGTTTTAATAAGTACATTTTAATAGTTTGATGAGCTCTTTCAACTATGCCTTGTCCCTGTGGATTGTATGGGATTCCTGTTATATGAGTAATGCCAAATGATGAACAAAATTGTTTAAAAGAGTTAGATGTATAACCAGGAGCGTTATCAGTTTTTAACTGTTTAGGAACACCCACAGTGGCAAAATTTTGTAAGCAATGAGCTATAACATCTTTAGTTTTTACTCCTACATGAAGGGAGCCCATCAAAAATCCAGAAGAAGTATCAACTGTAACATGTAAATATTTTAATTTTCCAAATTCTGGCAAGTGTGTAACGTCCATCTGCCAAATATGGTTAGGTATCAGTCCTCTAGGATTGACTCTAAGATTAACTTGTGGTAAAAATGTCACACAATTTTGACATTGTTTTATTATATGTCTGGCTTGTTCCTTAGTTATTTTAAAATGCTTTTGTAAAGTATTAGCATTGACATGTAACCTTTTATGAAAATTTATAGCTTCTTCTATTGTGGAGAAAATATGTATGTCATGTGTAGATTTATCTGCTAGTTCATTACCCAAACTAAGTGCTCCAGGCAACCCTGTATGTGCCCTGATATGTCCTATAAAGAATGGATCTTTTCTGTCCCAGATTAGAGTTTGTATAGCAGAAAACAAAGAGAAAACAGTAGAGGAAGGAGAAATCCTACCAGCATCTTCAAGGGATGCTATAGCATTAACTACATACTGGCTATCAGAGAATAAATTAAATACAGAATCTTTTAACATCATAAAAGCTTGTAGTACTGCATTGAGCTCTACCTTTTGAGCTGATTGTTTGGGTACTAAAAATGTAAAAGTTTGATCAGGGGTAACTACTGCTGCTGTGCCATTGTTTGACCCATCAGTGAATATATTTGGAGCATTCATGATAGGGGGTTTTTTTGTCATTTTTGGAAAAACTACAGGATGTTTAGACCAAAAGGACAACAAGGGATTAGATGGCAAGTGATTATCAAATGAAACACTAGATTTACACATGATTATTGCCCAAGTATTCAACTCATTAGCTAACTCATCAATTTGATCCATAGTATATGGAGTAATAATTTTATTGGGAGAAATCCCAAACACTCCCTTCGCTGCTTTTATTCCTTTGAGTATTAATTGTCCTATAGCCTCAGGATATCTAGTAAGAATAGTATTAGGGGAATACGATAAATGTATCCACAATAATGGACCTTCTTGCCAAAATACTCCTGTAGGAATATTTTTTGTTGGTAGTACAATAAATAATAAAGGCAAACTTATATCAATTATATCCAAATGCATATTTTCCATATATGTTTCAATGATTTTGAATGCCTTTCTAGCTTTAGAAGTGAACATTTGGGGTGAATTTGGATCTGATGGACCTTTTAGAATATCAAATAAAGGTCCTAATTCTCCTGTTGGTATGCCTAGATAAGGCCTTATCCAGTTTATGTCTCCCAATAATTTTTGAAAGTCATTAAGTGATTTGAGTTGATCTACTCGTATTTGAATTTTTTGGTGGATGGACCATGGTTGAGGATAATAAAACTCCTAAATAATTAATTGGAAAATTTAATTGTACTTTATCTATTGCTATGTCTAGATTATAATTTTTTAGTAAGTTTGTAAGTGTGGCATAACATTCTAGCAATGTGTTCTTATCTTTATGTGCTAATAACACATCATCCATATAGTGAAATATTTGTAGTTAAGGATTTTGATTTCTAAGTGGCTGGATTGCTTTATTAACATAAATTTGACACATAGTCGGGCTGTTCGCCATCCCCTGAGGTAAAACTTTCCACTCATATCTCTGATCAGGACCTTCATGATTTAGTGCAGGGATAGTAAATGCAAAATGTGGACTATCCTCGGGATGAATTGGAATTGAAAAGAAACAATCCTTAATATCTATAGTTAACACATGCCAGGTTTTTGGTAAAGCAGACAATTGGGGAATCCCTGATTGAGCAGGTCCCATAATAACCATCTCATTATTAATGGCTCTTAAATCTTGTAATAATCTCCATTTGCCAGATTTCTTTTTAATGACAAAAATGGGAGTATTACGGAGAGATACGGAAGGTTGTATATGTCCTTCCGCTATTTGTTGTTTGACCAGGTCATGGGCTACTTGTATCTTTTCTTTAGTTAGGGGCCACTGAGGAACCCACACTGGTCTTTCTGATTTCCAAGTAATTTTGATTGTCTCAGTGGCCCTTTTTGAAAACCCAATTCATGCTTATTTATTTCTTGATCTATTTGAATTGGTGCTGTCATATCTTGATCTTGTTTCCTTAATCCTTTTTCTTTTCTAAAGCCTTGTTTAGCCCTACTAGTGGGCGCGTTAGAATTGACGTTATTTGTTAATGTCAATCCTAATTGATCTAGGACATCTCGTCCCCATAAATTTATGGGAAGATGTTCCAATACATAGAGCTGTATAGTTCCTTCACATCCTTCAGGATCCCTCCAATCTAATACCATAGCACTTCTATGGGGGTTAGTTGCCACTCCTAGGCCTCGAAGCATTTGAGTGGCTTGTTGCAATGGCCAGTGCTTTGGCCATTACTGACGAGATATGATGCTGAGGTCAGCACCTATGTCCAGCAGCCCATTAAAATCATGTCCTTGAATATTTAATTTTAGCATTGGGCGAGAATCTAAATTTAAAGAAAGCATAGCCCAATCTACACCTGTAGAGCCTAATCCCTTGGAACCTCTTTCTACATTACAACTGGAAAATTCATCATGTAGGCTGGGTATTATTAATAACTGTGCTATTCTATCTCCTGATGAAATTACGGATATACCTCTTGGAGAACTAGCTATAATTTTTATTTCATCCTCATAATCGGGATCAATTACCCCAGGACTTATCATAAGTCCTTTTAGTGTAGAAAAACTGCGTACTAATAATAAGCCTACTGTTCCTTGGGGAAGAGGTCCTTTTATTCCTGTGGGAATGATTTGAACTCCCATCTCTGGAGTTAATACTGCTCTGATGTCCAACCCTGCGCTCCCTCTAGTTTGTCTGATGAGGGATCTAATGGATAATGCGTCCTGGGCACTACCTTGATGGTGCTGCTGGGTTCCTCCATTGCCCCATATATTTGTGGCTTTGGGCCCCGGGGCATTGGGCCCTCCAATTCGTTTTTTGGCAACGGGGCCTGATACCTTTCTCCACGATATCGTGGGTAGACACTTGGTCTTTGTCCATTTTTTGATAACGGAATACCCTCTGTGGTGGTTTGAGAAAGGCATTCATTAGCCCAATGTCTCCCTCTATGGCATCGTGGGCAAATACCCGGGATTCTACTCCTTTAATACCTAGCCTTGTTAAACCTTCCTCCTATGGGGCAATTTCTTTTAAAATGTCCTTTTTGATTGCAATTATAGCATGTTTTTGGCTTGGTATCTAAAGCCTGTTTTACTTCAGCTGCCATGACTTGTCCTTGTTTATTAATGTCTCTACATAATTTAATATATGTGTTTAAATCTTCATGTTTTCATGGTCTAATGACCTCTTTGCAGCAACGATTTGCTTGGTCATAAGCCAGTTGTTTTATAAATGGCATTGCCTGTTCTGTATTTTCAAATGTCTTAGAGGCTGTTTCAATAAGTCTAGCTACAAAGTCAGCGTAGGGCTCATTAACTCCTTGTATTATCTTAGATAGTTGACCTTGTAAATCCCCTTGTCCCTTCAAAGTTTTCCATGCCCTAATTGCATTTATAGCGATCTGAGCGTGTACACCAGGATTATATCCAATCTGTTGCCTCTGACCCTCATAAGGTCCTTTTCCTAATAGCATTTGTATATCTCTTTCAGGGTAACCTGCTGCTGCATTTCGCCTAGCTGTCTCCCTGCAAAATTCCTCATTGGCAATTTTCCATAATAAATATTGTCCTCCATTTAGCACAGAGTGACACACGTTAGCCCAATCTTCTGGTGTTAAGTCCCAGCTGGTAATAGATTCAACCATACTGACTGTGAAGGGAGCGGCAGGGCCGTAGGTTGCTACAGCTTCCTTTAATTGCTTTATTATTTTGAAATCTAAGGCACGGTAAACTCGTTCCCTTTCTTCTCCCCGCTCAACTACAGGGCATGCTAACTTTTGGGGTCCTGCCTCAGGATTCCGTTCATCACCTATGGAAGCTGAGGGCCACTCAGCTACAGGTGAAGCTGTTGGTTGAATTACGCCCTCTGGTGATGGAACGGAGTTAGTAGCAGCCTCCATATCTGAGGGCCATTTTTTCCCTGAGCTTGCCTTCTTCAAATTTTCTTCTGTCTGACTAGCTTGAGGGACCTTTTGTTTTGCTTGACCTAATATGTTTTTTGCCATAGCCTGGACATCTAACAATTTACTTAACAGTCTTTCGGTTTGTTTTTTACTAGATTCTAATCTACTATAAAGGTAACGTAACCCAATAAGATAGGATAGAAGAAAGCCAAAACAGAATGAAACAGAAACGGAGAGGAGGAAAATAATTATATCAATTTTTTCTTTCTCAGGGCCGAATAACTTCAAACCTTGAGCCAACCATTTTTCCCAATTCGCCTGAAAAAATTGTAAGGCTAAAGAGCCTGAAATAAAAGCAGAATAAATCAAAACAAAAATACCCATTCTGTCGCCTTTCCTTAGGGGCGAGCGATATTACTCACCTTTAAATTTTGGGCGTGCCCCGTACAGGGCCACCAAAATGCTGCAGGCTGCACGGCCGGGCCGCGTGAGCTCTGCCGAGCTCTCAGGCGCGCCTTAGCTCCGCTCCTGCCGCTGCTTTCACCGTGCACAGCCCGCCGCCTTCCTGCTGGGCGCCTCCGCGCGGTCGCTGTCAGTGCACCCCGGCTTGCAATCCTGCAACCCGGCTGGGCACAAAAACACAAGCCAGTCAAACTGAAACAAAGTTTTATTTTGTAAGAGGCCGTGTGCGTCCCCCTAACAAGCCGGTCCGCACACGTGTGTCTCTACCGGAGACGGGGGTCCGCTTCCCCCGGAACACCCTCCTACCATCCTTCCCCAACCAATGGGAACTCTCCGGGAGTCCCGTAACTTGAGTTCCCAAACGGGCCCAGGTGAACAGCAGGAGTCCATTTTCCATATGAATGTAATACTTTTGCAGTGGCTCCTAGCAGCTAGGGATATGTTTAGGTTAGGATTAAGGCTAGGTTTAGGGCTAGGGTTTCTTTTAGGTTAAGGGCTAGAACTAGGCTAGGGCTAATGTCAAGTCTAGAGTTATGATTAAGGATAGTTTTAGGGTTAGGTTATTGCTAGGTCTAGTTTCAGAGCTATGTTTAGGGTAAGGGTCAGGTTTAGAGTTAAGGGTATTATTAGGGTTAGGGTCAGGGTTACCATTTGATTTTTGGTCAAAGTTTAGGTTTAGGGCTTGAATTAGTGTTAGGTTTAGGCTTATGGTTAGGGTAACGAATAGGGTTAGGTTTAGGTTTCAGTTAAGGTTTAGGGTAATGGATGGGTTAGGTTTAGCAATTGGGTTAATTTTAGCCTTAGGTTAGGATTATGTTTAGTATAACGGATAGATTTAGAGCTAGGGTTAGGGCTAGGTTATGGTTTGGATTAAGTCTAAAATTAGAGTTAGGTTTAGGGATAGGGCTATGTTTTGGTTTACTGTAAGTGTTAGGTTTAGGGCTAGGGTTATAGTTAGGTTAGGGTAAGGGTTAGTGTTTGAGCTAGTGTAATGGGTAGGGCGAGGGTTATGTTTACGTTCAGGTCTAGGGATATGTTTATGGTTGAGGTTTGATTTAGGGTTTGGGTTATGGCTAGAGTTTTCATTACTGTTAGGGTTAGATTTAGGGTAATGGATAATGTTAGATTTAGGGTTAGGGTTAGGGTTAGGTTATGATTTAGGGCTAGCCTTAGGGTTAGGTTTAGTGTAAGGCTTAATGTTCCTGCTATGGCTAGTGCTATGGTGAGGTCTATGTTTATGGTTAGGTCTTGGGATACGTCTAAGGTTAGGGTTAGGTTTAGTGTTAGGAATAGGTTTATAATTAGGGTTAGGGTTAGGGTAATTGACTGGGTTAGGACTAAAGTTTGAGCTAGGATTAAGGTTAGGATAAGAGCTAGAGTTAGGGTTATGTTTTAGTATAGGGCTAGGGTATTGTTTAGGGTAAGGGTTTGGCTTTGAGCTAGGGTTCGGTCTAAGGCAAGTGTTAGTGTTAGGGCTAGGGTTGGGTTAGGGTTAAACTTAGGGCTAAGTTTAGGCCTAGGATTATGGCTAGGTTTTTTATTAGGTTTAGGGCTAGGATTAGGACTATGGTTAGGGTGAGGGCTACTGTTATGGTTAAGATTAGGGTTAAAATAGTATTAGGGCTAGGGTTATGTTTAGGGCTAGTATTAGGGTTAGGGTTAAGGCTAGGTCTAGTATTAGGACTAGTTTTTGGGTTAGGGTCAGGTTTAGAGATAAGTTAATGTTAGGGTCAGGGTCATTGTTCCGGATAGGATAAGGGTTAGGGTTAAAGCAATAACTAGGACTAGTGTTAGGTCTAGGGGCAGTGTAAGTGTTTTGTTTAGGTTAAGGGTTATTGTTAGGGCTAGATCTAGGGTTTTTTTTAGGTCTAGGGCTAGAATTACCGCTATATTTAGAATTAGTTTTGGGTCTAGTTCTAGTTTTATGGTCCGGTATATGAATAGGCTTACCAGTAGGGCTAGTGTTATGGTTTGGTTTAGGGTTAGAGTCAGGTTTAGACCTAGAGTTACTGTTGGGATCAGAATAAGGGTCAAGGTTAGGGTTAGAACTAGAATGAGGGCTAGGGTTAGGACTAGTAATACTGTTAGTGTTTAAGTTAGGCTAAAAATTAGGGTTAGGACCTGGGTTAGCATTTGGTTTGGGGTTTGTCTTAAGGGAAGGGATAAAGTTAGAACTAGAAATAGAGCTTGGTTTAGGGTTAGGGTATTGGCTAGTTAGGGTTAAGATTAGGGTTTAATCTAGGGTTAGGATTAGAATTAGGGATAGAATTTGTGTTAGGGTTAGGGCTAGTGTTATGACAATGACTAATGTATAAACTAGGGTTAAGGTTAGGGCTAGTTTCAGGGTTAGGGGTAAGGAAAGGTCTTGGTTTTAGGGTTAATTTATGGTTAGGGTGATGTTTAGAGCTAGGATTAGTTTTAGGATCAGTGTCAGGGTCAGGGTTATTTTTAGAGTTAGGGTTCGGGCTAGGTGTAAGTTTATGGTATGGTTTAGGTTAAGAGTTAGGGTTAGGGATATGACTTGGTTTTGTTTTAAGGCTAGGGCTAGGAGTAAGGCAAGTTTTAGGATTAGTATTATTGTTAGGGCTAGTGGTAGGGTTTGGTTTAGGATTATGGTTATGGTTAAATTTAGAGTTAAGTTTCAATTAAGAGTTAGGTTTAGATCCAGTGTTGGGCTAGGGCTAAGGATAGAACTAGGGCTAGGGCTAGGGCAAGAGTTAGAGTTAGTCTTAAGGCTAAGTTTAGGTTTAGGATAGGACGAAATTAGGGTTAGTGCTAGGCTTAATGTTGGGGTTAGCACTAGGGTTAGGGCAAGGGTTATGGTTAGGTTTAAGATTATTATTAGGTTTAGGGTTATTGTTAGGTTTAGGGTAAGAGATGGGGTTATAGCTAGGTTTAGGGCTAGGGCGAAGGTTAGAATTAGGCTTAAACCTCGGGTTATGGTTCAGGTTAGGATTAAGGCTAGGTTTAGGGCTAGGATTAGGGCTTGGGCTAATTTCAGGTCTAGCTTTACAGTTAAAGATAGTTTAGGGTTAGGTTAGATGTAGTGTAAAGGTTAGGTTTAGGGTTAGGGTTAGGTTTAGAGCTAAGGGTATTGTTTGGGTCAGGGTCGTGATTAGTGTTTGGGATAGGTTAAGGTTTAAATTTAGGGCTTGAATTAGCATAGGTTTAGGATTAAGGTAAGGATATAGTTAGGTTTAGGTTTCAAGTTAAGTTTAGGGTAATGGATAGGGTTAGGATTAGGGATATGGTAAGGTTTAGGCCTAGGGTTAGCATTAACATTAGGATTATGGTTAGGGTAATTAATAGGGTTAGAGCTAAGGTTATGGTTATTCTTAGTGCTAGGTTTAGGGTTACGGTTAGGATCAGGGTTAAAGCTCGGTTTAGGGCTCAGATTAGGCTAGGATGGGGTTAAGTTAGGTCTAGGGTTAGGGTTATGGCTAATGTAAGTACTAGGGTGGCAAGTAGGGCTAGTTTTAGGGTTAGGGTTAGGGCTAGGTCTAGTGTTATGTTTAGGGTTATGTTTAGGGTGATGTTTAAAGCTAGGGTTAGTGTTAGCATCAGAATCAGGGTTAGGGCTAATTTTAGGGTTGAACTTAAAAGTAGAATTAGTGCTGGGGTTAGAGCTAGGTGTAGAATTAGGGTTTGGTTTATGTTAAGGGTTAGGTTTAGGGATATGGCTCGGTTTTGTATTAGGGCTAGGCCTAGAGTTAGGGCTAGTTTTAGGAGTAGCATTAGGGTTAGGGTTAGGGTTAGTGTTAGATTTAGGTTTAGGCTTTGCATTTTGAGATCGATTTAGAGTTAAGTTTAGATCCAAGGCTAGGGATAGGGCTCAGGAAATGGCTAGGGTTAGGCCTAGGATTAGAGCTAGGTTTATAATTCCAGTAAGGGATAGGATAAGAACTAGTTTTAGGGCTAGGGAGAGAGTTAGACTTAGATTTAGGGCTAGGGTTAGGGTTAGGATTAGGGTTAGGGATAGGGCTAAGTTAGGTCTAAGATTAGAAATAGGTTTGGTTTTAAGCTAGACCTAGGTTTAAGGCTAGGGTTATGATTAAGGCTATGTTTAATGCTAATATGTGCTAGGGTTTGTGTTCAGGTTAGGGCTAGGATTATATCTACGGCTAATGTCAGGTCTAGGGTTATAGTTATACATAGTTTTAGGGTTAGGTTTTGGCTAGGTCTAATGTAAGGATTAGGTTTAGGGTAAGGGTCAGGTTAGAGCCAGGTGAATTATAAGGGTCAGGTTCATGATTAGGGTTTCTTTTAGGTTTGAGTTTAGAGTTAGGGCTCAAATTAGAATTAGGATTACCATTAGGGTAATGATAGGGTTAGATTTAGGATGAAGGTTAGGTTTAGGGTAATTAATAGGGCTAGGGTGAGTGATAGATTTAGGGCTAGGCCTAGGGTTAGCATTAGGGAAAGGGTTATGTTTGGGGTAATGGATACAGTTAGAGTTAAATTTAGGGCTAGGGTGATGGTTAGGATTAGGTTTTCAGATAGGATTAGGCTTAGAATTAGCATTAGGGTATGGGTTATTATTAGGCCATTGGGTACAGTTAGAGATAAATTTATAGGTAGACTCATGGTTAGGATTAGGTCTTGTGTTAGTGTTAGGGTATGGGTTAGAAGTACGGTTAGAGTTAGTGTTATGTTTAGTGTTAGAGTTAGGTTCTGAGCTATAAGTAGTGTTAGAGCAAGGATAAGGTTCAGGGTTATGTTTAGAGATAGGATTACAGTAGGTTTACGGTTAGAGTTAGGTTTAGGGAATGGTTATAATTAAGTTTAGGGTTAGGGTTAATGTAATAAATATGGTTAGATGTAGGTTTAGGTTTAGGAACAGCGCTAGATTTAAGTTTAGGGTTAGAGTTAGGTCTATGGTTATGTTTAGGTTTATGGTAAGGCTTAGGGTTTGATCTATGGTTAGGGCTATAGCGGGTCTTAGTTTAGGGTTAGGTCTAGGGTTAGTTTTCTGTTTAGGGTTAGGATTATGGTTAGGTTTAAGGCTAGGGTTACATTTACGTTAGGGTTAGGGTAATGGGTACGTTTAGAGCTAGCGTTATGGCTAAAATTACAGTTAGAATTGGGACTAGGTTTAGGGTTAGATTCAGGGATAGTTCTAGGTTTATGTTTATAGTAAAGGTTAGGTTTTGAGCTACAGTTAGGACTAAGGCGAGGGTTAGGTTTGGGTTAGGGCTATGGTTAGGGTAGGTTTATGCTTAGGGCTAGGTTAAGGCCTAGGATTAGCTCCAGGTTTTGTGTCAGGTTTAGGCCTAGGTTTAAAGCTGTGGGTAATGTAAGAGCTAGGATTATGATTAGGGATAGTTTTAGGGTTAGGGTTATGCCAAAATCTAGTGTTAGGTTTAGATTTTCAGTTAGGGTCAGGTTTAGAAGTAGGTTTATGGTTAAAGAAAGAGTCAGTGTTTGGGTTAGAGTTCAAGTTAGGGTTATAGCCAGAATTAGGAGTAGGTTTATGTCTAGGGGTAGGGTAGTGTTTTTGTTAGGATAAGGGTTATTGTTAATCCTAGGACTAGGTTTTTGTTTGGTTCTAAAGCTAGATATAAGGCTAGATTTAGGATTAGGTTTAGGTCAATGGTTAGTGTTAGGTTTTAGTCTAGTGTTAGGGTCAGGTTTAGAACTAGGGTTTGGTTCAGGGTCAGGATAAGGGTCAGAGTTAGTGTTCAAGTTTCAGATAGGATTAGAGTTAGAATGAAAGCTAGGGTCAAGACTACTAATAAGGTTAGAATTTTGGTTAGCCTAAGGATTAGTCATAGGTCTCGGGCTACCATTAGGGTTAGGGTTATTAATAGGGTAAGCGATAGCCTTAGAGCTTGGGTTAGGGCTAGAGTTAGGGTTAGGGTTAAATCTAGGTTTAGGGCTAGGATTATGGCTAGTTTTGGGGTTAGGGTTTGGGCTAATGATATGGCAATGGCTAATGTAAGAACTAAGGTTACAATGAGGGTTAGAGTTAGGGGTAACTAGGGTTACTTTTAGGGTTAGGGTTAGGGGTAGGCCTAGTGTTAGGGTTAGGCTTAAGGTTAAGATGATATTTAGACCTAGAGTTAGTGTTAGAATATGCGTCAGGGTCAGGGTTAGGTTTAGGACTTGAATTAGAAATAGGTTTACTTTTAGGTTTCAGTTTAAGGTTAGGAGGGGGTTTAGAGCTAGGGTGAGTGTTAGGATATGAGTCAGGGTCAGGGTTAGATTTAAGTTTAGGGTTAGTACTCGACTTAAGGCTATGGTTATGTCTAGTTTTAGTGTTAAGTTTTGGTTTAAGTTAAGGTTTATGGTTAGGGCTATTGCTCAGTTTGTTTTACTGCTAGGGTTAGGGTTAGGGCTAGTTTTACCATTAGCATTAGGGTTAGGACTAGTTTTATTGTTTGGCTTAGGGTTAGGGTTATATTTTGAGTTAGAGTTAGATCTAGGGTTAGAGCTAGGCCTAAGGATAGGGTAAGGTTTAGGTCTAGGGTTAGGGTTATGGTAATGGATAGGCTTAGAAGTAAGGATAAGGAAGTGTGCGAGTTAGAGTTAGTCTTAGTGCTAGGGTTAGGTTTAGGTTTAGGTATAAGTTAGCAGTATGGCCAGTGTTAAGGTTTGCTCTAGGTTTACCATTAGTTTTAGACCTAGGGTTTCTGTTAGGTTCAGAATAAGGGTCAGGATTAGTGAAAGGGTTTGGTATAGGATTAGAGCTAGAATTTGGGCTAGGGTCAGGACTATTAATAGTGTTCAAATTTTTGTTAGCCTAAGGATTAGGGATTGGTCTAGGTTAACCATTAGTGTTAGGGTTTCACTTAGGGTAAGGGATAGGTTTAGAGCTAGGTTTAGGGCTAAACTTAGGATAGGGTTAGGGTTAAAGTTAGGTTTAAGGTTCGGATTAGGGCTAGTTTTGTGTTAGGGTTAGGACTAGGGTTAGGGCAATCGCTAATATAAGAACTAGGGTTACAATTAGGGTTAGTTTTTGGGTTAGGGGTAGGGGTAGGTGTAGTTTTAGTGTTAGGGTTAAGTTTAAGTTTAGGGTGATATTTAGAGCTAGGGTTAATTTTAGGATATGAGTCAGGGTCAGAGTTAGTTTTAGGACTCAAATAAGGGCTAGGGTCACTGTTAAGTTTAGGTTTAAGTTTAGGATGGTGTTTCAAGCTAGGGTGAGTTTAGCATATGAGTCAGAGTCAGGTATACTTTTAAGGTTATGTTTAGTACTCGAATTAAGGCTATGGTTAGGTCCAGGTGTAGTGTTAGGGTTTGGTTTATGTTAGGTTTAGGGTTAGGACAATTGCTTGTTTTTGTTTTACTGCTAGTGGTAGAGTTAGGGCTAGTTTTATGAATAGAGATAGGATTAGGTTTAGTGTTAGTGTGAGGCTTAGGATTAGGGTTACGGCTAGGACTAAGGATTGGGCAAGGGTTAGGGGTAGGGTTATGGCTATGGTAAGGGGTAGGATTAGAACTAGTGATAGGGCTAGTATGAGAGTTATTGTTAGTCTTGGGGCTAAGGTTAGGCTTAGGGTTCGGGATAGGGCTAAATCAGGGCTTGGATTAGGTCTATGGTTAGTGTTCAGTTTAAGCATAGAATTAGGGTTAGATTTAGGATTTAGTTTAGGGTGAGGGATGGTTTTATGCTAGTTTTAGAGGTAGGGTGATGTTTAGTATAAGGGTTAGGATTAGGGTTATGATTAAGGCTAGGTTTAGGGCTAGGATTAGGAGTGTGGATAATTTTAAGTCTAGAATTATGTTTAAAGATAGTTTTAGGGTTAGGATTATGGGTACGTCTAGTGTAAGGTTTAGGTTTAGGGTTAGGGTCAGGTTTAGGGCTAGGGGTATTATTAAGGTGAAGGTCTAGGTTAGGGTTTGGAATAGGTTCAGGCTTAAAGTTAGGGATTGAATTAACATTAGAGTAAGGGTTAGAGTAATGAGAGGCTTAGAATTAGGGTTCATGTTTGCTTAAGGGAAATGGATAGAAATAGGATTAGAGATAGGGTTAGGTTTAGGCCTAGGGTTAGCATTAGGGTTAGGGTTATTGTTATGTTAATGTATAGGATAGGGCTAGGGTTATGGTTATGATTAGGGCTAGGGCTAGGGTTAGGGTTAGGGTAGAGTTAAAGCTCAGGTTAGGGCTCAGATTAGGGCTAGGATTTGGGTTAAGTTAGTGATAGGGTTAAGATTGTGGCTAATGTAAGTACAATGGTTATGATTAGGGCTAATTTTAGGGTTCAGTTTAGGGCTAACATTAGTGTTAGGATTAGGGTGATGTTTAGAGCTAGGATTAGTGTTAGTGTCAGAGTCAGTGTCAAGGTTAGTTTTAGGGTTCTTCTTAAAACTCGAATTAGGGCTAGGGTTAGGTGTAGGTGTATGGTTAGGGTTTGGTTTAGTTTAAGGGTTAGGAATAGAGCTTATGGCTTGGGTTTGTTTTAGGGCTAGGATTAGGGCTAGTTTTAGGGTTAGGCTTATGCTTCTGGTTAGGGTTAGGTTTAGAGATAGATTATGATCTAATCTTAGTGCTTGGCCTGTGAATAGGGCATCGGTTAGGACTAAGTTTAGAGCTAGGGTTAGGTTTACGTTAAGGGATAGGGTTAGAACTAGTGATAAGGCTAGTGTGAGAGTTATATTTATTCTTATATATAGGGTTAGGGTTAGGTTTAAAGATGGGGTGAAATTAGGGCTAAGATTAGGGCTAGGGTTAGTATTGGGGTTAGAGCTAGGGTTAGGTTTAGGAATAGGATAAGGGCTGGGATTTTTTTGTTAGAATTAGGGCTAGGATTAGGGCTAGGGCTGATATCAGGTGTGGGGTTATAGTTGAGAAGAGGACAGTTTTAGGATTAGGTTTATGGCTATGTCTAGTGTAAGGGTTAGGTTTAGGGCTAAGGGTCAGGTTTAGAGCTAGGGGAATTATTAGGGTCAGGATAAGGTTAGAGTTTGGTTGAGGTTAGTGTTTAGCATTAGGGCTCCAATAAGCATTAGGCAGGGTTAGGGTAATGATAGGTTTTTGTTTAGGGTTCAGGTTAGGTTTACGGTAATTGATAGGGTTAGGTTTAGTGATAGTGTTTGTGTTAGGCCTAGGGTTAGCATTAGGGTAAAGGTAATGGTTAGGATAATGGATAGGATAGGGTTAGAGATAAGTTTAGGGCTAGGGTTATGGTTAGGAATAGGTCTTGAGTTAGGGTTAGGGTTAGGGTTAGAACTAGGGTTAGTGTTAGGGTTATGTTTATCATAAGGGTTAGGTTTTGAGCTAGGGTTAGGGCTAGGGCGAGGGTTAGGTTTAGAGTTAGGTCTAGGGATAAGATTCAAGTATGATTAGGGTTAGGGTTAGAGTAATGTATATGGTTAGATGTAGGCATAGGGTTATCGTTAGTGTTAGATTGAGGTTTAGGTTTAGGTTTAGGGCTATGGTTATCTTTAGGTTTATGGTAAGGTTTAGGGTTTGAGCTAGAGTTAGGTCTATGGTGACTGTGAGGTTTAGGGTTAGGTCTAGTGTTAGTTTTCTGGTTAGGTTTAGGGTTAGAAGTAGGCCTAGGCTTATCAATAGGTTTAGGGTTAGTTTTAGGGTAATGGGTAGGTTTAGAGCTAGGTTTAGGACTAGGGTTAAGTTTATGATTAGGGCTAGTGTTAGGGGTATATTTAGGAAAAGGTGTAGGTTTATGTTTTGAATATGGGTTAGGCTTTGAGCTATGGTTAGGACTAATCAAGTGTTACGTTAGGGTTAGGGTTATGCTGAGGTCTAGGATTAGATCTAGGTTTTGTGTTAGGTTTAGGCCTAGGGTTAGGGCTGTGGGTAATGTAAGAGCTAGGGTTATGATTAGGGCTAGTTTTAGGGTTAGGATTTTGGCTAGGTCTAGTGTTACATTTAGATTTTTTTATTAGGGTCAGGTATAGAGGTAGATTTACTCTTAAAGGCAGGGTCAGTGTTTAGGTAAGAATTAGAGTCAGGGTTACAGCCAGAATTAGAATTAGGTTTAGGTCTAGGGGTAGGGTTAGTGTTTGTGTTAGGTTAAGGGTTACTTTAAGGGCTAGGGATAGGTTTTAGTATAGGTCTATGGCTAGAGTTAAGGCTATATTTAGGATTTGGTTTATGTCTAGGTTTAGTGTTAGGGTTTGGTCTAGGGTTAGGGCCAGGTTTAGACCTAGGATTACTGTTAGGGTGAAAAAATGGTCAGTATTAACATTAGGGTTTGAAATAGGGTTAGAGCTAGAGTGAGGGTAGAGTTATGACTATTAATAGGGTTAGGGTTTTGGTTAGCTTAAGGATTAGGGATAAGTCTAGGGTTACCATTAGGGTTAGCGTTTCACTTTGAGTAAGGGATAGGCTTAGAGCTAGGGTTAGGGCTAGAGTTAGGGTTAGGGTTAGGGTTAAATCTAGGTTTATGGCTCAGATTAGGGCTAGTTTTGTGTTACGGTTAGGGCTAATATTATGGCAATGGATAATATAAGAACTACGGTTACAATTAGGGTTAGGGGTAGGTGTAGGTCTAGTGTTAGGGTTAGGTTTAATGTTAGGGTGATATTTATAGCTAGGTTAGTATTAGGATATGATTCAGAGACAATGTTAGTTTTAGGGTTAGGGTTAGGACTCAAATAAGGGCTAGGATTACTGTTAGGGTTCAGTTTAAGGTTAGGGTGGTCTTTAGAGCTAGGGTGACTGTTAGGATATGAGTCAGCATCAAGGTTAGTTTTAAGATTAGGGTTATGACTCTAATTGAGGCTAGGGTTCCTGTTAGAGTTTGGTTTAAGTTTAGGGTGGTGTTTAGTCCTAGGGTGAGTGTTAGGATATGATTCGGGGTCAGGGTTAATTTAAGGTTATGGTAAGGACTCGAATTAGGGCTTGGGTTAGGTCTAGGTGTAGTGTTAGGCTTTGGATTATGTTAAGGTTTAATGTTAGTAGTATTGCTCAGTATTTTTTAGAGAGAGAGAGAGAGAGAGAGAGAGAGAGAGAGAGATTTTTTAAAATATTTTTATTTTTTTAGTTTTTGGTGGACACAACATCTTTTTTAAATTATATTTTTATTGTTGCTGAGGATCAAACCCAGCACCCTGTGCATGCCAGTTGAATATGCTACTGCTTGAGTCACATCTTCACCCTCTATTGCCTAGTTTTGTTTTAGTCCTAGGTCATATGATTAGCGTTAGGGTCAGGGCTAGTGTTTGTGTTAGGCTTAGGCTGAGGGTTATGTTAAGACTTGGAGTTAGGGTTAGATCTAGGGTTAGGGCTAGGTCTAATGATAGGGCAAGGGTTAGGGCTAGGTTTAGGGTTATGGTAAATGATAAGGATAGAACTAAAGATAAGGCCAGGGCAAGAGTTAGAGTTAGTCTTGGGGCTAGGGTTATGGTTAATTTAGGGATAGAGCTCAATCAGGGCAAAGATTAGAACTAGGATTAGTGTTCAGCTTACTCCTAGCATTAGGACTAGGTTTGGGGTTTAGGGAAAGGGATGTGTTATAGCTAGGTTTAGAGGTAGAGTGATTGTTAGAATTGGGATTAGGGCTAGGTTTAGGGTTACAGTTATGATTAAGGCTAGTTTTAGGGCTAGGATGAGGGCTAGGGTTTGTTGTAGGGTTAGGTCTAGAATTAGGGCTAGGGATAATGTCAGGTCTAGTGTTACATTTAGGAGTAGATTTGGAATTCGGTCTATGTCTTAGTCTACTGTAAGTGTTAATTTTAGGGTAAGGGTCAGTTTTAGATCTAGGATTACTTTTAAGTTCAGGGTCAGGTTATGGTTTGTATTAGGTTAAGATTTAGGGATAGGGCTCAAATGAGCATTAGGGTTAGAGTTACGTATAGGGTAATGAATATGGTTAGGTTTAGATTTAGGGTAGGTTAAGGGTAATGGAGAGATTTAAGGTTTGCAATAGGGTTAGGGTTAGGCCTAGAGTTATCATTAGGAATAGGGTTATAATAAAGGTAATATACAGTGTTAGGGTTAGGGTTATTGTTAGGGATAAGACTAGGGTTATGTTTAGGTTAAAGGTTAGGCTTTGAGCTATGCTTAGGTCTAAGGTGAGGGTTAGGCTTAGGGTTAGGGATAGGTTTAGGGTTAGGATTATGCTTAGGGTAGGTTTAGGCCTTGAATTAGTGCTAGGTTTTGTGTTAGGTTTAGATCTAGTTTTAGTGCTATGGGTAATGTAAGATCTAGGGTTCTAATTAGGGATAGTTTTAGGGTTAGGGTTATGGCTAGGTCTAGTGTTAGGTTTAGATTTTGATTTAGAGTCAGTTTTAGAGCTAGATTTAGTGTTAGTGTCAGGGTCAGTGTTCTGATTAGAGTTAGGGTGAAAGCCAGAATCAGGAGTATTGTTAGGTCTAGGGGTAGTGTTATTGTGTGTTTTAAGTTAAGTGTTATTGTTAGGGGTAGGACTAAGTTTTTGTTTAGGTCTAGGGCTAGAGTTATCAGTAGATTTAGGATTAGGTTTAGGTCTAGGGGTAGTGTTAGGGTTAGGTTTAGGTAAAATTTACTGGTAGGGCTAGTTTCAGAATTCAGTTTAGGGTTAGAGTGAGGTTTAAACCTATAAGTAGTGTTATGGTCAGAATAAGGGTGAAGATTAGGGTTAGGTTTTGGGTTAGGTTTAGAGATAGAATGAGGGCTAGGGTTTGGACTAGTAATAGGGTTAGTGTTTGATTTAGGCAAAGGATTACTATTAGGACTAGAGTTAGCATTATAGATAGAGTTTGGCTTAGGATAAGGTTACAGCTAGATTTAGAGCTAGGGTTAGGGTTAGGTTGAGGGCTAGGGCTAGGGTTAGGGTTAAATCTAGTTTTAGGGCTCAGATTAGGGCTATTTTTGGTTTGGGGTTAGGGCTAGGTTTAGGACTATAGCTAATGTAAGAACTAGGGTTATTATTAGGGTTAGTTTTAGGGTTAGGTTTTGGGCTAGGAATGGTGTTAGCATTTGCTTTATGGTTAGGGTGATATATAGAGCTAGGGTTAGTGTTTGGATAAGAGTCATTGTAAGGGATAGTTTTAGTTCTAGGACACAAATTTGAGCTACGGTTATGGTAGTTGTAGGGTTAGAGTTTGGTTTAGGTTAGGTTTAGTGTTAGGGTAATGGCTCGGTTTTGTTTTAGGGCTATGGCTAGGGTTAGGGTTAGTTTTATGATTAGCAATAGTGTTTATCTAGTGGTAGGGTGAGGTTTAGGCTTAAGGTTAGGGTTAGATTCAGAGTTATGGTTTGATTTAAGGTTAGGGCTAAGGTTAGGGCTAGTGTTAGGGTTATGGTAATGGACAGGTTTAGAAATAAAAATAGGGCTAGGTTGAGAGTTAGAGGTATTCTTAAGGCTAGAGTTAGGGATTTGCTTAGGGTTTGAGCTAAATTAGGGCTAGATTAGCGCTAGGTTTAGTGTTAGGGTTAGACTAGAGTTAGTGTTAGTGTTAGGTTTATGGTTAGTTTTAAGGGAAAGGATGAGGTTATGGATAGGTTCAAGGCTATGGAGAGGGTCAAAATAAGGTATAGGAATAGGGTGAGTGTTCAGGTTAGGATTAAGGCTAGGATTAGGGCTAGGATGAGGGCTAGGGTTTATGTTAAGGTTAGAGCTAGGATTAGGACTAGGGCTAATGTCAGGTCTAACGTTATGGTTAGGAATAGTGTTAACAGGAGGTTTATGGCTAGGTCTAGTGGAAAGTTAGGTTTATGGTAAAGGTCAGGTTTAGAGCTAGGTGTATTATTATGGTCAGAGTCCAGTTTAGGGTTGGGTTTAGGGTTAGGGCTCAAATTAGCATTAGGGTTAGGGTTAAAGTAATGGATAGTGTTAGGTTTAGAGTTCAGGTTAGGTTTAGAGTAATAGGTAGGGTTAGTGTTAGTGATAGGATTAGGGTTAGGCCTAGGGTTAGCATTTAGTTTAGGATAAAGGATAGGGTTAGTTCTAGTGTTAGGGCTTGTGTTACCCTTAGGATTTTTGCTAGGTTTAGAGATAGGCCAAGAGTTAGTGTTAGTGTTAGGTTTAGCAGAAATGTTAGGGTTTTAGCTAGGGTTAGGGCTAGGGTGAGGGTTAGGGTTAGAGTCAGGGCTACGGTTAGGGTTGGGGTTAGGGTTATGGCTTAGGTTAGCATTATTGTTAGGGTTATGTTTAAGGTAATAGATAGAGTTTGTGCTAGGATTTGTGCTATTGTTACAGTTAGGATTAGGCCTAGGTTTAGAGTTAGGTTGAGGGTTAGGACTATTTTTATGTTTATGGTAAGGATTAGAGTTTGAGTAGGGTTAGGGCCAGAGCCAGTGTTAGGGTTAAGGTTAATGCTAGAGATAGGTTTAAAGTTACACTTAGGTCTAGGTTTAGAGCGAGGGTTAGGGCTAGATTTTTTTGTGTGTGAGTTTTAGGGCTAGTGTTAGGTGTACGGGTAATGTAAGAGCTAGGGTTATGGTTATTTGTAGATTTAGGTTTTGTCTAGTGTTAGGGTTATTTTTTTGGTTAGGATAAGGTTTAGAGCTAGGGTTTGTTTTAGGGTAAGTGACTAGGGTTAAGTGTAGGGTTACGGTTAGGGATAGATTTAGGGTTATGTTTATGGTTAGGTCTAGTGTAAGGGTTAGATTTAAGGTAGGCTTCAAGTTTAGAGCTAGATGTATTATTAAGGTCAGCATATGGCTTATGGTTCAGTTTAGGTTAAGGTTTAGGTTTAGGGCTTTAATTAGCGTTAGGATTAGAGTTAGGGTTAGGGTAATGAATAGGTTTAGGATTAGAGTACAGGTTAGTTTTAGGGTAATGGATAGGTTTAGGGATTGTGATAGGGTTAGGGTTAAGCCTAGGGTTAGATTTAGGGTAAGGATTATGGTTAGGGTAATGGATAGGATTAGATCTAGGGTTAGGGCTAGGTTTATGGTTAGGATTAGGACTAGGATTGGGGTAGTGTATAGAATTAGAGCTATGTTTAGGACAATGGTTAAGGTTAGGATTAGGGCTAGGGTTAGGCTAGGATTTGGGATAGTGCTAGTGTTATGTTTAAGGTAAAGGTGAGGCTTTGAGCTAGGGTTAGGTCTAAGGGGAGGGTTAGGGTTAGTATGGGGTTACACTTAGGGCTAGGTTTAGGCCTAGGATTAGGGCTAGGTTTTGTGTTATTTTAGGCCTAGTGTTAGGGCCATTGGTAGTTAAGAGTTATGATTATGATTAGAGCTAGTTTTAGGGTTAGGGTTATGGCTAGGTGTAGTTTTAGGATTAGGTTTTGAGTTAGGGTGAGCTTTGGAGCTAGGTTTATGTTAGGGTCAGGGTCAGTGTTCAGGTTAGAGTGAGTGTTGGTGTTAGTGCCAGAATGAGGACTAGGTTTAGGTCTAGAAGTAGGGTTAGTGTTTGGGTTATGTATACTAAGGGTGATTGTTAAGGCTAGGGCAAGGTTGTTGTTCAGGTCTACGACTAGAGTTATAGCTAGATTTAGGATTAGCTTTAGGTCTAGGACTAGTGTTAGGTTTAGATTTCGGTATAGGATTACCAGTAGGGCTAATTTTAGGGTTCAGGTTCGAGTTAGGGTCAGGTTTAGACCTATGGTTAGTGTTTGGGTCAGTATAAGTTGCAGGGTTAGAAATAGGGTTTGAGTTATGGTTAGAGCTAGAACGAGGGCTAGGGTTAGGACTAGTAATAGGGTTAGGGTTTGGGTTAGGCTATGGATTAGGGTTAGCTCTAGGGTTAGCATTAGGTTTAGGGTTTGGCTTAAGGTAACAAAGAGGATAAGAGCTAGTGTTAGGGAAGGGTTAGGAACTGGCTTATGGCTAGGATTAGATTTAGGGTTAAAGCTAGGGTTAGCACTCGGATTAGGGCCAGGTTTTGGGTTAGGTTAGGGCTAGTGTTAGGGATACAGCTAGTGTACAAACTAGGGTTATGATTAGGGCAAGTTTTTGGGTTAGTGTTATGGCTAGGTCAAGTGTTAGGATTAGGATTAGTGTTAGCGGGATGTTTAGAGATAGAGTTAGTGTTAGGATCAGGATCAGTGTTCAGGTTAGAGTTAATTGTATGGTTAAAGCCAGAATTATCACTAGGGTTAGGTCTAGGAGTAGGGTTAGTGTTTGGGTTAGGTTAAGGTTTATTATTAGGGCTAGGGCTAGGTTTTTGTTTATATCTAGGGCTAGAGATATGGCTAGATTTAGGATTAGGTTTAGGTCTAGGGCTAGTGTTAGGGTTAGATTTAGGAATAGGTTTATATCTAGTGCTAGTGTTAGGGTTTAATATAGGGTTAGGGTCAGGTTTAGACCTACGGTTACCATTAGGGTAAGAATAAGTGTCAGGTTTGAGTTATGGCTAGAGCTAGAGTGAGGGCTAGGTTTAGTACTAGTAATAGAATTAGGTTTAGGACTAGGGTTAGCATTAGGGTTAGGTTTGGCTTAGTGTAAGGGATAGGGTTAGACCTAGGGTTACGTGTTACATTTCAGGTAGGGTTAGGGCTAGTGTTAGGATTAGGTTTAGGGTTAATGCTAGGATTAGGTTTCCAATTAGGGCTAAATTTTTTTTTTTCTGTTAGGTGCCAACTTTTTATTTTTGAAATTATTATACATTCACAGAAAGTTGCAAAAATAATAACAGTGATCTCATGGATTATTTATACAGTTTTCTCTAGTAATAACATCTTACATAACTACAGTACATTATAAAATCCAGGAAAATTATATTAGCATAATGTGTCCATATCTAGTTCTATACCATTTACCATCACCAACACCACAATCTACAGAATTTTTCTACTTCCACATAGTCAACCCCCCACATTATAATTCCTAGTAACCACTAATCTTCTCTGCATATTCATAATGTTATCATTATAAGAAAGTTGTGATCATGGAATTATATTTTTATGTCACTTTTGAGATTGGGTTTTTTTCATTCAGCATAATACCCTTACATATGTAGTTGGACAATACTTTTTATCTACCCTACAAATCTTTTGTTATTGGTTTACTTAGACCATTTACATTTCATGTAATAATTGAAATAGTGGGGCTTACATCTAACATTTTAGTTTGTTTTCTCTTTGTACCCTCTTTTCCATGTTGCTGTATGGGTTAATTGAATGTTTCTTAGAACATATTTTGGTTAATCTATTGTGATTTTTAGCATACCTCATACATGATAGATATTTAGATGTTTTCTCTAAGTATTTTATATATATATATATATATATATATATATATATATATATATATATATATATACATGTATACATATAAGCATGCATACACACACACACACACACACACACACACACACACACGTATAAATGACTGAATCCCTGTAAGCACTTCTTTAAAGTGAGTAGTGTTGAGCATTCTCATATATAATACTTAGATAAACCATCTGAATATGCATCATAGATATGTTAAAATCACTACAGATAATATAATATTTATGTTAAATATAATAAATATATGCCTATATGTATAATATATGTAGATCTTCTCACAATCTATTGGCATTAGCATTTTAAAAGTTTGAATTAAGTGTAAAATTTTTACTGAGTTTATTTCTTTATCTTTCCTAGTTTATAACATAACTATATTAAGTAGCTCCTCTATATCTAATGAAAACTACATCAGTTAACATTATTACACATTTTGTTTCAACTGTCAACCCTAATTTAAAAAAAAAGAGGTATAGTGTATGTATCCATGAGTTTGCTCTTTTTTTATTTTTTTATTTTTTATTTTATTTTTTTTTATTGTTGGTCGTTCAAAACATTACATCTAATTTGATATATTTCACAGTTTGATTCAAAATGGTTATGAACTCCCATTTTTACCCCGTATACAGATTGCTGAATCACATCAGTTACATCAATTACATTTCCATTGATTTACATATTGCCATTCTAGTGTCTGATGAATTCTGCTCTCTATCCTATTCTCTACTATCCCCCATCCCCTCCCCTCCTCTCCCCTCTTCTCTCTCAACCCCCTCTACTGTAAAACACTTCTTACACTTGTATTATTCTTTCCTTACCCCTCACTTCCTCTTGTATGTAATTTTGTATAACCCTGAGGATCACCATCCCTTTCCATGCAATTTCCATTCTCTCTCCCTTTCCCTCCCCCCTCTCATCCCTATTAATGTTGATCTTCTACTCCTGCTCTTCGTCCCTACTCTGTCCTTAGTTACTCCCCTTATATCAAAGAAGTCATTTGGCATTTGTTTTTTAAGGATTGGCTAGTTTCACTTAGCATAATCTGCTCTAATGCCATCCATTTCCCTCTGAATTCTATGATTTTGTCGTTTCTTAATGCAGAGTAATACTCCATTGTGTATAAATGCCACATTTTTTTATCCATTCATCTATTGAAGGGCATCTAGGTTGGTTCCACAATCTTGCTATCGTGAATTGTGCTGCTATGAACATCAATGTAGCAGTGTCTCTGTAGCATGCTCTTATTAGGTCTTTGGGGAATAGACTGAGAAGGGGAATAGCTGGGTCAAATGGTGGTTCCATTCCCAGCTTTCCAAGAAACCTCCATACTGCTTTCCAAATTGGCTGCACCAATTTGCAGTCCCACCAACAATGAACCAGTGTACCCTTTTCCCCACATCCTCGCCAACACTTGTTGTTATTTGACTTCATAATGGCTGCCATTCTTACTGGAGTGAGATGGTATCTTAGGGTGGTTTTGATTTGCATTTCTCTGACTGCTAGTGATGTTGAGCATTTTTTTCATGTACTTATTGATTGATTGTATGTCCTCCTCGGAGAAGTGTCTGTTCAGGTCCTTGGCCCATTTGTTGATTGGGTTATTTGTTGTCTTTTTGTCTAATTTTTTGAGTTCCTTGTATACTCTGGATATTAGGGCTCTATCTGAAGTGTGAGGAGTAAAGATTTGTTCCCAGGATGTAGGCTCCCTATTTACCTCTCTTATTGTTTCTCTTGCTGAGAAAAAACTTTTTAGTTTGAGTAAGTACCATTTGTTAATTCTAGTTGTTAACTCTTGCGCTATGGGTGTCCTATTGAGGAATTTGGAGCCCGACCCCACGGTATGTAGATCATAGCCAACTTTTTCTTCTATCAGACGCCGTGTCTCTGTTTTGATATCAAGCTCCTTGATCCATTTTGAGTTAACTTTTGTGCATGGCGAGAGAAAGAGATTCAATTTCATTTTGATGCAAATGGATTTCCAGTTTTCCCAGCACCATTTGTTGAAGATGCTATCCTTCCTCCATTGCATGCTTTTAGCCCCTTTATCAAATATAAGATAGTTGTAGTTTTGTGGATTGGTTTCTGTGTCCTCTATTCTGTACCATTGGTCCACCCGCCTGTTTTGGTACCAGTACCATGCTGTTTTTGTTACTATTGCTCTGTAGTATAGTTTGAAGTCTGGTATCGCTATCCCACCTGATTCACACTTCCTGCTTAGCATTGTTTTTGCTATTCTGGGTCTTTTATTATTCCATATGAACTTCATGATTGTTTTATCTATTTCTACAAGAAATGCTGTTGGGATTTTGATTGGCATTGCATTGAACTTATAGAGAACTTTTGGTAATATTGCCATTTTGATGATGTTAGTTCGGCCTATCCATGAACAGGGTATATTATTCCATCTTCTAAGGTCTTCTTCTATATCTTTCTTTAGGGTTCTGTAGTTTTCATTGTATAAGTCTTTCACCTCTTTTGTTAGGTTGATTCCCAAGCATTTTATTTTTTGGGGGGATATTGTGAATGGAGTAGTTGTCCTCATTTCCATTTCAGAGGATTTGTCGCTGATATACAGGAATGCATTTGATTTATGCGTGTTGATCTTATATCCTGCCACTTTGCTGAATTCATTTATTAGCTCTAATAGTTTCTTTGTAGACCCTTTTGGGTCTGCTAGGTAAAGAATCATGTCATCTGCAAATAGTGATAATTTAAGTTCTTCTTTTCCTATTTTTATGCCTTTAATTTCTTTCGTCTGTCTAATTGCTCTGGCCAGTGTTTCGAGGACTATGTTGAACAGAAGTGGTGAGAGAGGGCATCCCTGTCTTGTACCAGATCTTAGAGAGAATGCCTTCAATTTTTCTCCATTCAGAATGATGCTGGCCTGTGGCTTATCATAGATTGCTTTTACAATGTTGAGGTATGATCCTGTTATCCCTAATTTTTCTAGAGTTTTGAACATAAAGGGATGCTGTACTTTGTCGAATGCTTTTTCTGCATCTATCGAGATGATCATATGGTTCTTATTTTTAAGTCTATTGATGTGGTGAATAACATTTATTGATTTCCGTATATCGAACCAGCCTTGCATCCCAGGGATGAATCCTACTTGATCATGGTGTATGATTTTTTGGGTATATTTTTGAATCCAATTCGCCAAAATTTTATTGAGGATTTTTGCGTCTAGGTTCATTAGAGATGTTGGTCTGTAGTTTTCTTTCTTTGAAGTATCTTTGTCTGGTTTAGGGATCAGAGTGATATTGGCCTCGTAGAATGAATTTGGAAGTTCTCCCTCTTTTTCTATTTCCTGAAATAGTTTGAAGGTATTGGTGTTAGTTCCTCTTTAAAGGTTTTGTAAAACTCTGCTGTATACCCATTCGGTCCTGGGCTTTTCTTAGTTGGTAGTCTTTTGATGGTTTCTTCTATTTCCTCTATTGTTATTGGTCTGTTTAGGTTGTCTATATCCTCCTGACTCAATCTGGGCAGATCATAAGACTTAAGAAATTTATCTATGCCTTCACTATCTTCTATTTTATTGGAGTATAAGGATTCAAAATAATTTCTGATTATGTTCTGTATTTCTGAAGTGTCTGTTGTGATATTACCTTTTTCATCCCGTATGCTAGTAATTTGGGTTCTCTCTCTTCTTCTCTTCGTTAGCATGGCTAAGGGTCTGTCAATTTTATTTATTTTTTCAAAGAACCAACTTTTAGTTTTGTCATTTTTTTCAATTGTTTCTTTTGGTTCGATTTCATTAATTTCAGCTCTGATTTTAATTATTTCTTGCCTTCTACTTATTTTGCTGTTGTTTTGCTCTTCTTTTTCTAGGATTTTGAGATGAAGTATGAGATCGTTTATTTGTTGGTTTTTTTCTTTTTTTAAGGAATAAACTCCAGGCAATGAATTTTCCTCTTAGAACTGCTTTCAATGTGTCCCATAGTTTCCGATATGTTGTGTCTGTGTTTTCATTTAACTCTAAGAAGTTTTTAATTTCCTCCTTGATGTCTTCTAAAACCCATTGATCATTTAGTAACCTATTGTTCATTCTCCAAGTGATACTTGATTTTTCCTTCCTTCTTTTATCATTGATTTTCAGTTCCATTCCATTATGATCAGATAAGATGCATGGTATTATCTCTACTCCTTTATATTGTCTAAGAGTTGCCCTGTGACATAGTATATGGTCTATTTTTGAGAAGGTTCCATGTGCTGCTGAGAAAAAAAGTGTAGCTACTTGATGTTGGGTGGTATAATCTATATATGTCAATTAAGTCTAGGTTATTAATTGTGTTATTGAGTTCTATAGTTTCCTTATTTAACTTTTGTTTGGAAGATTTGTCCAGTGGTGAGAGAGGTGTGTTGAAGTCTCCCGTGATTATTGTATGGTGGTCTATTAGACTCTTGAACTTGAGAAGAGTTTGCTTGATGAACATAGCTGCACCATTATTTGGAGCATATATATTTATGATTGTTATGTCTTGTTTGTGTATGGTTTCCTTGAGCAGTATGTAGTGTCCCTCTTTATCCCTTTTGATTAACTTTGGCTTGAAATCTATTTTATTAGATATGAGTATGGACACTCCTGCTTGTTTCCGCAGTCCATATGAATGGTATGATTTTTCCCAACCTTTCACTTTCAGTCTATGTATATCTTTTTCTATCAGATGTGTCTCCTGTAGGCAGCATATTGTTGGGTCTTGTTTTGTGATCCATTCTACTAGCCTGTGTCTCTTAATTGGTGAGTTTAAGCCATTAACATTTAGAGTTATTATTGAGATATGGTTTGTTCTTCCAGCCATATTTGTTTATTAATGTTACTAAACCTGATTTGTTTTCCTCTTTGATTACTTTCCCCCTTTTACTGTCCTACCTCCCCCTGTTGGTTTTCAATGTTATTTTCCATTTCCTCTTCCTGTAATGTTTTGCCAAGGATTTTTTGAAGAGATGGTTTTCTAGCTGCGAATTCTTTTAACTTTTGTTTATCGTGGAAGGTTTTAATTTCATCTTCCATCCTGAAGCTTAATTTCGCCGGATACACGATTCTTGGTTGGAACCCATTTTCTTTCAGTGTTTGAAATATGTTATTCCAGGATCTTCTAGCTTTCAGAGTCTGTGTTGAGAGATCAGCTGTTATCCTGATTGGTTTACCCCTAAATGTAATCTGCTTCCTTTCTCTTGTAGCTTTTAAAATTCTCTCCTTATAATGTATGTTGGACATCTTCATTATAATGTGTCTAGGTGTAGATCTCTTATGATTTTGCACATTCGGCGTCCTGTAGGCTCCTAGGATTTGGGATTCTGTCTCATTCTTCAAGTGTGGGAAGTTTTCTCGTATTATTTCACTGAATAGATTGTTTATTCCTTTGGTTTGGAGCTCTGTGCCTTCCTGTATCCCAATGACTCTTAAGTTTGGTCTTTTAACGTTATCCCATAATTCCTGGATGTTCTGCTCATGGTTTCTTAGCAGTCTTGCTGAGCTGTCTATCTTCTTTTCAAGTTGAAATACTTTGTCTTCATTGTCTGATGTTCTATCTTCTAAGTGATCTACTCTGCTGGTAGTATTCTCAATTGAGTTTTTAAGTTGGTTTATTGCTTCCTGCATTTCTAGGATTTCTATTTGTTTGTTTTTTATTACCTCTATCTCTCTGTGAAATTGATCTTTTACTTCCTGGATTTGTTTATGTAGTTCCTTGTCAATGTGATCTTTCATTGTCTGATTTTGCTGTCGCATGTCTTTCTTGAGATTCCAGATCATCTGTAGCATGTATATCCTGAACTCTCTCTCTGACATTCCCTCTGTTGCAGCTATTACCTCTTCTAAAGTTGAGTTGACCTGCAATGCTTGTGGTCCTTTCTTTCCTTGTCTTTTCATGCTGCTCACGTTTCTTTCTGCTTGATGAAACTGTTGTGTTTATGAGTTTTCCCCCCTAATTATTTATATTGCTCTTGTATAGTTGAAAAATCTCCCTTGCAGGGCGGGTAGTGGCTATGCTCCTCCTCTAATTGGGGTGATCTGTCTACCGCGCTGGCGGGCCGCTAGGCCTGCTCTGCCGGTTGTTCGCAGGTCTGCCCACCCTGCGGGTGCGGGTGGCAGCTTTGCTCTGCCCCCACTCCAATTGTGGCGATGTGACTACCACCCCCTCGGGTCGTTGGGCCTGATCCGGATGCAGGCGGCTGCTCTGCTCTGCTCCTACTCCAATTGGAGTGACGTGTCTACCATGCTGGCAGGCCTCTAGGCCTGTTCCGCTGGTGGGTCTCAGGTCTGCCTGACTCTGGCAGTAGGGGGAGTTGGGGGTCGAGAGTCCTTTGGTCCTTGCGGTCACGCCCACGGAGAGGTTTTGAAGTTTCCCGGTTGTTTGCCAGGTG
This sequence comes from Ictidomys tridecemlineatus, assembly GCF_052094955.1. Taxonomy (NCBI): domain Eukaryota; kingdom Metazoa; phylum Chordata; class Mammalia; order Rodentia; family Sciuridae; genus Ictidomys; species Ictidomys tridecemlineatus. Next base: position 474,065 of record NC_135488.1, on the reverse strand, counting down.
GGCGGGGCTGTTAGCAGAGCGGTGCGGGCCAAGCCGCTCCGGGTGCCGGCCACTTGCAAAAGCGGCTGCTGGTTGCAGGACTTGACTTCTGCACCCGCCGCGGGGCCACCTGTAGAGCCACCTGTAGAGCCGGGTAGCTGCGGCCGCGTGGTTAGGAACCAGGCAGGTGTGGTGGCCGCTCGCAGAGTGAGAGCTAGGCCTTCAGGGGGAGCCCGGATGGCGGAGGCCGACTGCCGGTTCGGGCAGGGCGGGCCAAGCCGCTTCGGGTGTCAGCCGCTTGCAAAAGCGGCTGCTGGCTGCAGGACTTGAGTTCTGCACCCGCCGCGGGGCCACCTGTAGAGCCAGGTAGCTGCGGCCGCGTGGTTAGGAACCAGGCAGGTGGGTGGCCGCTCGCAGAGCGAGAGCTAGGCGTCCCGGGGGAGCCCGGATGGCGGAGGCCGACTGCCGGTTCGGGCGAGGTGGGCCAAGCCGCTCTGGGTGTCGGCCGCTTGCAAAAGCGGCTGCTGGCTGCAGGACTTGAGTTCTGCACCCGCCGCGGGGCCACCTGTAGAGCCGGGTAGCTTCGGCCGCGTGGATAGGAACCAGGTGGGTGGGGCGGCTGCTTGCATAGCAAGAGCTAGGCCTCCCGGGGAGCCCGGATGGCAGAGGCCGACTGCCGGTTCGGGTGGGGCAGACCAAGCCGGGCAGGTGAGGCGGCTGCTCGCAGAGTGGGAGCTAGGCCTCCCGGGGGAGCCGCTTGCCGGAGCGGCTGATGGCTGCGGGACTAGACCTCAGTGCCCGCGTGGCCGTTTAAGATCCACTTCTCTGGGACAAACTGTCACTTCCAATAAACCTACCAGTTCACGGAAGCTCTCCTCTTAAGGGAATTATGCTAGAAGTTCCTCCATAGGTAGGCTGCAGCTGTTCCGATGGGTCTTCCTTATCCCGTTAAAGTGGAGACGTTGGAATCGCTGCTTCCTCGCCGGCCGCCATGTTGGATCCCCAGGGCTAAATTTTGGTTAGAGTTAGGGCTAGGTTCAGAGTTATGGCCAATGTTTGCAGTAGAGTTATGATTTGAGCTAGTTACAAGATTGGAGATAGGACTAGTTCTAGTGTTAGGGTTAGGTTTAATATTAGTGTGATGTTTAGAGCTAGGGTTAATATTAGGGTCAAAATTAAGGTCAGGGGTAGTTTTACTGTTAAGGTTTGGACTTGAATTAGGACTAGGGTTAGGGCTAGGTGTAGCATTAGGTTTTGGTTTTAGGTTAAGCTTTAAAGTTAGGGCTATCTCGGTTTTGTTTTAGAGCTAGGGCTATGGTTAGGGCTAGTTTTAAGATTAGCATTAGGTTTAGGAGTAGTGTTAGGGTTAGGTTTAGTCTTAGGTTTAGATTTAGATTTAGAGTTAGGATTATATCTAGGGTTAGGTCTAAGGCTAAGGATATGGGTAGCATTAGTTGTAGGTCTATAGCTAGGATTAGGGTTATGATAAAAATAGAATTAGAACTAGGGATAGAGCTAGGGCGAGAGTGAGAGTTCATCTTAGGGCTAGGCTTAGGGTTTGGCTAGATATAGGGCTTAATTAGGGCTAGGAATAGGGCTAGGTTTATGTTTATGTTTAGGCCTTGGTTACTTTTGGGCTAAGGGTTAGGTTTAGTGTAAATGATGGGGTTAGAGCTAGGTTTAGCGCTAGGGCGAAGGTTAGAATTAGGGTTAGGGCTAGGGTTTTGTTAGAGTTATGATTAAGGCTAGCTTAAGGGCTAGGATGAGGGTTAAGGTTTGTGTTTTGGTTAGGGCTAGGATTAGTGTTAGGGCAAATGTCAGTTCTAGGGTTACAGTGAGGGATAGTTTGAGGGTTAGGTTTATGGTTATGTTCAGAGTAAGGGTTAGATTTAGGGTAAGGGTTAAATTTAGAGCTAGGGGTATTATTAGGGTCAGGGTCATGTTTAGAGTTTTGTTTAGGTTAGGTTTTAGTGTTAGCATTAGCATTAGGGTTTGTGTTAGGGTAATGATAGGGTTAGGTTTAGGGTTCAGGTTAGGTTTAGCATAATGGATAGGGTTACGGTTAGGCATAGGGTTAGATTTAGAGTTAAGGGTATTATTAGGGTTAGGGTCAGGGTTACCATTTGGTTTTTGGTCAAAGTTTAGGTTTAGGGCTTGAATTAGTGTTAGGTTTAGGCTTATGGTTAGCATAAAGGATAGGGTTAGGTTTAGGTTTCAATTAAGGTTTAGGGTAATGGATGGTTAGGTTTAGCAATAGGGTTAAGTTTAGCTTTAGGTTAGGGTTATGTTTAGTATAATGGATAGATGTAGAGCTAGGGTTAGGGCTAGGTTATGGTTTGGATTAAGTCTAAAATTAGAGTTAGGTTTAGGGATAGGGCTAGGATTTGGTTTACAGTAAGTGTTAGGTTTAGGGCTAGGGTTATGGTTAGGTTAGTGTAAGAGTTAGTGTTTGAGCTAGAGTAATGTGTAGGGCGAGGGTTAGGTTTACGTTCAGGTCTAGGGATATGTTTATGGTTAGGGTTTGGTTTAGGGTTTGGGTTATGGCTAGAGTTTTCATTACAGTTAGGGTTAGATTTAGGGTAATGGATAATGTTAGATTTAGGGTTAGGGTTAGGGTTAGCTTATGATTTAGGGCTAGTCTTAGGATTAGGTTTAGTGTAAGGCTTAATGTTTCTGCTATGGCTAATGCTATATATGGTGAGGTTTAGGTTTATGGTTAGGTCTTGGGATACGTTTATGGTTAGGGTTAGGATTAGTGTTAGGGATAAGGTTATAATTAGGGTTAGGGTTAGGTTTAGGGTAATTGACTGGGTCAGAACTAAAGTTTGAGCTAGAATTAAGGTTAGGGTAAGAGCTAGAGTTAGGGTTATTGTTTAGTATAGGGCTAGGGTTTTATTTAGGGTAAGGGTTTGGCTTTGAGCTAGGGTTAGGTCTAAGGCAAGTGTTAGTGTTAGGGCCAGGGTTAGGGTTAGGGTTATGCTTAGGGCTAAGTTTAGGCCTAGGATTATGGCTAGGTTTTGTATTAGGTTTAGGGCTAGGGTTAGGACTATGGTTAGGGTTAGGGCTACTGTTATGGTTAAGATTAGGGTTTAAATAGTGTTAGGGCTAGGGTTATGTTTAGGGCTAGTATTAGGGTTAGGGTTAAGGTTAGTTCTAGTATTAGGACTAGGTTTTGGGTTAGGGTCAGGTTTAGAGATAGGTTAATATTAGGGTCAGGGTCAGTGTTCTGGATAGGATAAGGGTTAGGGTTAGAGCCAGAATTAGGACTAGTGTTAGGTCTAGGGGCAGGGTAAGTGGTTAGTTTAGGTTAAGTGTTATTGTTAGGGCAAGATCAAGGGTTTTGTTTAGGTCTAGGGCTAGAATTATAGAATTATAATTATAGAATTATAGCTATATTTAGGATTAGTGTTGGGTCTAGTTCTAGTGTTATGGTCCAGTATATGAATAGGCTTACCAGTAGGGCTAGTGTTAGGGTTTGGTTTAGGGTTAGTCAGGTTTAGACCTAGGGTAACTGTTAGGATCAGAATAAGGGTAAAGGTTAGGGTTAGAACTAGAATGAGGGCTAGGTTTAGGACTAGTGATACTGGTAATTTTTAAGTTAGGCTAAGGATTAGGGTTAGGAGTAGGGTTAGCATTTGGTTTAGGGTTTGTCTTAGGGTAAGGGATGAGGTTACAGCTAGAGATAGGGCCCGGTTTAGGGTTAGGATTATGGGTAGTTAGAGTTAAGATTAGGGTTTAAGCTAGGGTTAGGATTAGAATTAGGGGTAGAATTTGTGTGAGGATTAGGGCTAGAGTTATGATAATGACTAATTATGAACTAGGGTTAAGGTTAGGGCTAGTTTCAGGGTTAGGGTTAAGGAAAGGTCTGGTGTTAGGGTTAATTTAAGGTTAGGGTGATGTTTAGAGCTAGGATTAGTTTTAGGATCAGGGTCAGGGTCAGGGATATTTTTAGAGTTAGGGTTAGGGCTAGGTGTAAGTTTATGGTTTGGTTTAGGTTAAGGGGTAGGGTTAGGAATATGGCTTGGTTTTGTTTTAAGGCTAGGGCTAGGAGTAAGGCAAATTTTAGGATTAGTATTATTGTTAGGGCTAGTTTTAGGGTTTGGTTTAGGATTATGGTTATGTTTAAATTTAGAGTTAAGTTTCAATTTAGAGTTAGGTTTAGATTCAGTGTTGGCCTAAGGCTAAGAATAGAACTAGGGCTAGGGCTAGGGCAAGAGTTAGAGTTAATCTGAAGGCTAAGTTTAGGGTTAGGATAGGACTAAATTAGGGTTAGTTCTAGGCGTAGTGTTGGGGTTAGCACTAGGGTTAGGGCAAAGGTTATGGTTAGGTTTAAGATTATGGTTAAGTTTAGGGTTATTGTTAGGTTTAGGGTAAGGGATGGGGTTATAGCTAAGTTTAGAGCTAGGGCAAAGGTTAGAATTAAGCTTAAACCTTGGGTTATGGTTCGGGTTAGGATTAAGGCTAGGTTTAGGGCTAGGATTAGGGCTAGGGCTAATTTCAGGTCCAGCTTTACAGTTAAATATAGTTTAGGTTTAGATTAGATATAGTGTAAGGGTTAGGTTTAGGGTTAGGGTTGGGTTTAGAGCTAAGGGTACTGTTTGGGTCAAGATCATGATTAGTGTTTGGGATAGGTTACAGTTTAAATTTAGGGCTTGAATTATCATAGGGTTTAGTATTAGGGTAAGGATATAGTTAGGTTTAGGTTTCAAGTAATGTTTAGGGTAATGGATAGGGTTAGGATTAGGGATATGGTAAGGTTTAGATCTAGAGTTAGCATTAGCATTAGGATTATGGTTAGGGTAATGGATAGGGTTAGAACTAGGGTTAGAGCTAAGGTTATGGTTATTCTTAGTGCTAGGTTTAGGGTTACGGTTAGGATCAGGGTTAAAGCTCAGTTTAGGGCTCAAATTAGGCTAGGATGGGGTTAAGTTAGGTCTAGGGTTAGGGTTATGGCTAATGTAAGTACTAGGGTGGAAATTAGGGCTAGTTTTAGGGTTAGGGTTAGAGTTCGGGTTAGGGCTAGGTCTAGATTTATGTTTAGGGTTATGTTTAGGGTGATGTTTAAAGCTAGGTTTAATGTTAGCATCAGAATCAGGGTTAGAGCTAATTTTAGGGTTCAACTTAAAAGTAGAATTAGGGCTAGGGTTAGAGCTAGGTGTAGGGTTAGGGTTTGGTTTAGGTTAAGGGTTAGGGTTAGGGATATGGCTCAGTTTTGTATTAGGGCTAGGCTTTAGAGTTAGGGCTAGTTTTAGGAGTAGCATTAGGGTTAGCATTAGGGTTAGTGTTAGATTTAGGCTTAGGCTTTGTATTTGAGTTAGATTTAGAGTTAAGCTTAGATCCAATTTTAGGGCTAGGGCTCAGGAAATGGCTAGGGTTAGGCCTAGGATTAGAGCTAGGTTTATAATTCCAGTAAGAACTAGTTTTAGGGCTAGGGAGAGAGATAGACTTAGTTTTAGGACTAGGTTAGGGATAGGGTTAGGGATAGGGCTAAGTTAGGTCTAAAATTAGGGATAGGGTTGGTTTTAAGCTAGACTTAGGTTTAAGGTTAGGGTTATGATTAAAGCTATGTTTAGTGCTAGGGTTTGTGTTCAGGTTAGGGCTGGGATTATATCTACGGTTAATGTCAGGTCTAGGGTTATAGTTATAGATAGTTTTAGGGTTAGGTTTTGGCTAGGTCTAATGCAAGGATTAGGTTTAGGGTAAGGGTCAGGTTAGAGCTAGGTGAATTATAAGGGTCAGGGTCATGTTTAGGGGTTTTTTTTAGGTTTGAGTTTAGAGTTAGGGCTCAAATTAGAATTAGGGTAACGGTTAGGGTAATGATAGGATTAGATTTAGGGGGAAGGTTAGGTTTAGGGTAATTGATAGAGTTAGGGTTACTGATAGGTTTAGGGTTAGGCCTAGGGTTAGCATTAGGGAAAGGGTTATGTTTAGGGTAATGGATACAGTTAGAGTTAATTTTAGGGCTGGGGTTATGGTTAGGATTAGGTCTTGAGATAGGGTTAGGCATAGAATTAGCATTAGGGTATGAGTTATTATTAGGGCAATGGGTACAGTTAGAGATAAATTTATAGGTAGACTCATGGTTAGGATTAGGTCTTGAGTTAGTGTTAGGGCATGGGTTAGAAGTACGGTTAGATTTAGTGTTATGTTTAGTGTAAGACTTAGGTTCTGAGCTATGATTAGTGTTAGAGCAAGGGTTAGGTTCAGGGTTATGTTTAGGGACAGGATTATGGTAGGTTTAAGATTAGAGTTAGGGTTAGGATAATGGTTATAATTAAGTTTAGGGTTAGGGTTAGTGTAATAAATATGGTTAGATGTAGGTTTAGGTTTAGGGACAGGGCTAGATTTAAGTTTAGGGTTAGGGTTAGGTCTATGGTTATGTTTAGGTTTATGGTAAGGCTTAGGGTTTCATCTATGGTTAGGGCTGTAGCGAGTCTTAGTTTAGGGTTAGGTCTAGGGTTAGTTTTCTGTTTAGGGTTAGGATTATGGTTAGGTTTAATGCTAGGGTTACATTTACATTAGGGGTTGGGTAATGGGTACGTTTAGAACTAGGGTTATGGCTAAAATTACAGTTAGAATTAGGGCTAGGTTTAGGGTTAGATTCAGGGATAGTTCTAGGTTTATGTTTATAGTAAAGGTTAGGTTTTGATCTACGGTTAGGACTAAGTCGAGGGTTAGGTTTGGGTTAGGGCTATGGTTAGGGTTAGGGTTATGCTTAGGGCTAGGTTAAGGCCTAGGATTAGCTCCAGGTTTTGTGTCAGGTTTAGGCCTAGGTTTAAAGTTGTGGGTAATGTAAGAGCTAGGATTATGATTAGGGATAGTTTTAGGGTTAGGGTTATGCCAAAATCTAGTGTTAGGTTTATATTTTCAGTTAGGGTCAGGGTTAGAAGTAGGTTGATGGTTAAAAGAAGAGTCAGTGATTGGATTCAAGTTCAAATTAGGTTATAGCCAGAATTAGGAGTAGGTTTATGTCTTGGGGTAGGGTAGTGTTTTTTTTTAGGATATGGGTTATTGTTAGGCCTAGGACTAGGGTTTTTTTAGTTCTAAAGCTAGATATAAGGCTAGATTTAGGATAAGGTTTAGGTCAAGGGCTAGTGTTAGGTTTTAGTCTAGTGTTAGGGTCAGGTTTAGAACTAGGGTTTGTGTTAGGGTCAGGATATGGGTCCGGGTTAGCGTTCAACTTTGGGATAGGATTAGATCTAGAATGAGGGCTAAAGTCAAGACTACTAATAAGGTTAGGATTTTGGTTAGCCTAGGATTAGGTATAGTTCTAGGGCTACCATTAGGGTTAGGGTTATTATTAGGGTAAGCGATAGCCTTAGATCTAGGGTTAGGTCTAGAGTTAGGGTTAGGGTTAAATCTAGGTTTAGGTCTCGGATTAGGGCTAGTTTGTGGGCTGGGATTTGGGCTAATGATAGGGCAATGGCTAATGTAAGAACTAGGGTTACAAGGAGGGTTAGTTTTAGGGTTAGGTTTAGGGGTAGGCCTAGTGTTAGGGTTAGGTTTAAGGTTAAGATGATATTTAGACCTAGGGTTAGTGTTAGAATATGAGTCAGGGTCAGGGTTAGGGTTAGGACTCGAATAAGGAATAGGTATACTTTTAGGTTTCAGTTTAAGGTTAGGAGGGTGTTTAGAGCTAGGGTGAGTGTTAGGATATTAGTCAGGGTCAGGGTTAGATTTAAGGTTAGGTTTAGGACTCAAATTAAGACTATGGTTATGTCTAGTTTTAGTGTTAAGTTTTGGTTTAAGTTAAGTTTTATGGTTAGGGCTATTGCTCAGTTTGTTTTACTGCTAGGGTTAGGGTTAGGGCTAGTTTTACCATTAGCATTAGGGTTAGGAATAGTTTTAGTGTTTGGATTAGGCTTAGGGTTAGGGTTAGATTTTGAGTTAGAGTTAGATCTAGGGTTAGAGCTAGGACTAAGGATAGGGCAAGGTTTAGGAGTAGGGTTAGTGTTATGGTAATGGACAGGCTTAGAAGTAGGGATCAGGATAGTGTGAGAGTTAGAGTTAGTCTTAGGGCTAGGGTTAGGGTTAGGTTTAGGTATAAGTTAGCAGTATGGCCAGTGTTAGGGTTTGCTCTAGGTTTAGGGTCAGTTTAAGACCTAGGGTTTCTATTAGGGTCAAAATAAGGGTCAGGGTTAGTGAAAGGGTTTGGTATAGGATTAGGGTTAGGGTTATGGTTTGTGTTAAGGTTAGGGCTAGGATTTCAGATAGGGCAATTTTCAGGTCTATGGTTATGTTAGCAATAGTTTTAGGGTTAGGTTTATGGCTAGGTCTAGTATAAGGTTTAGATTTAGGGGTAGGGTCAGGGTTAGAGCTAGGTATATTATTACAGGAATTGTCAGAGGTAGGGTTTGGCTTAGGTTAAGTTTAGGATTAGGGCTCAAATTAGCATTAGCATTAGGGTTAGGGTAATGATAGGGTTAGGTTTAGGGTTAAGGTTAGGTTTAGGTTTTGAATAATGTTAGGGTTAACATTAAGGTTATGAATAGTCCTAGGGTTAGTATTAGGGTTATGGTTAGGGTTAGGGTAATGGATAAGGTTAGAGCTAGTGATAAGGCTAGGGTTATGGTTAGTGTTAGGGTAATGGATAAGGTTAGAGCTAGTGATAAGGCTAGGGTTATGTTTAGGATTCTGTCTAGGGTTAGGGTAAGGTTTAGGGCTAGGTTTTGGGTTAGGGTTAGGTTTCAAACTAGGTTTTAGTCTCAATTAAGGGCTAGGTTTTGGTTTTGGTTAGGGATAGGGTTAGGGCTATGGCTAATGTATGAACTAGTGTTACAATTTGTGCCAGTTTGAGGGTTAGGGTTAGGGTGATGTTTTTAGCAAGGGTTATATTTAGGGTCAGTATAAGGGTAAGTGTTAGTTTTAGTGTTAGGTTTAGGACTCGAATTAGGGCTAAAGTTAATGCTAGGTGTAGGGTAAGTTTTTGATTTAGTTTAAGGGTTACGGTTAGGGCTATGGCTCAGTTTTGTTTTAGGGATAGGGCTAAGGTTAAGGCTAGATTTTGGATTAGCATCAGGGTTAGGGCTAGTTTTAGAGTGAAGTTTAGGCTTAGTGTTAGGTTTAGATTTAGAGTTAGGGTTGATCCAAGCTTAGGGCTCATGCTAGGGTTAGGGCTAGGGTTCAGGTTATGGTAAGGAATAAGGTTAGAACTAGGGATACGTCTGGGGTGAGAATTAGATTTCTTCTGAGGAGTAGGCTTAGTGTGAGGGTTAGGGTTACTGCTACAGTAGTGCTAGGATTAGGACCTGGGTTAGTGTTAGGTCTAAGCCTAGGCATTGGGCTAGGGTTAGGGTTAGCATTGGAGTTAGGGTTAAGTTTAGGGGACTGAGTGGGGTTATAGCTAGGTTTAGGGCTAGGGTGAGGGTTAGAATTAGGATTAGGCCTTGAGTTATGGTTCAGTTTAGGATTAATGCTAGGATTAGGACTAGAATAAGGGTTAGGTATTCTGATAGGTTTAGGGTAGGTCTCAGGCTAGGGATAATATCAGGTCTAGGGTTATGGTTAAGGATAGTTTTAGGGTTAGGTTATGGCTAATTCTATTGTAAGGGTTAGGTTTAGGTTAAAGGTCAACTTTAGAGCTATGGTTATTATTAGTGTCAGGGTCAGGGTTAGCGTTTGGTTTATGTTAAGGTTAAGGGGTTAGGACTCAAATTAGTGTTAGGGTTAGGTTTAGAGTTAAGGTAATGGAAGCATTTACTTTATGTTTTAGTTAAGGTTTAAGGTAACAGATGGGTTAGGTTTCATTGATCGGGTTAGGGTTAACATTAGGGTTAGGGTTATGTTTAGTGTAATTGATAGTTTTGAGCTAGGGTTAGGGCTAGGTTATGGTTGAGATTAAATCTAGGATTAGAGTTAGGTTTAGAGGTAGGGCTAGGGTTTGATTTGGGGTAAGTGTTAGGGTTAGGGTAAGTGTTAGTTTAGGGTTAAGGTTATGGTTAGGATAGGATAAGGGTTATTGTTTGAGCTAGGGTTAGGTCTAGTGCAAGGGTTAGGTTTAGGTTTAGTTCTAAGTTCAAGATTATGGTTAGAGTTAGGTTTACTGTTAGGGATAGGGTTTTAATTAGGGTTAGGATTAGGGTTAGGGTAATGGATATGGTTACAGCTAAATTTCGGACTAGGGTTAGGTTAGGATTAGGACTAGGGTTAGGATTAGGATTTAGGATAGGTCTAGGGTTATGTTTAGTGTAAGGGTTAGGCTTTGAGCTAGGATTAGGTCTAAAGAGAGGGTTAGGGTTAGAGTTAGCGTTTGGGTTAGGGCTAGGCTTAGGTTTATGCTTAGAACTAAGTTTAGGCCTAGGATTAGCTCTAGGTTTTGTGTTAGGTTTAGGTCTAGGGTTAGGACTATGGGTAATGTAAAAGATAGGGTTATATTTAGAGCTAGTTTTAGGTTTAAGGTTATAGCTAGGTCTAGTGTTAGGTCTAGGTTTTGGGTTAGTGTCAGGTTTAAAACTAATTTAAGTGCTAGGGTCAGGATCAGTGTTTGGGGTAGGGTTAGGTTTAAGGTCAGAGCCAGAATTGGGACGAGGGGTAGGTCTAGGAATAGGGTAAGTGTTTGGTTTAGGTTAAGGGTTATTGTTAGGGCTAGTGTTAGGATTTTGTTTAGGTCTAGGGCTAGAGTTATAGCTATATTTAGGATTAGCTTTGGGTCTATGTGTAGTGTTAGGCTTAGGCAAAAGTATAGGGTTACTGGTAGGTCTAGTGATAGGTTTTGGTTTAGGTTTAGGGTCAGGTTTAGACCTAGGGTTACTTTTAGGGTCAGATGAAGGTCAGGGTTATGTTTAAAGGTAGATTGAGGGCGAGGGTTAAGACTAGTAATATGTTTAAAGTTGAAGTTATGCTAAGGATTAGGGTTAGGACTAGGGTTAGCATTTGGTTTAGGGTTTGGCTTAGGGTAAGTGATAGGGTTAGAGCTAGGGTTAGGGCTAGGGTTAGAGTTAGGTTTAGGGCTAGTGTTAGGGTTAAGATTAGGGTTAAAGCTAGGTTTAGGACTCGGATCCAGGGTAGGATTTGTGTTAGTGTTAATGCTAGGGTTAGGGAAATGACTAATGTACAAACTAGGGTTACAATTAAGGCTAGTTTAATGTTATGTTTAAGGCTAGGTCTAGTGTTAGGGTTAATTTAAGTTAGGGTGATAATTAGAGCTAGGATTAGTGTTAGGGTCAGCATCAGGGTTAGAATAATTTTTAGAGTTAGAGTTAGGGGTAAGGTTTGGGTTTGGTTTAGGTTAATGGTTTGAGTTAGGGATATGACTTGCTTTTGTTTTATGGCTAAGGTAGGGCTAGGGCAAATTTTAGGATTAGCATTATGGTTAGGGGTAGTGTTAGGTTTTGGTCTGGCTTATGATTACAGTTAAATTTAGAGTTAGGTTTAGATTTAGAGATAGGTTTAGATCTAGAGTTAGGATAGGGCTAAGGATAGAACTAGGGCTAGGGCTAGGGTAAGAGTTCTAGTTAGTCTTAGGATTAGGGTTAAGATAGGATTAAATTAGAGCTAGAATTAGCACTAGGCTTAGTGTTAGTATTAGGCCTAGGGTAAATGCAGGGGTTAGGGTTAGGTTTAGGGTTATGGTTAGGTTTGTGGTGAGATATGGGGTTATAGGTATTTTTAGGGCTAAGGTAAGGGTTAGAATTAGGGTTAGGGCTCAGGTTATGGTTCAGGTTAGGATTAAGGCTAGGTTTAGGGCTAGGATTATGGTTAGGGCTAATTTCAGGTCTAGGGTTACAGTTAAAGATAGTTTAGGTTTATGGCTATGCCTTCTGTAAGCATTATGTTTAGGGTTAGGGTCAGGTTTAGAGATAAGGGTATTATTAGGGTCATGGTCAAGATTAGTGTTTTGGATAGGTTAAGGTTTAAAGTTAGGACTCAAATTAGCATTAAGATTATGATCAGTAATGATAGGGTTAGGTTTAGTTTTCAGGTTAGATTTAGGGTAATGGATAGAGTGAAGGTTAGGGATAGGGTTAGGTTTAGGCCTAGGGTTATGGTTATGGTTAGGGTAATGGATAGGGTTAGAGCTAGGGTTACAGCTAGGGTTATGGTTACAATTAGTGATAGGGTTAAAGTTAGGTTTAGGGTTAAAGCTAAGTTTAGGGCTCAGAATAGGACTAGGATTTGGGTTAAATTAGGGCTAGGGTTAGGGTCACAGCTGATGTAAGAACTAGGGTCATGATTAGGGGTAATTTTAGTGTTAGGGGTTAGGACTAGGTCTAGTGTTAGGTTTAGGGTTAGGGTTAGGGTGATGTTTAGACCTAGGGTTAGTTTTAAGGTCAGAGTCAGGGTGAGGATTAGTTTTATGGTTTGACTTAAGACTCAGATTATTTCTAGGGTTAGGGCTAGGTGTAGGATTAGGGATTGGTTTATGTTAAGGGTTAGGGTTAGGTCTATGGCTCAGTTTGGTTTTAGTGCTAGGGCTAGGGTTAGGACTAGTATTAGAATTAGCCTTAGCGTTAGGGCTAGGGTTAGGTTTAGGCTTAGGCTTATTTTTAGGGTTAGATTTAGAGTTAGGGTTAGGTCGAGGGTTATGGCCAGGGATATGAATAGGGCTAGGGTTAGACCTATGGTTCAGGCTAGGATTAGGCTTCCTGTAGTATATAGGGTTAGAACTAGAGTTAGGGATAGTGTGAGAGTTAGAGTTAATCTTTGGGCTAGGGTTAGGGTTAGGGTTAGGGTTAGGGCTAAATTAGGGCTAAGATTAGGGCTATTGTTAGTGTTAGTTTTAGGCCAAGTGTTAGGGTTAAGGTTATCATTAAGGCTATGTTTAGGGCTAGGATGAAGACTAGGGTTTGTGTTTGGGTTAAGGCTAGGATTATAGCTAGGGCTAAAGTCAGGTCTAGAGCTATGGTTAGGGATAGTTTTAGGGTTAGGTTTATGTCTAAGTCTAGTGTAATGGTTAGGTATAGGGTAATAGTCAGATTTAGAGCTAGGGGAATTATTAATGCAAGGGTCAGTGTTGGGCTTTGGTTCAGGTTTGAGTTTAGGGTTAGGGCTCAAATTAGCATTAGGGTTAGCATTAGGGTAATGATAAGGTTAGGTTTAGGGTTCAGGTTAGGTTTAGGGTAATTGACAGTTTGGGGGATAGTGATAAGGTTAGGGTTAGGGTTCAGGTTAGGTTTAAGGTAAGGGTAATGTTTAGGGTAATGGATACAGTTAGAGTGAAGGTTAGGGCTATGGTTATGGTTAGGAATAGGTCTTGAGTTAGGGTTAGGGTAAGGTTAGAACTATGGTTAGGTTTAGGGTAAATGGAAACCAGGTTCCTGTTCAGTTTCTGTTCCTCATTGATAGCTACATCCCAGAAAAGCTTGTAAGAAAAATCTTGAGTTATCACAGCTGAAGGTAGGAGAGTTGGAAACCACTTATCTGATAAGCTGCAGAACAGAGCTGGTAGCCACGCCCACTGATAGATAGCGAGTAAGGTTTTGCAAGATGAATTCCATCTATCACGCATGTATGGTGTTTGGTGAAGTGGGTGGTTCTGGAGTGACGTTGTACTGTGTCCAGAGCTCGTTCTGGTGATTCTAAAGCAAAGTCTCTGTGTTCTGTGCTGCCATCTGTCTGCACAGTGAGCACCCATGCGGCTGAGATTCCTATCTGCGCCCTGAGAAACTGCACAGCCGAATCTTCCATCTGAGCTGAGAGCACCTATGGGGCCCTAGTTTTCTTCAAATTTCTGATACTGGGGAAGATTCACATTTAACTTAGCCTTACTGTGCTCCACAGGTTTGGGCCTTCTTGGTTCAATGGTTCACTGTCAGGAACAGTTTGTATTTTAAGGTTTCCCTTCATTATGGCTTATTGATGTGAACAAAAATTGAGCTGGAAATCCAACATGATTGGCAGGAGGTGCTTGAAACTTCACACAATCAGTTCTCAGTGGGCACTCTCAGTTTCTTTCTTTTGAAGGTAGGCCAAAAATGAAGCATGCAAAAGAAACTGTATCCGAGAGCACTTAAGGAGAAAACAGAAACATGTATGTACTGAAATAAGTCTCCCAACAATTTGATCAGATATCTTTGATACTACACAGTATTCATCTTTTAGCTTGCTGCACTAGGCTCTCCAAGGTTGGCACTTCTAGGATCAATGGTTCTCTAAACAGGTAATGGTTAGTGTTACAGTTAGAGTTAGGGCTAGCTTTAGAGCTAGTGTTAGGGTTAGAGTTTGTTTTGTTCAAATTTCTTTGATACTGGGAAGATTTACCTTTTCCTATCCTTACTATGTACCCCAGTTTTGGGCCTTCTTGGTTTAATGGTTCATTTATTGGAATAGATTGTTTTTAATGTCTCACTTTATTTTGACCTAAATGGGTAAAGGCAAATGTAGCTGGAAATCAGAGGGTTGGTGCTAGCTGGTTGAAAGTTCACATTCTCAATCAGTTGTCTGTGAGCACTCTCTGTTTTCTTCCTTGTAAAAGTATCCATAAGCTGAAGCATGCAAAACAAGTTTATCCAAGAGCACTTTAGGAGAAAACAGGGCAATATGCATGTACTGAAATACCTCTCCCAATACTTTGGTCAGATTTCTTTGATACTGTGCAGGATTTATCTGTAAGCTTCCCCACTAGTCTCCCCAAGTTTAAAAAATTTTGATCAAAGGTTCTCTTAACAGGTTAGGCTTAGGGTTATGGTTAGAGTTAGGGCAAGTGTTAGAACTAGTTTTAGGGTTAGAGTAAGTTTTTTTTCAATTTATTGGATACTGAGCAGCATTTACCTTTTTTTCTATTCTTAGTATTCTCCTCATGTTTGGGCCTCCTAAATAAAAGGGTTTGCTCTCAGAAGCAGTTTTAGTTTTCATCTTTCACCTCATTTTGCCCTATAGGGGTGAATGAAAATGGAACTGGACTCAAACAGGGTTTGTGCTAGCTGCTTCAAACTTCACACATTCAATCAGTTCTCAGTGCACATTCTCTCATTTGTTTTTTGTGGTAGTAGCCCAAAGCTGAATTAGAAAGAAACAGCTTTATCTGTGTGCACTTTAGGAGCAAGCTTCAATTTTTTTGCATGGATTATTTTGATATTGTGCAGGATTCATCCTTTTCCTAGTCTTAGTAGATTCTCCATGTTTTGGATTTCAAGGTTTGCCAGTTCACTGTCAGGAATAGTTTAAATTTTTAGGTTTCACTTTATTGTGGCCTATAGACATGAATGAAAATGGAGCTGGAAACCAAACAGAGTTAGTACTAGTTGCTTGAAACTCACACACTCAATCAGCTCTCTGTGGGCACTCTCTGGTTGTTTCTTGTGAAAGTACCTTAAACTGAAGCATAAAAAAATAATTTATCCAAGAGCACATTAGGAGAAGACAGGGAAATATACATGTACTGAAATACTTCCCCCAATTATTTGGTCATATTTCTTTGATACTGCACAGGATTCATCTGTTAGCTTGCCCCACTGGGCTCCTTCACTTGGCAACTACTATGATCAATGGTTTTCTAAACACGTTAGGTTAGATTTTGTATTAGTTTAGGGATAGAGTTACAGCTCATATTTTGTTAGATTTAGTTTTGTTCAAATTTCTTTGATACTGGGCAGGATTCAACTTTTACCTAGGATTACTACATTCTCTAGGTTTGGGCCTCTTGGATCAAGGGTTTGCTCTCCTGAACAGTTTGTATTTTAAGTTTTCATTTCATTTTGACCTATGCTTGTAAATGGAAATGGAGCTGGAAATCCAACAGAGTTGGTGTTAGCTACTTCAAACCTCACACACTCAATCAGTTTTCTTGAGGCATTCTCTGGTTTATTTCTTGGAAAAGTAACCCTAAGCTAAAGCATGCAAAGCAACTTTATGTGAGAGCACTTTAGGGTAAAACAGGAAAATATGCATGTACTGAACTACCTCCCCAATTATTTGGTCAGATTTCTTTGATATTGTGGAAGATTCATCTGTTTGCCTACCCAATTTGGCTCTCCAAGTGTGGGATTTCTAGGATCAAAGGGACTCTAAAAAGGTTAAGGTTAGTTTTGTTTTCCAAATTTCTATGATACTGTGCAGGTTTTATCTTTTTCCTATTTGACTATACTCCAAATGTTTGGGCCTCCTACATAAAGGGTTTGCCTTTAGAAACAGTTTCAATTTTCATTTTTCTCTTCTATTTGCCCTATAGGGTTGAATGGAAATGAAACTGGTAATCAAACTGGTTTGTGATAGCTGCTTGAAACTTCACATACTCCATCAATTTTCAGTGAGCATAATCTGGTGTTTGCCTTGGAAGTAGCCCTAAGATGAAGTAGAAAGTAATAGCTTTATTTCTGAGTGTTTTAGAAGCAAGCACAATACCCATGTACTGAAAGAGCTTCAATTTTTTTTTGGTTGAATTAAATTGATACTGTACAGGATACATCCTTGACCTTGCCTTAGTAGGCTCCCCAAGTTTGGGATTTCAAGTTTCAATGGTTCAGTGTCAGGAACAGTTTGAATTTTTAGGTTTCACTTTATTATGGCCTATAGGTGTGAATGCAATGGAGCTATAAATAAAACAGGGTTGGTGCTAGCTGCACGAAACTTCACACACTCAGTAAGCTTTCTGCAGGCACTCTTTGGTTTTTCTTTGTGAAAGTACTTGAAGCTGAAGCATGAAAAACAATTTATCCATGAGCACTTTAAGAAAAAAAATGGAAAATGTACTTCATATGAACAAATATGAAATACCTCCAGAATCTTTCATCAAATTTCTTTGATACTGCACAAGATTCATCTGTTATGTTGCACCGCTAGGCTCCCCAAGGGACTTCTATGATCATAGGTACTCTAAACAGGTTAGAATTAGATTAGGGTTGGGTTAGATCTAGTGTTAGAGTGAATTTTCTTCAAACTCATTTAATACTTGGCATAATTCATCTTTTACCTAGCCTTACTATTTTCCCCAGATTTGGGCCTTATCTCTTCAGTGGTTTGCTGTCAGGAACAGTTTGTATTTTAAGGTTTCTTTTATTTTGACATATATGGGTAAATGGAAATGGAACTTGAATTCAAACAGGGTTGGTGCTCGTTGCTTAAAACTGCACACACTCAATCAGTTCTATGTGGGCACTCTGGTTTCTTCCTTGTGAAAGTTTCCCAAAGCTGAAGCATGCAAAAACATTTCTAACCTTAACCCTAACCCTAACCCTAGCACTACGACTAAAAATAATTCTAGCTCTAAACCGAACACTTACACTAACCCTAAAATGTACACCAAATCACACCCTAGTCCTATCCCTAAACTTAACCCTAATTCTAGACTTAGTCTAAACCATAACCTAGCCCCAACCCTAGCTCTAATAATACCCATTAGACTAAACATAACCCTAACCCTAATGGTAACCCTAACCCGATGGCTAAACCTAACTCATCCATTACCCTAAACCTTAACTGAAACCTAAACTAAACATTATTCATTACCCTAATCCTAAACCTACCCTAACACTAATTCAAGCCTTAATCGTAAACCTTTAGCTAAACCAAATGCTAACCCTGACCCTGACCCTAATAATAACCCTAGCTCTAAAGCTGACCTTTAACCTAAACCAACTCTTACACTACACCTAGCAATAACCTAAACCTAAAATTATTTTTAATAGTTAACCCTACACCTGATATTAGCCCTAGACCTGGTCCTAGCCATAACCCTAAAAGAAACCCTAGCCCTTCACCTGGCCCTAAAACTACCCTTAATCCTAAAGTGAAACATAACCCTAGGCCTAGTCCTTATTCTAACACTCACCCTATCCCTAAAGGTATATATAACCCCACCCATTCCTCTAAATTTAACCTTAACACCAATGCTAACCCTAACTCTAGCCCAACCCCTTAGTCTAACCATAACACTAACCCTAGCCTTAATACTAGCTGTAATGTAGCCCTAACCCTAACACTAACACTAGCCGTAATTCTAAACCTTAATTTAACCCTAAATCTAGGCCTAAACCTAGCCCTAATTTAGCCCTAACTCTAACACTAACCCTAGCCCTAACTCTAGCCCAAATTTAGCCCTAACCCTAGCCCTAATCCTAGCCCTAATTTAGCCCTAACTCTAACCGTAATCCTAAGAGTACTACTATACCTATCTCTAATTCTCACCCTAGCCGTATCTCTAGTTCTAACTATATTCATTACCATAACCCTATCCCTCACCCTAACCCTAACCCTAGCCCTATCCCTAGCCCTAGCCCTAAAGCTAGATCTAACCCTAACTCAAAATCAAACTCTAACCCTAAGCCTAAACCTTAACCTAAGAATAGCTGTAACCCCGATGCTAATCCATAATCTAGCCATAACCATAGCAATAGCCTTAAAACAAAACCAACCTGTATACCAAACCTTAACCGTACAACTAGTACTAACTTTAGCCCTAATTCAAGTTCTAACACTAACCCTAAAACTAACCCTGACTCTGACACTAATACTAACATAACCCTTGCTCTAAATATCATCTAACCCTAAACCTAACGGTAACACTAGACCTAGCCCTAACCCTAACCTCAAAACTAGCACTAATTGCAACACTAGTTCATGCATTACCATAGCCCTAACCCTAGCCCTAACCAAACCCAAAACCAAGCCCTAATTCGAGCCTTAACCCTAGCCTTAAACCTAACCCTAAACCAGAACATAGTCCTAAACTTTACCTTAACCCTAGCCAGAATTCTAACTATAACCATAGTCCTGTCACTAGCTCTAACCTTATCCATTACCCTAAACATAACCATAACTCTAATGCTAACTCTAGGCCTAACCCTAAACTTATCCCTAACCCTAATATATTTCATTAACCTAAACCTAACCTGAACCCTAAACTTAACCCTATCATTACCCTAACTCTAAACCTAATGCTAATTCAAGCACTAACCCTAAACCATAACCGAACCCAAATTCTAACTCTGCCCCTTCTCATGATAATATACCTAGCTCTAATCCTGAACCTACCCCTAAACCTAACCCTAAAACTATCCCTAGCCATAAACCTAACCCTAAAACTATCTCTAGCCATAATCTTAGAGCTGACATTTGCCTTAGCTGTAATTCTAGCCCTAAACTTATCACAAAACAAACACATAACCCTAATCCTAACCATAGCCATAATCCTATCTATAACCCTAGACCTAAATTTGCCAAAAACCCTTTCAATTACCCTAAACATAACCCTAATTATAATGCTAACCCTAGGCCTAAATCTAACCCTATCCCAAACCGTAACCCTATCCATTATGGTAAATCTAACCTGACCCTAAACCAAACCCTATCATTACCCTAACCCAAACTCTAATGCTAATTCGAGCCCTAACCCTAAACCCTAGCCTAAACAAAACCCTAAACCTGACCCTGACCCTAATAATACCCCTAGCTCTAAATTTGACTTCTACCCCAAAACTAACAATTACACTAAATATAGCCATAAACCTAACCCTAAAACTATCTTGAACCATAATCCTAGACGTGACATTCACACTAACACTAATTCTAGCCCCAACCCTAACACAAACCCTAGCCCTCATGCTAGCCCTAAACCTAGCCTTAATCATAACTCTAATGAAGCCCTAGCCCTAACCCTAATTCTAACCTTCACCCTAGCCCTATCCCTAGCTTTAACCTCATCATTTACATGAAACCTAACCCTAAGCCTAAAACTAAACTTACGCCTAAACATAATCACAAACCTAGCCCTATTACTAGCCCTAATTAAGCCCTATACCTAACCAAACACTAAGCTTAGCCATAAGACTAACTCTCACTCTCACCCTAGCCCTATTCCTAGTTCTAACCCTATCCCTTAAACAACCCTAATCCTAGCCATAAACCAAGACCTAACAGTAGCCCTACACTTAGTGCTAAACCTAACCCTAGATTTAATCCTAAATCAAAATCTAACTTTAACCCTAAGCCTAAACCTAAACCTAACACTAGCCATAAACCTAATGCTAAGCCTAAAACTCGCCCTAACCATAGCCCTAGCCCTAAAACAATACCAGGCCATAGCCCTAACTTTAAAACTTAACCTTAACCAAAACCTAACCCTACTCCTAGCCCTAACCTTAGCCCTAATTCGAGTCCAAACCCCAACGCTAAAACTACTCTGACCTTGAATTTGACACTAACAATAGCCCAAATCGTAACCCTAGTCCATACATTGGCCATGACTTTAAAACTAGCCCTATACCTAACCAAAACCTAGCCTTAATGTAAGACCTAAACCTAGCTTTAACCCTAAACTTAAACTGAACACTAGCCCTAATGCTAACCCTAAAAATAGCCCTAATCCTATCTCTTATCCTATCCCTTACCCTAAGGTAACCCTATTCCTGATGCTGACCCTAGGCCTAACTCTAATCCTTAGCCTAACCCAAATACTCACCCTATTACTAATCCTAAACCTAGCCCTCATTGTAGCTTTAACCATAACCCAAACCCTAAACCTAACCCTGACATTTATTCTGACCCTAAAGGTAAATGTATGTCTAAAACTGACCCTAACCATAAACGGAACCCTAACACTAGCACTAGCAATAAACCTATACCTAAACCTAACCCTAACACTAGCCCTAGACCTAAACCTAATATTAAATCTAGCCATATCTCTAGCCCTAGACCTAAACAAAAACTGAGCCCTAGCCCTAATGATAAAACTTAACCTAACACAAACACTATCCCTACCCCTAGGCCTAAATCTAGTGATAATATTGGGTTTAACCCTAACCATAACTATAACCCGAACACTGATCCTGACCTAAACACTAACCCTAGCTCTAAACATCAAGAAAATGGTAACCCTAACCCTAACACTTGATCTAGCCATAACACTTATCCAAAAAGTAGCCCTAATCATAACCCTGGTTTATACATTAGTTGTAGGCCTAACACTAGCCCAAACCTAACCCAAAACCTGGCCCTAAGCCGAGTACTAACCCTACTTTTAACCCTAACCCTAAAACTATCCCTAATTCACACCCTAACCCTAGATCTAACCCTAGCTTTTACCCTATCCATTACCTAAGCTAAACTCTAAAACTAATGCTAACCCTAGTCCTAACCCTAATCCAGAGCCTAACCCAAACCCTAACCCTATTACTAGTCCTAACCCTTACCTTGTTCTAGCTCTAAACCTACCATAAACCCAAACCCTAACCCTGACACTTATTCATACCCTAACACTAACCACAGGTATAAACCTGACCCTAACCTGAAATCGATCCATAATATTAGCCCTACCGGTAATCATATACTTAAACCTAAACCTAACACAAGACTTAGACTTAAACCTAATCCTAAATCTATCCATATCTCTAGCCCTAGACCTGAACACCAACCGAGCCCTAACAATAACCCTTACCTAACCCAAACACTATCCCTATCCCTAGACCTAACCCTAGTCCTAATTCTGGCACTAAACCCAACACTAACGTAGCCATAAGCCTAACCCTAAACTATCTTTAACCATAACCCTAGACCTGATATTAGCCCTAGCACTAATCCTAGTCCTGAATCTAATACAACCACTAGCCCTCATCCTAGCCCTAAACCTACCTTAATCATAAACCTAACCCCAGCCCTAGCCTTAACCCTAACTCTATCCCTCACCCTACATCTAAACCTAGCTATAACACCATTCTTTATCCTAAACTTAAACCTAACTCTATCCCTATCACTAGTCCTAAGCTGTACACTAACCCTAGTCCTAATCCTAGCCCTAATTTCACACTTTCCCAAACCCTAACTCTAATTTTAGTCCTATCACTAACTCTAACTCTCACACTAACCCTATTCCACGTTCTAAACCTATCCCTTACCATAACTCTAACTCTGGCCCTAACACTTGCCCTATCCTTAATCCTAGCTTAATCCTAGATCTAACATAATTATAAATGTAACCCTAACTCCAAGTCTAAGCCTAACACTAACACTAGTCCTATCCCTAATACTAATTATAAAACTAGCCCTAACTCTAATCCTAGGACTAAAACAAAACTGAGCAATAGACCTAACACTAAACCTTAACTTAAACCAAACCCTAAACTACTAAAAAACTAATCGTAGCCCTAATTGAGCCCTAACCCTAACCTTAGAACTTAACCTGACCCTGACTCATATCCTAACACTCACCCTAGCTCTAAACTTGACGCTAACCTTAAACCAAACCCTAACAGTAAACCTAGCCCTAATTCGAGTCCTAACTCAAACACTAAAACTAACCCTGACCCTGACTTCTATCCTAAAAATAACCCTAGCTCTCTATATAAGCCTAACTGTAAATCTAACACTAACACTAGAACTACCCCTAACCCTAATCCCAAAGCTAACCCTAATTGTAACCCTGGTTCTTACATTACCTGTTGCCCTAACCCTAGCCCCAACACGAACACAAAAACTAGCCTTAATCCGAGCCCTACACCTAGCTTTAACCCTACCCCTACCCCTAACACTAGTTCTAACCCTATCCCTAACCCTAAGCAAAACCCTAACCGTAATGATAACCCTAGACCTAACCCGAATCCTCAGCCTAATCAGACCTCTCACCATATTAATAGTCCTAACCCTAGCCTTCATTATAGCTCTAACCGTATCCCAAACCTTAACCCTAACTCTGACCCTTATTCTGACCATAAAACTAATCTAGGTCTAAACCTGACCCTAATCCTAGACCAAACCATAACACTTGCCCTACCAGTAACCTTATACCTAAACCAGACCCTACCACTAGCAGTAGACCTAAACCTAATCCTAAATCTAGACTTAACTCTAGCTCTAGACCTAAACAAAAACCTAGCCTTAGCTCTAACGATAACACTTAACTTAATGCAAAGACTAACCCTACCCCTAGACATCAACCTAGTCCCAATTCTAGCTTTAACCTTAGCTCTAACTCTAACCTGAACACTGACCCTGCCTTTAACACTAAACCTATATCTAAACCTGACCCTAACCAAAAAACCAAACCTAACACTAGACATAGCCATAACCCTAACCCTACAACTAGCCCTAATCATAATACTAGCTCTTACATTAACCATAGCCCTAACTCTATGCCTTAACCTAACACAAAACCTAGAGCAAATTCTAGGCCTAAATATAGCCCTAAGCGTAACCCCAAACCTAACCTTAGCCCTAACCCTAGCCTTAACCCTAACCCTAAACTTAACCCTAGCCTTAGTCTTAAAACTTCCTCAAAGCCTAACCCTTACCATAAATATAAACGTAGACCTACAACTTACTCTAAACCCTAACCCTAGCCCTAACACTGAACTTAACCCTATCCCTAAACCTAGCTCTAAACCTACAACTTTCCTAACCATACACCTAACTCTATTGATAACCCTAGCCTTAACCCTAAATGTAGCCCTAACCCTAACCCAAAAACTTACAATAGACCTAACCCTAAAAGTAGCACTCACCATAGCCCTAACCCTAGCTCAAAACCTAACCTGTACCATAAATCTAAACATAACCATAGCCTTAACATTAACACTAAAACTAAATATAATCCTAAACCTAAGCCTAAACCTACATCTAACCATATCCATTACCCTAACCCTTATCCTAACCCTAATGATAACCCTAGCCCTAACCTTAACCCTAACCCTAAACCTATCATAATTCTGTCCCTAGACCTAAGGCTGAACCTAATCCTCGACCTAGCCCTATCACTAACACTAGCTCAAATTCTAGCCCTTACCCTAAACATAACCCTAGCCCAAAACCTAATCCCATTCCTAGCCCTAATCCTAACTGTAACCATAGCCCAAACCCTAGCTCTAACTCTATCCATTACCCTAACCATAACCCTAAACCTAATGCTAAACCTAGCCCTAATCCTAAACCTAACCCTAACTCTATCCCTGAAGCCTCAACCTAGCCCTAACACTTACTCAATCCTTGACCCTTACCCTTAACCTAACCTTAAAAAAAATTATAAGCCTAACCCTAACCCTAACTCTAGCCCTAATCCTAAACATAACCCTAGCTCTAACCCTAGCTCTAACCCCTTCCATTACCCTAATGATAACCATAAACCTAATGCTAACCCTAGGCCTTACCATAACCCTATCCATTACCCTAAATGTAACCTGAGCCCTAAACCAAACCTGAAGCCTAAACATAACCCTTACCCTAACCCTAACTCAAACCTAATGCTAATTTGAGCCATAACCCTAAACCTCAACCTAACCCAAACCCCAAAACTGACTCTGACTATTATAACACCACTAGCTATCAACTTGAACCTCACCCTAATCTAACTCTGAAACTAGACCTAGCCATAAATCTTACCCCAAAACTATCCCTAACCAATACCCTAGACCTGATATTAGCCCTAGCTCTAATTTTTGCCATAACCTTAACACAAACTCTAGCCCTCATCCTAGCCCTAAACCTAGCCTTGATCCTAACCTGAACCCGAACTCTAGCCCTATCCCTAATTTTATGCCTCGTCCTAGTTCTGAACCTTGCTATAACCCCATCTCTTCCCCCAAATCTAACCCTAACTCTAACTCTAGACTTAACCCTTACACTAATCCTAGACCTGATCCTAGTACTAATTTAGCCATAATCCTACCACTAGCACTAAGACTAACTCTAACTCTTGCCTAGCCCTATTCCTAGATCTAACCCTATCCCTTACCATAACCCTAACACTTGCTCTAACCTTAGCCCTAACACTAGCCCTAGCCCTAACCCTAGAACTAACTGTAACTCTAAGTCCAACCCTAACCCTAAGCTTAAACCTCACACTAACACTAGCCATAACACTAACACTAATCCTAAAACTAGCCCTAATCTAGTTCAAGCCCTAAAACAAAACCGAGCCATAGCCCTAACCCTAACACTTAATCTAAACCAAAACCTAACCCTACACCTAGCCCTAACCTTAGCCCTAATTCCAGTCTTAACCTAACCCTAAAACTAACCTTGAGCCTGACTCTGACCTTAAACTAACCCTAGATCTAACAATGCCCTAAAAGTATATGTAAACCTAAAACTAGTACTAGCCCTAACTGTAACCCTAAAAGTAGCCCTAATCATAACTCTAGTTCTTACATTAGCTGTATCCTTAACCTAACCCAAAATCGATCCCTAAACTGAGCCCTAGACCTCTTTTAACCCTAATTCTAACCTTAGCCCTAACCATTACCCTAAACCTAACCTTAACCCTAAATCTGGCCCTAACCCTAAACCTAATCCTAGACTTAATCTAACCTTAATCCTAGCCCTAACACTAGGTTGAACCCTATCCATTACCCTAAACATAACCCTAACCCTAAGGATAACCCTAGCCTTTAACTTAACCCTAATTCTAAACCTAGACCTGACACTAAACTTAACAAGCAACCTAGACCTAACCATAGTTCAAACCCTAACACTTACCCTAAACCTAACCCTAACACTAACCCTAGACCTAAACCTAACCCTAGCCCTAATCCTAACCATAACCCTAGACCTAAACCTATCCATTACCCTAAACATATACCTAACTCAAACATAGCTTTAAACATAGCTATAACCCCACCCATTACCCTAACCCTAATTATAAACATCATGATAACAATAGCCCTAACCCTAAACTTACTCTAACCCTAACTCTAAACTTAACCCTAGTCCTAGCCCTAAACCTACACTAACCCTAAATTTAAACCTAACTGTAAACCTAACATTTGCCATAGTCCTAATCCTAGCACAAACCCTAACAGTTATGCTAAACCTAACACTAACCCTAATCCTAAACCTAAATCTAACCCTATCCATTTAGGCCTAACCCCAAACCTATCATTAATACTAACCTTATCCTTACCTAAACCTACAATGAACACTAAACCTACCCTATCAATTACTCTAACCCTAACTCTAAACCTAACCTAATGCTAATTCGAGCCCTAAAAATAAACCAAAACCTAACCCAAACTCTGAGCAAGACACTGACTCTAATAACATCTAGCTCTAAACTGACCATTATCCTAAAAATAACCCTTAAACTAGACCTAACCATAAAACTAACCCTAATAGTATCCTTAACTCTAACCCTAGAACTGACATTAGCACTCTACCTTATTCTTGTCTTAAACCTAACACAAACCCGAGCCCTCATCCTAGTCCTAAACCTAGCCTTAATCCTAACCCAAACCCTAACCATAGCCCAAACCCTAATTTCAACCCTCGCCATAGTTCTGAACCTAGGTATAACCACATTATTTCCCCTATCCCTAACCCTAACCCTAACACTATCATTAACACTAACCCTAGCCCTAACTTTAGGCCTAATCGTAACACTAACCATAGCTCACATCCTAGCCCTAATTTATTGCTAACTGTAACCCTAACTCTAACCCTAGCTGTAAGACTAACCCTAACTCCTGCCCTAGACTTATTTCTAGTACCAAACTTATCTATGGCCTAACCATAACACTAGCCCTAAACTTAGTCCTAAACCTAGCCATAGTCCTAAACCTAGAACTAACCCTAACTCTAAATCTAAACCTAAACCTCACGCTACCACTAGCCTTAACTCTAATTCTAATTTGAAAACTAGCCCTAACCCTAGCCATAGCCCACAAACAAAACTGAGCTATAGCCCTAAGACTAACTCTTAACTTAAAACAAATCTTAATGTTACACCTAGTTATAAAGCTTTCCCTACAACTAATACTGACCCTGACTCTGACCCTAAAGCTAACCCTACTCTGAATATCATTCTAGCCCTAATCCTAACCCTAAAACTATCCCTAACTGTAAAGCTAATTTCTACATTAGCCATAGCCCTAACCCTAACACAAAACCTAGCGCTAATCCTAGCCTCAACCCTAGCTTTTACCCTAACCCTAACCCTAACGCTAACCCAAACCCTAGCTCTAAACCTATTACTTACCCTAAGCCAAACTCTCACCCTAATGCTACCCTAGTTTTAACCCTAATTCTTAGCTTACCCCAAACATTAACTATATTACTAGCCCTAATCCTAGCCCTCATTCTATCTCTAACCTAACCAAAAGCCTAAGCCAAACTCTTACCCTTTCTGACCCTTACACTAACCCTAGGTCAAAGCCTGACCTTAACACTAAACTGAACCCTAACACTAGCCCTACCAGTCAACCTATACCTAAACTTAACCATAACACTAGCCCTAGACCTAAACTTAATTCTAAATATAACCATAACTCTAGCCCTAGTCCTAAACAAAAACCTAGCCCTAGCCCTAAAATAACCATTAACCTAACGCAAAGACTAACCCTAGCTCTAGACATAAACCTAGTTCTAATTATGGCCCTAACAATAAACCCAATGCTAACCCAAACACTGACACTTACCCTAACACAAACCCTAGCTCTAAACCTTATTCTAACCCAAAACTTAAACCTAACACTAGACATATCTATAACCCTAACCCCCAAAACTAGCCATAACCATAACCCTAGCCCTTACATTACCACTAGCCATAAACCTCACACAAACCTAGCCCTAATACAAGCTCTAAACCTAGACATAAGCATAACCTTAACCCTAATCCTAGCACAAACACTAAACCTAATGCTTGCCCTAGCCCTAACCCTAGCTCAAACTCTAACCCTACTCTAAACATAACCCTAGCTCTAAACCTAACCCTAACCCTATCCCTAATCCTAAGTGTAACCATAGCCCAAATCCTAGCTCTAACTTTATCCATTACCTTAAACATAACCCTATTCCTAATGCTAGCCCTAACCCTAACCCTATCCATAATTGTAGCCCTGATTCTAACCCTAACCCTTGCCCTAGCCCTAAAACTAGCTCAAACCCTAACACTTATCCTAAACCGAACCCTAACACTAACCCTAAGTGTAACCCAAATTCTAGCCCTAATCCTAACCTCAACCTAAGCCCTAACACAAGCACTAAATCTAATCATTTGGTTAGCTTAAACCAAATGATAATCCTCAGCCTAACCCTAACCCTATCCCTAACACTATCCCTATATATTACTCTAAATCTAACCTGAACTGTAAACCTAACTCTATCCATTACTCTAACCCAACACTATCCCCAATGCTAATCTGAGCCCTAACCTTAAACCTTAACTCAAACCAAACCCTAACCCATACTCTGACCCTAATAATAACCTAGCTGTATACCTGAGCCCTACACTAAACCTAACCCTTACACTAGACCTAGCCATGAACCTATTCCTAAAATTATCACTAACCATAACCCTAGACCTGACATTATCCCTAGCCCTAATCCTAGCCCTAACCCTAATGCAAACCCTAACCCTCATCCTAGCCCTAAACCTAGACTTAATCCTAACCTGAACCCTCACCCTAGTGCTATTCCCTAAATATAACCCTCGCCCTAGCACTGAACCTATCTATATAACCCTGTCCCTTCCCCTAAAACTAACCCTAACCCTAGCCCCAAACATAGGCCTAACCCTAAAACTAATTCTAGCACTAATCCTAGCCCTATTTGAACCCTAACCTTAACCCTACCCCTAACCCTAGCCCTAAGACTAACTCTAACTCACACCCTAGCCCTATTTCTATTTATAACCTTATTCGTTACTGTAACCCTCACAATAGCCCTAACCTGAGTCCTAAAGCTAGCCATAGACCTAACCCTAGATCTAACCATAACTCTAAATCTAACCCTAATCTTAAGCCTAAACCTCATTCTACAACTAGCTCTAACATTATTGCTAATCCTAAAACTAGCCCTAATCCAAGCCCTAGCCCTAAAATAAAACTGAGTCATTGTTCTAACCCTAAATCTTAACCCTAACCCATAACTAGCCATAACCCGATAACCCGAGCTCTAATTCAAGTCCTAGGCCTAAAACTAACCCTAAATCTGACTCACATCCAAACACAAACCCTAGTTCTAAATATCACCCTAATCCTAAAACTAATGCTAACACTAGACCTAGCCGAAACCCTAACCCTAAAACTAACCCTAATCATAACCCTAGTTCTTACATTGGCCTTAGCCAAAACCCTAGCCCTAACTATAACACAAAAATAGCCCTAATTCGAGCCCTAACACTTGATTTAACCCTAACCTAACCCTAAAACTAGCCCTAACCCTAACCCTAATCCTAGCCCTAATCCTAGATCTAATTTTATCCATTACCCTAATCCAAGCCCTATTCATACTGCTAACTCTAGTCCTAATTGTAATCCTTAGCCAAACCCAAACAATAACCCTATTACTAGTCCTAACACCAGCCCTCATTCTAGATCTAATCCTAACCCAAAACCTCACCCTAACCTTCACCCTTATTCTGACCCTAACACTAATTATAGGTCTAAACCTGACCCTAAACAGAAACTGAAACCTGAAACTGCCCTACCAGTAAACTTATACCTAAACCTAAACCTAACACTAGCCCCATACATAAACCTAATCCTAATTCTAGCTATTACTCTAGCCCTTGACCTAAACAAAAACATAGTGCTAGCCCTAACAATAACCCTTAACCTAAACCAAAGACTAACCCTACCACTAGACCCAACCCTAGTTCTATTCAGGATTTCATCCTAACCCTAACTTTAACCTGAACACTGGCCCTGAGACTAACATTAAACCTAGCTCTAAACCTAACCTCAACCCAAAATCTAAACCTAACTCTAGACCTAGCGATAACCCTAAACCTAAAACTAGCTGTAATCAGAACCATAGAACTTACATTACACATAGCACTAATCCTAGGCCTAAACCTAACACAAAACTTAAATAATCATAACCCTAATCGAAGCCTAAACCTACCCTAAGAATAACCCTCACCCTAACCCTAACCCTAGTCCTAACCTTAACCCTAACCCTCACCCTAAGGTGAGCTCAAAGCCTAACCCTTAGTCTAAACATAACCCTATCACTATCCCTAACCATAACCCTAACCGTAGCCCTAATCCTAAACTTAACCCTAGACCTAACACTAGCTCTAACCCTAGCCATTACCCTAATTCTAACCCTAAACTTAATGATAACCCTATCCATAACCCTAACTAAACCCTAACCCTAACCATAAACCTAACCCTAGTCCTAAACCTAAATCTAAACTTTGCCATAGCTTTAACCCTAACTCAAACCCTAACTCTTACCCTAAACCCAACAGTAAATCTAGCTTAAATACTTAACTTAAACCTAAACTAACCTTAACCATAAAGCTAACCTTACATCTAACCCAACCTATTACTCTAAACCTAATCCTAACCCTAATGGAATCCCTAGCCCTAACCCTAAACCTAATCCTGACCATAACACTAAACCTAACCCTCGTCCTAGACCCAACCCGAGCTCAAAACCTAAAATTAACCCTAAATATAACCCTAACCCTAACCCTAAGCTAGGTTTAATAGCCCTAACCCAAAACCTAACCTAACTCTAGCACTAATCCTCACCTAATCCTAATCCCTAACCATAGATCTACCCTATATATTATTCTTATGATAATCCTAATCCTAATGCTAACTTTAGGCATAACTCTAATCCTTATGCTAACCCTAAAGCTCTCCAAGCCCTAAACCTTCCCTCAAATCTAAACCTAACCCAATCAATTACCATAACCCTAATACTAATCCTAATGCTCATTTGAGGCCTATCCTTAAACCTTAACCTAAAACAAATCCTAACACTGATCCTGACCCTAAAAATACACCTAGCTCTAAACCTGACCCTTACCCAAACTCTAACACTTACACTAGGCATAGACAAAAACCTAACCCTAAATATACCCCAAACTGTAACACTAGACCTGACATTATCCCTAGCCCTAATTCTAGACCTAACCCTACAACAAAACCTAGCCCTCATCCTAGCTCTTAACCTAGCCTTAATCATAACCCTAACCCTAGCCCTAACCCTAATTCTTACCCTCACCCTACCTCTAAACCTTGCTATAACACCATACCTTATCCTAAAATTAACTATAACCCTAGCCCTAACACTAGGCCTAAGATGAACACTAACTCTAGCCCTAATCCTAGCCCTAACTTAGCCCTATCCATCAAACTAACCAAAACCCTAGGCCTAAGACTAACTCTAACTCTCACCCTAGCCTTGGCCCTAGTTCTAATCCTATCTGTTACTGTAACCATAACCCTAGCCCTAACCCTTGGCCTATAGATAGACCTAGCCCTAATCCTGGATCTCACACGAAATACAAATCTAACCCTAACCCTGGTGAAGGCGATTCCCCACTCACTGTCTTGACAGGGTCACAGTGAGGAGGAATGCTTGCAAAGCCACGCTGGTTGGTGGGAAACCGAAACCATGAGACCCTTTTTTATGTAATTGGGACTTTGCATTTTCATGCTTATGTTTCTGACAGGAGGCTTGAGTATGTTAAATGACAAACAAATTAAATTTCAGATGGCTAGAACATAACAGGTAGTTCATGCCTTGGAGGCTATTCTACTACCACCCCTCAGCATATCAAATACAAAGTAGAAGGCTGTTCTTCTATCTCAGTACATTGTGGACAAACCTGATAATGGACAACAAACATCCTCTGAAAGGTCATGAGAATTTTAGGCACCACATTGATTATATCAACTAGAACCCAAGCCCATATTTCTGGCCTCTTAGAAAACCTAATCAGTATGCTTATTTTACAAAGTTTACCACATGTAGTCTCATTTTTACATTTAAGAAAGTTAAAACATATAAAGATATATTCTTCTCTTTTTATAAACTCTTTCTTACTTTACATAGGGATATATGATGAGCATAGTTAATATTGGTGGAAAGTGGATTGATTTTTAGAACTTACTTTCTATTGAGAAAGATTATAAAGATATGAGAACTAGTGCACCTTGACTGAGAAACAAAGAAACTCTTTGAGAAAGCAGCTCAACAAGTTTTATGAGAATAAATTTAGGAATTAATTAAAATAGCTTTTTAAGACACAGTTTTAGAATAATGTTAGAAATATTATTTTATTTAGATTCTTAAGTTTAGAAATTCTTAAGTCTTTAGTTGTATAGGTTTCTGATATGTTTTAAGAATGATTCATAAACTTTAGGATATTTTAAATATAAGATTTAAAGGGACTTTTTTAGATGAGAATTTTAGATTAGAAATAAAGTACAAGTGTACTTTAGGTTAATGATTGGTTAGGAGACTTAGAATCTGGTTATGTAGTTTGGCATTAGTTAATAAGAAAATAACATATCTTGGGAAAAATAGTAAATCTTGGGAAAATCTGAAAAATGTAAATTAGTGACGTATTTTATTAATGATTCTGTACTTTTAATAATTATATAACTGAAGGACATATCCTGGAAAAATGTAAATTAATGTTACATTTTTTTGTACCCCCCAATCATGATTAAGGAAATGTCATGTCTTGGCAAAGTTTTAAATTATATAATCATTGACATATTCTGAATCTATAATGATGAGAAAAATTGTAATAAAAGATGACCCAGAGAAAGCTGCATTAGCTCTCTCTCTGGAGATTGCTCGAACGGAACGACTCCTGTCTCATCTTTTTGCCGACGCCACTCATCCTTCAGGACTCCCTGGACCCCGCTAGGGCAGGACCCCAGCAATCCCAAAGCCTAAGCCTAACACTAACACTAGCCCTAACCTTAATGCTAATCTTATAACTAACCCAAACCTTAAACCTAGGACTAAATCAAAACTGAGCAACAGCCCTAACCCTAAACCTTAACTTAAACCAAACCCTAACACTACACCTAGACATAACCCTAGCCCAAATTCGAGTCCTTACCCTAACCTTAAAACTTAGCCTGACCCTGACTCATATCCTAACACTGATCCTAGCTCTAAAGACCACCCTAAACTTAAACCAAACCCCTACAGTAACCTTAGCCCTAAAACTAATTTAAGCTCTTGCCCTAGCCTTATACCTAGTTCTAACCCTATCCCTTACCATCACCCTATACCTAGACCTAAACTTAGCCCTAATCCTAGCCCTATCCTTACCCCTAGCTCAAAGCCTAGATCTAAACCTAACTCTAAATCTAACCCCAAACTTAAGCCTAAACCTCACACTAACACTAGCCCTAATTCTAAAACTAGCCCTAACTCTACCTCTAGCCCTAAAACAAAACCGAATCATAACCCTAACCCTACACCTATCCCTAATTCTATCTCTAATTCTAGTCCTAACCCTAAGCTAAAAACTAATCTGGACTCTTTGACCCTAACATTAAACCTAGTTCTAAACATCATCATAACCGTAAATTTAAACCTAACACTAGACATAGCCCTAACCCTGACCCTATCACTAGCTCTCATCATAATGCTACTTTGTACATTAGTTGTAGCATTAACCCTAGCCCTAAACTAACACAAAACCTAGCCTCAATCCAAGTCCTAAACCTAGTTTTTTTAATTTGTATTTTTTAGTTTTCGGTGGACACAACATCTTTATTCTATTGGTATGTGGTGCTGAGGATCGAACCCAGCGCCCTGTACATGCCAGGTGAGCATGCTACTTCTTGAGCCACATCCTCAGCCACTAAACCTAGCTTTAACGCTAAAGGTAAATCTAACCCTAACCCAAGAAAAGCCCTAATCCTATACATAACCCTACCCTAATCTTAGGTCTAACCCTATCCATTACCCTAATGATAACTCATTATGCTAAATCTAGGCCTAACCCTAACCTTATCCATTACACTAAACCAAACCTAAACCCTAACCTAACACAAACAAAAGCCCTAAAACTATACATAACCCTACCCCTAATTTTAGGTCTAACCCTATCCATTACCCTAATGATAACACTTATACTAACGCTAGGCCTAACCATAACCCTATCTACACTAAACCATTCCTAAACCCTAAACCTAACCCTTTCATTACCTTAACCCCAAACCCTAATGTTAATTCAAGCCCTAAACCTAAACCCTAACCTAACCCAAACCCTCACTATGATCCTGATGCTAATAATAACCCTACTTCTAAATCTGACCCTT
Organism: Ictidomys tridecemlineatus; assembly: GCF_052094955.1. Lineage (NCBI taxonomy): Eukaryota > Metazoa > Chordata > Mammalia > Rodentia > Sciuridae > Ictidomys > Ictidomys tridecemlineatus. The sequence continues at coordinate 440,205 of NC_135488.1, read as the reverse complement.
AGTATACACCTAACCTAACACTAAATCTATCCCTAACTGTAACCCTAGACCTGACATTATCCCTAGCCCTAATACTAGCCCTAACCCTAACACAAACATTGGCCCTTATCCTGGCCCTAAACCTAGCTTTAATCATAACCCTAAATCTAACCATACTCCTAACCCTTATTGCTAACCCTTGCCCTAGCCCTCAAACTAGCTATAACCCAATACCTTACCCTAAATGTAATCCTACCTCCAACTATAACTGAAGGCCTACACGTAACACTAACACTAGCCCTAATTTATCCCTATCCCTAACCATAACCCTAACCCTAATCCTAGCTCTAAGACTAACTCTAACTCTCATACAGCCCTGTCACTAGTTCTAACAGTATCCCTTACCATAATCCTAAACCTAACCCAAACGTTAGTTCTAACACTTGCCCTATCCTTAGCCCTAGCCCTAACCATATATCTAACTCTAAATCTAACCCTAACCTTAAGCCTAAGCCTAACCATTAAAAATACATTTATATTTAGGCTCTGTATCTACAGATGTTGGCTTCAATTATTATTTAGAATATAGTCATTAGTTTCATAAAAGGCATACCATTTCTGGTGGTGTATAGAGAACTGAGGGTCAGAGGTAGGATGCTATGTTAAGGGGGAAAGGAATGAGGGTATGTGATTAATCTAACTTAGCAACGTTGGAGGAGAACACTAATGAATAGACAGGGGAAATTTATGAAAGAAGGTATAAATTCAAACTCCTTATCTGTATTCATTAAATTACCCTATGTATAAATAGTAAAAGTAAGGAGGCTGAAAGTGGGATAGAGGGAGAAAAAAAGAAGAAAATATAACAAGGAATAAAGAAAGAGAGGGAGAAAGAAAATAAGAGAAAATAAAGAGGTGGTGAAGTGGGGCCTATGCGATTCCTCTATATTATACAATTCTAGTGATTCAGTTCTTAAAGTCTAATTTCATGGAAAGTTCTTGGTTTCACATATATTGACATTTTGAGGACCAGAGGGGAAGAGTAGAGGAGAATGGATGAGAAGAGCAAGAAAAGAAATGTAAGAAACAAAAAGTCTCTCAGATCTCTGTTTTCTTTTCTTGCAGTAGGTGGAGGTGTCTATTCCTAGCTTGAGTCTCTGTGCTCAGGGTGATGGAGGTTGCCAGGGTGAGAGGGCTTGAGCTTCTACCTGGAGCCTCCCTACTCTTAGTCTCTGAATTGGAAACCAGGTGCCTGTGCAGTTGCTGTTCCTCATTGATAGCTACACCACCCAAAATCTTGTGTGAAAAATCTTGAGTTATCACAGCTGGAGGTAGGGGAGTTGGAAACCGCTTACCTGATAAGCTGAAAAACCAAGCTGGTAGCCATACCCACTGATAGATGATGAGTAAGGTTTTGCAAGATGGATTCCATCTATTACCCAAGAATGGTGTTTGGTGAGGTGAGTGGTTCTGGAGTGACCTTGTGCTGTTTCCAGAGCTCAGTTTGGTGACCTGTAAGCAAAGCCTCTGTGTTCTGTGCTTCCTTCCATGTGTGCAGAGAGTGCCTGTGTGGCTGAGACTACTGTCTGTGCCCAGAGAAACTGCGCAGCCCTGCCTTCCATCTGTGCCAAGAGCACCCATGCGGCCCTAGATTTCTTCAAATTTCTATGACCCTGGGCAGGATTCATCTTTCACTTAGCCTTACTCTGCTCCACCGGTTTGGGCCTTGTCAGTTCAATAGTTTGCTCTCAGGAACAGTTTGTATTTTAAGGTTTACCTTCATTATGGCTTATTGATGTGAATAAAAATTGAGCTGAACATCAAGCAGGGTTCACCAGAGGTGCTTGAAACTTCATACAATTAGTTCTCAGTGGGCATTCTCTTGTTTCTGTCTTTTGAAGGTAGGACAAAGATGAAGCATGCAAAAGAAACTGTATCCGAGAGCCCTTAAGGAGAAAACAGAGAAACATGTATGTACAGAAATATGTCTCCCAAAAATTTGATCAGATTTCTTTGATACTACACAGTATTCATCTTTGAGCTTGCTCCACTAGGCTCCCCAAGGTTGGCACTTTTAGGATCAATGGTTCTCTAAACAGGTAAGGATTAGTGTTACGGTTAGTTTTAAGGCTAGCTTTAGAGTTAGTGTTAGGGTTAGTTTGTTTTGTTCAAATTTCTTTGATACTGGGAAAATTTATCTTTTACCTAGCCTTACTATGTGCCCCAGTTTGGGGACTTCTCAGTTCAATATTTTGCTGTTGGTAATAGTTTGTTTTTAATGTCTCACTTCATTTTGACCTATATAGGTAAATGAGAATGGAGCTGAAAATCAGAGGGTTGGTGCTAGCTGGTTGAAACTTCACATACTCAATCAGTTGTCTGTGGGCACTCTCTGGCTTCTTCCTTGTAAAAGTAGTGATAAGCTGAAGCATGCAAAACAAGTTTATCCAAGAGCACTTTAGGAGAAAAGAGGGTATTATGCATGTACTTTAATAATTGCACCAATTATTTGGTCAGATTTCTTTGATACTGTGCAGGATTCATATGTAAGCTTGCCCCACTAGTCTCCCCAAGTTTAAAACGTTTATAATCAAAGGTTCTCTTAACAGGTTAGGCTAAGGGTTATGGTTAGAGTTAGGGTTAGAACTAGTGTTAGGGTTAGAGTTAGTTTTCTTCAACTTTATGAATACTGGGCAGGATTTATATTTTTTCTATTCTTAGTATGCTCTCCAAGTTTGGGCCTCCTAGTAAAAGGGTTTGCTCTCAGGAGTAGTTTTAAATTTCATCTTTCACCTAATTTTTCCCTATAGGGGTGAATGGAAATGGAGCTGGACTCAAACAGAGTTTGTGCTAGTTGTTTGAAACTTCACACACTCAACCAGGTCTCAGGGAACATTCTCTCCTTTTTTTTCCTTTGTGAGTAGCCCAAAGGTGAATTAGAAGGAAACAGCTTTATCTGTGAGCACTTTAGGAGTAACCTTCAATTATTTTTTTACATGGATTACTTTGATATTGTACAGGATTCATCCTTTTACTAGTCTTAGTAGCATCCCCAAGTTTGAGTTTTCAAGGTTTGCCAGTTCACTGTCAGGAACAGTTTAAATTTTTAGGTTTCACTTTATTATGGCCTATAGACGTGAATGAAAATGGAGCTGGAAATCAAACAGAGTTAGTACTAGCTGCTTGAAACTTCACACATTCAATCAGCTCTCTGTGGGCACTCTCTGGTTGTTCCTTGTGCAAGTACCTTAAACTGAAGCATGAAAAAATAATTTATCCATGAGAACATTAGGAGAAAACAGGGAAATATGCACATACTGAAATACCTCCCCCAATTATTTGGTCAGATTTCTTTGATACTACATAGGATTCATCTGTTAGCTTGCCCCACTGGGCTCCTTCACTTGGAGACTAGTATAATCAATGGTTTTCTAGACAGGTTAGGTTAGATTTTGTATTAGTTTAGGGATACAGTTATGACTAATATTTTGTTAGATTTAGTTTTGTTCAAATTTCTTTGATACTGGGCAGGATTCAACTTTTACCTAGCCTTACTATATTCTTTAGGTTTCAACCTCTTATGTGAATGGTTTTCTATCCTGAACAGTTTGTATTTTAAATTTTGATTTCATTTTGACCTATGTGTGTAAATAGACATGGAGCTGGAAATCCAACAGGGTTGGTGCTAGCTACTTCAAACCTCACACAATCAGTTTTCTATGGCCATTCTCTGGTTTATTTCTTGTAAAAGTAGCCCTAATCTGAAGCATGCAAAGCAACTTTATCTGAGAGCACTTTAGGAGAAAACAGGAAAATATGCATGTACTGAACAACCTCTCCAATTATTTGGTCAGACTTTTTTGATATTGTGAAAGATTCATCTGTTTGCTTATCCAATGTGGCTTCCCAAGTGTTTGACTTCTAGGATTAAAGGGACTCTAAACAGGTTAAGGTTATTGTTAGGGTTAGTGTTAGGACTAGGATTAGACCTAGTGTTAGGGTTAGAGTTAGTTTTGTTTTCAAATTTCTATGATACTGTGCAGGATTCATCTTTTCCCTATTTTGACTATACTCCAAATGTTTGGGCCTCCTACATAAAGGGTTTGCTTTCAGGAACAGTATCAATTTTCATTTTTCTCTTTTTTTTCCATGTAGGGGTGAATGGAAATGAAGCTGGAAATCAAACAGGGTTTGGGCTAGCTGCTTGAATCTTCACACACTCCCTCAATTTTCAATGAGCATAATCTGCTGTTTGCCATGCAAGTAGCCCTAAGATGAAGTAGAAAGTAAGAGCTTTATCTCTGGGTGCATTAGGAGCAGGCAGAATATCCATGAATTGAAAGAGCTTCAATTGTTTCGGTTAGATTAATTTGATACTGTACAGGATTCATTCTTGACCTAGCCTTAGTAGGCTCCTCAAGTTTGGGCCTTCAAAGTTCAATGGTTCATTGTCAGGAACAGTTTGAATTTTTAGGTTTCACTCCATTAGGGCCTATAGGTGTGAAATCAATGGAGCTGGAAATCAAACAGTGTTGGTTCTAGTTGCATGAAACTTTACACACTCATTCAGCTCTCTGTGGGTACTCTTTGTTTTTTCTTTGTGAAAGTACCTTAAACTGAAGCATGTAAAATAATCTATTCGTGAGCACTTTAAGAAAAAAAAAACAGGGAAATATGAATGTACTAAAATACCTCCCGAATTTTTCATCAAATTTCTTTGATACTGCACTAGATTCATCTGTTAAGTTGTGCCTCTAGGCTCCCAAAGTTTGGGACTTCTATGATCATAGGTACTCTAAACAGGTTAGAATTAGATTAGGGTTGCGTTATATATAGTGCTAGAGTTAGAGTGAGTTTTGTTCAAATTTATTTGATACTTGGCATAATTCATCTTTTACCTAGCCTTATTATTTTCCCCAGATTTGAGCCTTATCCCTTCAATGGTTTGCTGTCGGGAAGACTTTGTATTTTAAGGTTTTCTTCATTTTGACCTATACGGGTAAATGAAAATAGAACTTGAAATGAAACCAGGTTGGTGCTCCCTACTTAAAACTGCACACACTCAATCAGTTCTATGTGGGCACTCTGGTTTCCTCATGTGAAAATTTCCCAAAGCTGAAGCATGCAAAAACATCCCTAACTCTAACCCTAACCCTAGTGCTAAGACTAACTATAATCCTATCCCTAAACCTTAGCCCTTAACCTACCCCTAAAACTAGCCTTAATCCTAAAGTGAAATATAGCCCTAGGCCTAATCCTTATTCTAACACTCACCTTATACCTAAAGCTGGATATAACCCCACCATTCCCCTAAACTTAACCTTAACACCAATGCTAACCCTAACTCTAGCCTAACCCCTTAGTCTAACCATAACACTAACCCTAGCCTTAATACTAGCCCTAATGTAGCCCTAACCCTAACACTAACACTAGCCCTAATCCTAAACCCTAATTTGGCTCTAACCCTACCACTAAATCTAACCCTAATCCTAGCCCTAATTTAGCTGTAACTCTAACACTACCCAGGCCTAAACCTAGCCCAAATTTATTTCTAACCCTATCCCTAATCCTAACCCTAATTTAGCCCTAACTCTAATCCTAAGACTACTACTATACCTAACTCTAATTCTCGCCCTAGCCATATACCTAGTTCTAACTATATTCATTACCCCTATTCCTCACCCTAACCCTAACCCTAGCCCTAGCCCTAGCCCTAACCCTAACCCTAGATCTAACCCTAACCAAAATCAAACCCTAACCTTAAGCCTAAACCCTAACCTAACACTAGCCCTAACCCCGATGATAAACCATAATCTAGCCATAACCTTAGTCATAGCCCTAAAACAAAAACAACCTATATACCAAACCCTAACCATAAAACTAGTACTTTCTTTAGCCCTAATTTGAGTTCTAACACTAACCTTAAAACTAACCCTGACTCTGACATGAACCATAACATAACCCTTGCTCTAAATATCACCCTAAACCTAAACCTAAAGGTAACAATAGACCTATTCCTAACCCTAACCCCAAAACTAGCACTAATTGCAACACTAGTTCATGAATTACCATAGCCCTAAACCTAGCCCTAACCAAACCCCAAACCAAGCCCTAATTCAAACCTTAACCCTAGCTTTCAACCTAACCCTAAACCAGAACATAGCCCTAAACTTTACCCTAACCCTAGCCAGAATTCTAACTATAACCCTAGCCCTGTCACTAGCACTAGCTCTAACCCTATCTATTACTCCAACCATAACCATAACTCTAATGCTAACCCTAGGCCTAACCCTAAACTTATCCCTAACCCTAACCTATTTTATTAACCTAAACCTAACCTGAACCCTAAACCTAACCCTATCATTACCCTAACTCTAACCCTAATGCTAATTCAAGCAAAAACCCTAAACCTTAACCCAACCCAAATTCTGACTCTGCCCCTTCTCATGATTATATACCGAGCTCTAATCCTGACCCTACCCCTAAACCTAACCCTTATACTAGACCTATCCATAAACCTAACCCTAAAACTATCCCTAGCCATAATCCTAGACCTGACATTTGCCCTAGCCGTAATTCTAGCCCTAAACTTAACACAAAACAAAGCCATAACCCTAATTCTAACCCTAGCCATAATCCTATCCATAATCCTAGACCTAAGTTTAGCAATAACCCTATCAATTACCCTAAACATAACCCTAATTATAATGCTAACCCTAGACCTAAATCTAACTCTATCCCTAACCGTAACCCTATCCATTATGCTAAATATAACCTGAACCCTAAACCAAATCTTATCATTACCCTAACCCAAACCCTAATGCTAATTTGAGCCCTAACCCTAAACCCTAACATAAACAAAACCCTAAACCTCACTCTGACCCTAATAATATTGCTAGCTCTAAATTTGACCCCTACCCAAAAACTAACACTTACACTAAACATAGCCATAAATCTAACCCTAAAACTATATTTAACCTTAACCCTTGACCTGACATTCACACTAACACTAATCCTAGCCCCAACCCTAACACAAACCCTAGCCCTCATCCTAACCCTAAACCTAGCCTTAATCATTTCTCTATGAACCCCTAGCGCTAACCCTAATTCTAACCTTCATGCTAGCCCTATCCCTAGCTCTAATCCCATTGTTTACATGAAACCTAACCCTAACCCTAAAACCAAACTTACACCTAAACATAACCATAAACCTAGCCCTATTCCTAGCCCTAATTAAGCCCTATACCTAACCAAACACTAAGCTTAGCCATAAGACTAACTCTCACTCTCACCCTAGCCCTATTCCTAGTTCTAACCCTATCCCTTAAATAACCCTAATCCTAGCCATAAATCAAGACCTAACAGTAGCCCTATACTTAGCCCTAGACCTAACCCTAGATTTAATCCTAAATTAAAATCTAACTTTAACCCTAAGCCTAAACCTAATCCTAACACTAGCCCTAAACCTAATGCTAAGCCTAAAACTCGCCCTAACCATAGCCCTAGCCCTAAAACAATACCAGGCCATAGACATAACTTTAAAACTTAACCTTAACCAAAACCTAACCCTACTTCTAGCCCTAACCTTAGCCCTAATTCGAGTCCAAACCCTTACACTAAAACTACTCTGACCTTGAATTTGACCCTAACACTAACCCTAGATCTAAACGTTATAGCTAACTCTACCACTAGACCTAGTCCTAATTCTAATTCTATAAATAGCCCAATTTGTAACCCTAGTCCATACATTGACCATAACTCTAAAACTAGCCCTAACTCTAACCAAAACATAGCCTTAATGGAAGACCTAACCCTAGCTTTAACCTAAACCTAAACCGAACACTAGCCCTAATGCTAACCCTAAAAATAGCCCTAATCCTAGCTCTAATCCTATCCCTTACCCTAAGCTAACCCTATTCCTAATGCTAACCCTAGGCCTAACTCTAATCCTTAGCCTAACTCAAACCCTCACCATATTACTAGTCCTAAACCTAGCCCTCATTCTAGCTCTAACCATAACCCAAACCCTAAACCTAACCCTGACATTTATTCTGACCAAAAAGGTAACCATATATCTAAAACTGACCCTAACCATAAACCAAACCCTAACACTAGCACTAGCAATAAAACTATACCTAAACCTAACCCTAACATTTGCCCTAGACCTAAACCTAATATTAAATCTAGCCATATCTCCAGCCCTAGACCTAAACAAAAACTTAGCCCTAGCCCTAATGATAAAACTTAACTTAACACAAACACTAACCCTACCCCTAGGCCTAAATCTAGTGATAATGCTGGGTTTAACCCTAACCCTAACTATAACCCAAACACTGACCCTGACCCTAACACTAACCCTAGCTCTAAATATCACGCTAACGGTAATCGTAATCCTAACATTTGATTTAGCCAGAACACTTACCCAAAATGTAGCCCTAGTCATGACCTGGTTTATACATTAGTTGTAGGCCTAATACTAGCCCAAACCTAAACCAAAACCTGGCCCCAAGCCGAGTGCTAACCCTACTTTTAACCCTAACCCAAAAACTATCCCTAATCCACACCCTAACCCTAGATCTAACCCTAGCTTTTACCCTATCCATTACCTTAACCTAAACCCTAAAACTAATGCTAACCCTAGTCCTAACCCTAATCCAGAGCCTATCCCAAACACTAACCCTATTACTAGTCCTAACCCTAACCTTTGTTCTAGCTCTAAACCCTAACATAAACCCAAACCCTAACCCTGACACTTATTCAGACCCTAACACTAACCGCAGGTATAAACCTGACCCTAATCCGAAACCGAACCCTAACATTAGAACTACCAGTAATCATATACTTAAACCTAAACCTAACATAAGCCTTAGACTTAAACCTAATCCTAAATCTATCCATATTTCTAGCCCTAGACCTGAACACCAACCTAGTCCTAGCCCTAACAATAACCGTTAACCTAACCCAAACACTAACCTTACCCCTAGATCTAACCTTAGTCCTAATTCTGGCACTAAACCCAACACTAACTCTAAGCTGAACAATGGCCTGGACCCTAACACAATCCTAGCTCCAAAGCTCACCCTAAACAAAAAACTAATCCTAACACTAGCCCTAATCATAACCCTACCTCTTACATTACCCATGGCCCTAACCCTAGGCCTAAACTAACACAAAAACTAGTCTTAATTTTAGGCCTGAACATAGCCCTATGTGAAACCCTAAACCTATCACTAGCTCTAACCCTAACCTTAAGCCTCGCTTTAGACCTAACCCGAGCACAAAGCCTAACCTTTACCCTTAATATAACCTTAGCCCTGTCCCAAAACCAAACCTAACACTAGCGCTAATCCTAACATTAATCATAGCCCTAACCATAGCTCTAATTATATCAACTACCCTGATCCTAGCCCTAATCCTAATGATAACCCTAGCCCTAACCCTAGCTCTAATTCTATCTATTATCCTAACCATAATTCTAATCATAAGGCTAACTCTAGGCTTAAACCTAAACCTATCGCAATCCCTAAACCCTAAAACTAACCTGAACCCTAATACTAAGCCTATTCATTACCCTAATCCTAACTCTAGCCCTAATGCTAATTCGAGCCGTAAACCTAAACCTTAACATAAACCAAACCTTAAGCCAAACACTGACCCTAATAATACACATAGCTGTAAACTTGAACCTTACTCTAAATCTAACCCTTACACTAGACCTAATCATAAACATAAACCGAATCCTATCTCTAACTGTAACCCTAGACCTGACATTAGCCCTAGCCCTAATCCTAGCCCTAATCCAAACATGAACACTAGCTCTCATCCTAGTTCAAAACCTAGCCTTAATCATAACCCTAACTCTAATTCTAACCCATTCCCTAGCCCTAAACCTAGTTATAACCCAATTGCTTCCCTAAACCTAATCCAAACCCTAACCCTAACACTAAATCTAGCCCTAACCTTAACCCTAGGACTAACCCTAACACTAACACTAGCTCTAATCCTAAACCTAATCCTAATACTAGCTCTAAGACTAACTATAACTCACCCTAGCCCTAGCCCTAATTCTAACCCTATCACTTACCATAACCTTATTCCTAGCAATAGCCTAGAATAATCCTAGCCCTAACCCTAACCGTGCCCTAACCCTAGATCTAAACCTAATTCTAAATCTAACCCTAATTCTACAACTAAACCTAACCCTAACACAAGCCCTAACCCTAATGCTAATCCTAAATCTAGCCCTAAACATAGGCTTAGCCCTAAATCAAAATTGAGCCATAACACTCACCCCAAAATTTTACCTAAACCAAACCCTAACCTTATATCTAGCCCTAAGCCTAGCCCTAATTCGAGTCCTAATCTTAACCCTAAATCTACCCCTAAACCTGTCTCTGACATTAACACTAACCCTAACTCTGAACATCACCCTAAACCTAAACCTTAACCTAACACTAGACTTGGTCTTAACCCTAATTCTACAACTAGTTCTAATAATAAACCTAGAGTATACATTAGCTGTAACCTTAAACCTAATGCTAACAAAACCTAGCCCAATTCTGATACCTAACCCTAGCTTTCACCCTAACCCTAACCCTAACCTTAATATAGCCCTAACCCTAACCCGAACCCTAGCAATAACCCTAGCTCTAACCTTATACTTTACCCTAGCCAAACCCCAAAACTAATGCTAACCCTAGTCCTAAAACTGATACTTAGTCTAACCCAAATCATAACCCTATTACTAGTCCTAAACTTAGCCCTCATTCTTGTTATAACCATAACCCAAATTCTAACCCTAACCCTGACCCTTATTCTGATCCTGAACCTAAACCAAACCCTAACACTTGTCCTACCCATAACCCTATATCTAAACCAAATCCTAACACTAGCCCTAGATTAAACCTAATCCTAAATCTAGGCATATCTTTAACCAAGACCTAAATAAAAAACTAGCCCTAGCTCTAATGATAACCCTTAACCTAAGCCAAGCACTAACCTTATCTCTAGACCTAACCAATCCTAATTCTGGCTCTAGCCCTAACCCTAACCCTAATCCAAACACAGACCCTGACACTAAAACTAACCCTGGCTATAAAACTGACCCTAACTGAAACCTAAACCTAACACTAGACCTAGACAAAACTGTAAACATAACTCTTACATTACCATAGCACTAAAACTATCTCTAAACCTAACACAAATCCTAGCCCTAATCCTAGGCATAAATCTAGCCCAAAGCATAACCCTAACCCTAACCTAACCTTATCCCTTACCTTAAGCCTAACCCTCATGCTAACCCTAACCCTCGCCTTATGCCTAACCCTAGATGAAACCCAAAACCGAACCCTAAAAATAAACCTAGCATTATCCTTAAACCTAATGCTAATCCTAGACCTAATCATAATGTTAACACTAGCCCTAATACTATCTCTAATATTATCCATTACCCTAAACCGAACCTTAACCCTAATGGTAACCCTAACTCTAATCCTAATTGTAAACCTAACCCTAGACCTAACCCTAAACTTAACCCTCATTGTAGCTTTAACCCTAGATAAAACCCTAACCCTCACTCTAACACTAACCCGAGCCCAAACCCTAACACTAACTCTAAACCTGAAACTACCCCTTACCCTAACCTGACATCTAACCCTATCCATTACCCTAACTCAAATGATAATCTTAGTCCTAACCTTAAAACTAACCCTAAACCTAAAGCTACCACTCACCCTAACCCAACATCTGACCCTGTCCATTAACCTAACTCTAAAGGTAGCCTTAGCCCTAACCCTAACACTAACCCTAACCTTAAACATAAATCTAACCCTAGACATAATCCTAAACCTAACCCTCACCCTAGCACTAACCCTAGCTCAAAACCTAACCTGTACCCTAAACCTAACCCAAACCCTCACCCTAGCCCTAGCCCTAACCCTAACTCTAGCCCTAATACTATTATAAACCCTAGCACTAACCCTAGCTCTAATGCCATTCATTACCCTAACAGTATCCTTAACACAAATGCTAACCCTAGGACTAACCCTGACCCTATCAATAACCCTAATACAACCAATTACCCTAATGTTCACCTGAATCCTAATCCCAAACCTATCCATAAACATAACCTTAATTCTAACCCTAATGCTAATTTGAGCCTTAACCCTAATAATTAACCTAACAGAAACCCGAAACCTGACCCTGACCTTAAAAATATACCTTACCCTTAACATGGGCCTACCCTAAACCTAACATTAGACATAGCCATGAACCTAACCCTATAACTATCCCTATCCATAACCCTAAACCTGACATTATCCCTATCTCTAAAACTTGCCCTAACCCTAACACAAACCCTAGCCCTCATCCTAACACCAAATCTAGCCTTAATTCTAACACAAACCTAACCCTAGACCTAAACCTAATTCTACTCATTGCCCTAGCCCTAAACTTAGCTATAACACCATCCCTTCCCCTAAACTTAATCTTAAACATAGCTCTAACCCTAGGCCTAACCCTAACACCAATCCTAGACATATTCCTAGCTCTAATTTAGCCCTAAACTTAACACTAACCCTAGCCTTAAGACTAACTCTAATTATTGCCCTAGTTCTATTCCTAGTTTTAACCCTATCCCTTACCACAACCCAAACACTAGACCTAACCTTAGCCCTAACACTAGCCATAGCCCTAACCCTAAAATTAATCATAATTCTAAATATACCCCTAAGCCTATACTCACCATATCACTAGCAATAACACTAACATTAATCGTAAAACTACCCTAACCTTTAGCCTTAGCTCTAAAACATAACAAGCCATAGAACTAACCATAACCCTTAACCTAAACCAAATCCTAACCCTACATCTATCCCTAAGCCTACCCCTAATTGAAGTCCTATAAAACTAATTTAGTCCCTAAAACTAAGCCTGATCCTGACCCTGAACCTAACACTAACCCTGGCTCAAAACATCACCCTGAACTTAAACCTAACCATAAAACTAGACTTAGCCCTAACTGTAACCCTAAAATTAGCCTTAATCATAAACCTAGTTCTTACATTAGCTGTATTCCTAACACTAGCCCTAATGTAACACAAAATCTAGCCCTAATGCGAGCCCCAACCCTGGCTTTAACCCTAAATCTAAACCTCAACCAAGTCCTAACCCTTACCCTAAAACTAAACCTAACTTTAATACTTGTAGTAACCCTAAACCTAACACTAACTCTAACACTAACCATAACCCTAGCCTTAAACGAAGCTCTAACTCAATCCATTACCCTAACCCTAATCCTAAACCTAAGGCTAATCCTTGGCCTAACTCTAACACATTCACTAACCCTAACCTATCCATTACCCTAAACATAACCCTAACCTTAAACCTAACCAAACACTAAACCTAGAAGAAACACTAACCCTAAAACTACCCCTAATTGTAACCCTAGTTTTTACATTAGCCATAGCCCTAAAGCTAACACAAAACCTAACCTAGCCCTAATCCAAGCTCTAACCCTAGCTTTAACCCTAACCCTAAACCTAACCCTAGCTCTAACCCTAACCCTAACCATAGCCCTAACACTAATGCTAACACTATCCCTTACCCTAAGCCAAACTCTAAACCTAAATTTACCCTAGTCCTAAACCTAATTCTTAGACTGACCCCAAAACTAACACTATTACTAGTTCTAACCCTAATCCTCAATCTAGCTCTATCTCTATCCCAAACCCTAACCCTAACCCTGACCCTTATTCTGACCCTAACACTAACCATAGGTATAAACCTGACCCATAGGTCTAAACCTGGTTTAGGGTTACTAAACCGACACCTAATATTGGCACTACCTGTAACCCTATAACTAAACCTTACCCTAACACTAGACTTAGACCTACACTTAATCCTTTATCTAGTGATAACTCGAGGACTAGCCCTAAACAAAAACTAGTCCTAGCCCTAATAATAACCCTTAACCTAACCCAAACATTAACCCTAAATCCGAGACCAAACCATAGACCTAACACTGGCCCTAACAATAAACTTAACCCTATACAAAACACTGGCCCTTACCCTAACACAAACCCTAGCCCTAAAACTTATCCTAACAAAAAACATAACCCTAATAACACTAGACCTAGCCATATCACTAATTCTGAAACTAGCCATCAACATAGGCCAAAACCTACCTCTAACTCTATCCATTACCCTAACCCTAACCCTAAAGCTAACCCTAGCCCTAACCCTCACACTGACTCTAAACCTAATCCTCATCCTAGTCCAAAAGCTAGCTCAATCCCTAACCCTTAAACTTAACCTAAACCTAACACTAACCCATGACATAAACCTAAACCTAACCTTAACCCTAGCCCTAATTTTAACCTTAATGCTATCGCTAACCCTAGCTCTAAGCTTACATATTACCCTAACTCTAACCCTAACCTTAATAATACCCTAGCCCTATCCCTAGCTCTAACCCTACCCATTACCCTAACCCTAACCCTAATCCTGATGATAACCCTAGGCCTTAACTTAAATCTATCCTAACCCTAGACATAACCATAAACCTAACCATTGCCATAGAGGTAACCCCTGCTCAAACCCTAACCATTACGCTAAACCTAACCCTAAGCCTATCCCTAATCCTAACCTTAAGCCAAAACCTAACCCTAACCCTAACCCTAACACAAAATCAAACCCTATCCAATACCCTAAACCTTATGATAACCCTAGCCCTAACATTAACACTAACCTTGACTCTAAACATAACTATAACCTAGACCTAACCCTAAACCTAACCCTTGCCCTAGTGCTAACCATAGCTCAAACTCTAAAACATATCCTAAACCTGAACCCAACCCTAACCCTAGGCATAACCCTAACTCTAGCCCTAATACAAACCATAACCCTATCCCTAACACTATGCACAACCATAACCCTAAGGCTAACCCTAGGCCTAACTCTAACCCTTTTGCTAACTCTAACTCTATCAATTACCCTAGACCTAACATAAACCCTAAATCCAAACCTATCATTACCCTAGCCAAACCCTAATGCTAATTCAAGCTCTAAACCTAAACCCTAACCTAAACCAAACCTGAAACTAATTCTTACCCTAATAATACCCCTAACTCTAAACCTGACCCTTACCCTAAACTGAACCCTTACAGTAGACCTAGCCATAAATCTAACCCTAAATGTATCCCTAATGTAAGCCTAGACCCGACACTAGCCCAAGCCCTAATTCTTGCCATAACCCTAAAACAAACTCTAGCCCTCACCCTAGCCCTAAACCTAGCCTTATTACTAAACAAAACAATAACACTAGCCCTAACTGAATTCTAACCTCTGACAAAGCCCTAAAACTAGCTCTATCCCCATGACTTCCTCTAAACCTAACCCTATCCCTAAACCTAAACCTAAGCCTAAAACTAGGCCAAACCCCAATACAAACACTAGACCTAATACTAGCCCATTTATCCCTAAACCTAACCTAACCCTAGCCATAAGATTACCTCCAACTGTTGCTTTAGTCCTATTTCTAGTTCTAAACCTATCCCTTACCATAAACCTATCACTTGCCTACACATTAGCCCTAACCCTAACCTTAAACATAAAAACCAAACCCTAAGCCTACAACTAGCCCTAAACCTAGCCCTAATTTGAGTCCTATCCCTAACCCTAAAACAAACCCTGACCCTGATTCTGACCCTAACAGTAACCCTACCTCTAAACATCACTCAAAACATAAACCTAAACCTAACCCTATACCTAGCCCTAACCCTAACCCTAAAACTAGTTCTAATCATAACCCTAGTTCTTACATTAGCTGTAGCCCTAAACCTAGCCCTAACCTAACTCAAAACCTATCCCTAATTGGAGCCCTAACACTACCTTCAACCCTAACCATAATCCTAATTCTAGCCCCAAACCTTACCCTAAACCTAACCCTAACCCTAACCCTTGACATAACCCAAAACCTAACCCTAAACTTAGCCTTTATCCTAACCATAAACCTAGCCCTAACCCCAGCTGTAACTCTGTCCATTACCCTAATCCTAATCCTAACCCTAATGCTAACCCTAGGATAACCATAAACCTATTCCTAACCTTAAACCTATACATTACCTAAACCTATTATGAACCCTAAACCTAACCATATCCATAAACCTAATCCTAACCCTAATAATACAAACACTAAAACTATCTCTGACCATAACCCTAGACCTGAAATTAGCCCTAGCCCTAATGAAGCCCTAACCCTAAAACAAACTCTAGCCCTAATCCCAGCCCTAATCTTAGCCTTAATCCAAAATCTAACCCTAACCATTAAAACCTAACCCTAATTTTAACCCTCACCCTAGTTCTAAAGCTATCTATAAAATCATACTTGACCATAACCATAACCATAACCCTAGCCATAAACCTAGCCTCAGCTATAATACTAACTGTAGCTCTAATCCTAGCCCTAATTAAGCCCCAATTCTAACCCTAAATCTAATCTTAACACTAACACTAACTCTAAATCTCACCCTATCCTTATCCCTAGTTTTAACCCTATCACTTTTGATAACTCAAACCCTAGCCCTAGCCTTTGCTGTAGCCCTAAACCTAGATCTAACCCTAACTCTAAATCTAACCTTAACCCTAAGCCAAAACCACACCTTAACACTAGCTCTAACCCTAACACTAATTTGAAGCTAGCTCTAACCCTAGACCTAGTCCTCAAGACAACCAAACCATAGCACTGACCCTAAACCTTAACCTAAACCAAACCCTAACCCTACACATAGCCCTAACCCTAGACCTATTTCAAGTCCTAACTCTAACCCTAGAACTAATACTAACCCTGACTCTGACCTTAACACTAACCCTAGCTCTACACATCACCGTATCCCTAAACCTAAACCAAATACTAGACCTCAACCTAAACATAACCCTAAAACTAGCCCTAATTGTAATGCCAGTTCTTTAATTAGCCATAGCCCTAAACCTAACACAAAACCTAGCCCTAATCCATCCAAGGCCTATACCTAGTTTTAACCCTAACCCTAACCTTGGCCCTACACTTAACCCTATCCCTAGTCCTGATCCTTTCTCTAACCCTATTTCTTACACTTAGTCAAACCCTCACCATATTGCCACCCTAGTCCTAACCCTAATTCTATGCCTACCCCAAACCCTAACTCTATTAATAGTCCTAAACCTAGCCCTCATTCTAGCTCAAAACTTAACCCAAACCCTAAACCTAACGCTGACCCTTATTCTGACCCTAACTATAAACTTAGGTTTAAACCTGACCCTAACCCTAATCTGAAACCTAACACTAGCCCTATCAGTAACCCTAACCCTAAACCTAACATTAACACTAGCCCTGGACCTAAACCTAATTCTGAATATAGCCATAATCCTAGCCTTAGCCCTAACAATAACTCTTAACCTAAACCAAACACTAACTCTACCCCTAGACCTACCCTAGTCCTCATTCTGGACCTAACCCTAAACCTAATCCAAACCTGAACACTGACACTTACCCTTACAAAACCCTAACACTAAACATTATCCTAACCCCAAAACTAACCCTAACACTAGACGAACTCTAAGCATAACCCTAACCCTAAACCTAGACCTAACCATAACCCTAACCTTCATTCTAGCCCTAAACCTAGCTGATACCCTAAACCTTACCCTAAACATAACCCTAGCCCAAACCCTAAACCTCACCCTAACTCTAGCCCTAACCCTAACTGTAATCATAGCCAAACCCTAGCTCTAACTCTATCCATTACACTAACCATAACCCTGAAACTAATGCTATCCCTAGCCCTAAATGTAATCCTAACCCTACCCTAGCCCAGACTGTAACCCTAACCCAAACCCTAGCCCTAAATCTAGCTCAATCCCTAATACTTACACTTAGACTAACCCTAACCCTAACCACAGCTCTAATCCAATCCTTAACACCAGTCCTAATCCTAGTTCGAACCATACCCAATATTGCAATCCTAAACTTAACCCTAATGATAACACTAGACCTAAAGGTAAACCTACCTTAACTATAAACATAAACCTAACCCTAGAACTAACAGTAAAACTAACACTAACCCTAAATCTAAGCTAGCTCAAACCCTAACCCTAATCCTAAACCTAAACCTAACATTAACCTCAACCTAATCCTATATTTAACCTGACATCTAAACCTATTACCCTAACCCTAATGATAACCCTAGCCCTAACCATAACACTAACCATGACCATAACACTAGACCAAACCCTAAATTAACCTTAGCCTAGCTCAAACCCTAAACTGTCCCCTAAACCTAATTCTAAGTGTAACCCTCACCCTAACCCTGTCCATAATTCTAACTCTAGCCCTAATCCTAACTATGATCCTAGATCTAACCCTAGGTCTAAACCTATAAATTATCCTAAAAATATCCATAACCCTAATGCTAACCTAGGCCTAACCCTAAACGTATCACAAACCCTAACCATATGAATTACCTTAAACCTAACATGAACCATAAATTTAACACTATCCATTACCCTAATCCGAATTTTAACTTAATGCTAATTTGAGCCTTAACCCTAAACCTTAACCTAACCCAAACCCGAAGCCTGACCCTGACCCTAATAATATCCCAGCTCTTAATCTGACCATTTCCCTAAATGTAACACTTTATTGACCTAGCCATAAACCTAACCCTAAAAAAAATCACTAACTATAAACCTAGACCTGACATTAGTCCTAGCCCTAATTTTTGCCCTAAACCTAACACAACACCTAGCCCCAATCCTAGCCTTAAATCTAGCCTTAATACTAAACCTAACCATAACCTTAGCCCTAACCCTAAAGCTAATCATAAAACTAGCCCTAACCCTAACCATAGCACTAAAACAAAACCGAGCAAACGGCCTAACACTAACCTTAACTTAAACCAAACCCTAGCACTACAGCTAGACTAACCTTAGCCCTAAGTTGAATCCTAATCATAACCTTAAAAATAACCCTGAACCTGACTTATATCCTAACACTCATCCTAGCTCTAAACACCACCCTAAACTTAAACTGAACCCTAAAGTAAACCTAGCCCTAATTCGAGTCCTAACCCTAAACCTAAAACTAACCCAGATCTATCTGATATCCTAAGACTAATTCTAGCTATAAATATCACCCTAGTCTTAAACCTAACCCTAACACATGACCTATCCCTACCCCTAACCCTAATTGTAACCCTAGTCCTTATATTAGCCATTGCCCTACCCTAGCCTTAAATCTCACACAAAACTTGCCCTAATCTTAGCCCTAAACCTAGCTTTAACTCTAACCATAAACCTACCCCTAGCCCTAACCCTATGCCTTTCCCTGAGCAAAACCTTAATCCTAATGGTAACCCTAGACCTATCCCTAATCCTTAGGCTAAACAAATCCTAACCCTATTAATAGTCCTAACACTAGATCTCTTTCTATCTCTAACGCTATTCCAAACTCTAAACCTAACTCTGACCCTTATTCTGACCATAACATAAACCCTAGGTCTAAACCTGACCCTAACCCTAAACGAAACCCTAACACTAGCCCTACTTATAACCTTATACCTAAACCTAAATCTACCACTAGCTCTAGACCTAAACCTAATTCTAAATCTAGCCTGAACTCTAGCTCTAGACCTAAACAAAATCCTAGCCCTAGCACTAAAAAAACCTTTACCTAACCCAAATACTAACTCTACCCCTAGACCTAAACTTTGTCCTAATTCTGGCTTTAACCCTAACTTTAATTCTAACCCAAACACTGACCCTGACTTTAACACTATACTTACCTCTAAACCTGAAAATGACTAAAACCTAAACCTCATTCTAGACCCAGCCATAATCGTAACCCTAAAACTAGCCCTAATCTTAACCCTAGATCTTACATTACCCATAGCCCTAACCTTAGGCCTAAACCTAACTCTAAATATAGAGATAATTTTAGGCCTAAACCTAGCCCTAAGCATAACCCTAACCCTAACACTAGCCCTATACCTAACCCTACCATCACCTTAGTCCTAAGATGGCTAAAAGCCTAACCTTTACCCTAAACATAAGCCTAGACCTATACCTAACTCTCACAATAACCATAGCCCAAAATCCTAAACTTAATCTAGCCCTAAACCTAGCTCTAAACCTATCCATTACCCTAAACCTAAACTTATTGATATTCCTCGCCCAAACCCTAATGTTATCCCTAACCCTAACTGGATACCTAACCATAGACATAACCCTAAAATGAAACTCATCATAGCCCTAACTCTAGATCAAATCATAAACCTAACCATAAACCTAAACATAACCATAGATTTAATCCTAACCCTATCACTAATTCTAACTCTAAAAAAATCTAAAGCTCACCTAACCCTATCCATTACCTTAATCCTGATCCTAATGTTAATGATAACCCTAGCCCTAACTCTAAATCTAAACCTAAACCTACCATAATCCTATCCCTAGACCTATCCCTAAACCTAGCCCTAACCCTACCTCAAAACATAAACTTTGTGCTAAACCTAACCCTAAACTTAACCCTAAACCTAGTTCTAACACTAACTCTAAGCCAAACTCAAGGCATATTCCTAACAATAACTCTAGTTCTAACCTAAGCTCTAACCCTATCATTTACTCTAACCATAACTCTAAGCCTAACCCTAGTTCTATGACTAACCTTAACCATATCAATTACTGTAAACCAAACCTGAACCTTAAAACAAAACCTAACTATATCCCTAACCCTAACCCTAATGCTAATTTGAGCCATAAACCTAAATCCTTACCTAAGCCAAATCCTAATCCCAATAATTCCCCGAGCACTAAACCTGAACCTTACCCTAAACCTAACCCTTACACTAGACGTAGCCATAAGCCTAACCCTAAAACTATCTTTAACTATAACCCTAGACCTGATATTAGCCCTAGCACTAATCCTAGTCCTGAATTTAATACAACCACTAGCCCTCATCCTAGCCCTAAACCTACCTTAATCATAAACCTAACCCCAGCCCTAGCCTTAACCCTAACTCTATCCCTCACCCTACATCTAAAACTAGCTATAACGCCATTCTTTGTCCTAAACTTAAACCTAACCTTATCCATATCACTAGGCCTAACTGTACACTAACCCTAGTCCTAATCCTAGCCCCAATTTCACCCTATCCCAAATGCTAACTCTAATTTTAGCCATATCACTAATTCTAACTCTCACACTAGCTTTATTCCAAGTTCTAAACCTATCCCTTACCATAACTCTAACCCTGGCCCTAACACTTGCCCTATCCTTAATCCTAGCTTAATCCTAGATCTAACATAATTATAAATGTAACCCTAACTCTAAGTCTAAGCCTAACACTAACACTAGCCCTATCCCTAATACTAACTGTAAAACTAGCCCTAACTCTAACACTAGGACTAAAACAAAACTGAGCAATAGACCTAACACTAAACCTTAACTTAAACCAAACCCTAAACTACTAAAAAACTAATCCTAGCCCTAATTGAGTCCTAACCCTAACCTTAGAACTTACCCTGACCCTGACTCATATCCTAACATTCACTCTAGCTCTAAACATGATGCTAAACTTAAACCAAACCCTAACAGTAAACCTAGCCCTAATTCGAGTCCTAACTCAAACACTAAACTAACCCTGACCCTGACTTCTATCCTAAAAATAACTCTAGCTCTAAATATTAGCCTAACTGTAAATCTAACACTAACACTAGAACTACCCCTAACCCCAACCCCAAAGATAACCCTAATTGTAACCCTGGTTCTTACATTACCTGTTGCCCTAACCCTAGCCCCAACACTAACACAAAAACTAGCCCTAATCCGAGCCCTACACCTAGCTTTAATCCTAAACCTAACTATATCCCTACCACTAAAACTAGCTTTAACCCTATCCCTAACCCTAAGCAAAACCCTAATCTTAATGGTAACCCTAGATCTATCCCTAATCCTCAGCCTAATCAAACCTCTTATCATATTAATAGTCCTAACCCTGGCCCTCATTATAGCTCTAACCCTATCCCAAATCTTAACCCTAACTCTGACCCTTATTCTGACCACAAAACTAACCTAGGTCTAAACCTGACCCTAATGCCAGACCAAACCATAACACTTGCCCTACCAGTAACCTTATACCTAAACCAGACCCTACCACTAGCAGTAGACCTAAACCTAATCCTAAATCTAGACTTAACTCTACCTCTAGACCTAAACAAAAACCTAGCCTTAGCCCTAACAATAACCCTTAACTTAATGCAAAGACTAACCCTACCACTAGACATCAACCTAGTTCCAATTCTGGCTTTAACCTTAGCTCTAACTCTAACCTGAACACTGACCCTGCCTTTAACATTAAACCTATATCTAAACCTGACCATAACCAAAAAAAAAAAAAAAAAAAAACCAAACCTAACACTAGACATAGCCATAATCCTAAACCTACAACTAGCCCCAATCATAATCCTAGCTCTTACATTAACCATAGCCCTAACTCTATGCCTTAACCTAACACAAAACCTAGAGCAAATTCTAGGCCTAAATATAGCCCTAAGCGTAACCCCAAACCTAACCCTAGCCCTAACCCTAACCCTAAACCTAATGCTAGCCTTAGTCTTAAACCTTACTCAAAGCCTAACCCTTACCATAAATATAAACATAGACCTATACCTTACTCTAAACCCTAACCCTAGCCTAACACTGAACTTAACCCTATCCCTAAACCCAGGTATAAACCTACAACTTTACTAAACCTACACCTCACTATATTGATAACCCTAGCCTTAACCCTAAACATAACCCTAACCCTAACCCAAAAACTTACAATAGACCTAACTCTAAAAGTAACAATCGCCATAGCCCTAACCCTAGCTCAAAACCTAACCCATACCATAAACCTAAACATAACCATAGCCTTAATATTAACCCTAAAACTAAATCTAATCCTAAACCTAAACCTACATCTAACCATATCCATTACCCTAACCCTTATTCTAACCCTAATGATAACCCTAGCCCTAACCCTAACCCTAACTCTAAACCTACCATAATTCTGTCCCTAGACCTAAGGCTGAACCTAATCCTTGACCAAATATAACTCAAATATAGCTTTAAACATAGCTATAACCCCACCCATTATACTAAACCTAATTACAAACAACATGATAACAATAGCCCTAACCCTAAACCTACTCTAACCCTAACTCTAAACTTAACCCTAGTCCTAACTCTAAACCTACACTAACCCTAAATTTAAACCTAACCATAAACCTAACATTTGCCATAGTCCTAATCCTAGCACAAACCCTAACAGTTACGCTAAACCTAACACTAACCCTAGTCCTAAACCTAAATCTAGCCCTATCCATTTAGGCCTAACCCCAAACCTATCGCTAATATTAACCTTATCCTTACCTAAACCTACAATGAACACTAAACCTAACCCTATCAATTACTCTAACCCTAACTCTAAACCTAACCCTAATGCTAATTCGAGCCCTTAAAATAAACCAAAACCTAACCCAAACTCTGAGCAAGACACTGACTCTAATAACACACCTAGCTCTAAATGGACCCTTACCCTAAACAGAACCCTTAAACTAGACCTAGCCATAAAACTAACCCTAACAGTATCCCTAACTCTAACCCTAGACTTGACATTAGCACTCTACCTTATTTTTGCCTTAAACCTAACACAAACCTGAACCCTCATCCTAGTCCTAAACCTAGCCTTAATCCTAACCTGAACCCGACCATAGCCCAAACCCTAATTTCCACCCTCGCATTAGTTCTGAACCTAGGTATAACCATATCCTTTCCCCTATTTCTAACCCTAACGCTAACACTACCATTAACACTAGTTAACCCTAACACTACCATTAACACAAACAAAACTGAGCTATAGCCCTAATACTGACCCTTAACTTAAAACAAATCTTAACATTACACCTAGTCCTAAAGCTATCCCTACAACTAATACTGACCCTGACTCTGACTCTAAAACTAATCCTACTCTAAACATCACTCTAACCATAAACCTAACCCAAACACTAGACCTAGCCCTAATCCTAACTCTAAAACTATTAGCTAGCACTAACTCTAGGCCTAATCCTAACACTAACCATAGCCCAAATCCTAGCCCTAATTTATTGCTAACTGTAACGCTAGCCCTAAGACTAAACCTAACTCTAGCCCTAGACTTATTTCTAGTACCAAACTTATCTATTGCCTAACCATAACACTAGCCCTAAACTTAGTCCTAAACCTAGCCATAGTTCTAAACCTAGAACTAACCCTAACTCTAAATCTAAATCTCACCCTAATACTAGCCTTAACTCTAATTCTAATTTGAAAACTAGCCCTAACCCTAGCCATAGCCCACAAACAAAACTGAGCTATAGCCTTAATACTAACTCTTAACTTAAAACAAATCTTAACATTACACCTAGTCCTAAAGTTATCTGTACAACGAATACTGACCCTGACTCTAACCCTAAAACTAACCCTACTCTTAACATCACTCTAACTCTATACCTAACACAAACACTAGACCTAGCCCTAATCCTACCCCTAAAACTATCCCTAACCGTAAAGCTAATTCTTACATTAGCCATAGCCCTAACCCTAACACAAAACCTAGTGCTAATAAGAGCCTCAACCCTAGCTTTAACCCTAACTGTAACCCTAATCCTAACCCTAACACTAACCCAAACCCTAGCTCTAAACCTATTCCTTACCCTAAGCCAAAATCTCACCCTAATGCTACCCTAGTTTTAACCCTAATTCTTAGCTTACCCCAAACACTAACTATATTACTAGTCCTAATCCTAGCCCTCACTCTATCTCTAACCTAGCCCAAAGCCTAAGACAAACCCTTATCTTTATTCTGACCCTAATACTAACCCTAGGTCAAAGCCTGACCTTAACATTAAACCGAACCCTAACACTAGTCCTACCAGTAAACCTATACCTAAACCTAACCATAACACTAGCACTAGACCTAAACTTAATCCTAAATATAGCCATAACTCTAGCCTTAGTCCTAAACAAAAACCTAGCCCTAGCCCTAAAATAACCATTAACCTAACACAAAGACTAACCCTAGCTCTAGACATAAACCTAGCTCGAATTCTGGTCCTAACAATAAACCCAATGCTAACCCGAACACTGATGCTTACTCTATCTTTAAACCTTATCCTTCCAAAAACTTAAACCTAACACTAGACATATCTATAACCCTAACCCCCAAAACTAGCCATAATCATAACCCTAGCCCTTACATTACCACTAGCCATAAACCTCACACAAACCTAGCCCTAATACAAGCCCTAAACCTAGACATAAGCATAACCTTAACACTAATCCTAGCACAAACACTAAACCTAATGCTTGCCCTAGCCCTAACCCTAGCTCAAACTGTAATCCTTACTCTAAACATAACCCTAGCTCTAAACCTAACCCTAACCCTATCCCTAATCCTAAGTGTAACCATAGCCCAAATCCTAGCTCTAACTTTATCCATTACCTTAAACATAACCCTAACCCTAATGCTAACCCTAGCACTAACCATAATCCTAACCCTAACCCTAACTGTAGCCCTAATCGTAGCCCTGATTCTAACCCTAACCCTTGCCCTAGACCTAAACTTGGCTCAAACCCTAACACCCTAAACTGAACCCTAACACTAACCCTAGGAGTAACCCAAATTCTAGCCCTAATCCTAACCTTAACCTAAGCCCTAACACAAGCACTAAACCTATTCATTTGGTTAGCTTAAACCAAATACTAACCCTCGGCCTAACCCTAACCCTATCCCTAACATTATCCCTATATATTACTCTAAACCTAACCTGAACTGTAAACCTAACTCTATCCATTACTCTTACCCCAACACTAACCCCAATGATAATTTGAGCCCTAACCTTAAACCTTAACCCAAACCAAACCCTAACCCATACTCTGACCCTAATAATAACCTAGCTGTATACTAAGCCCTACACTAAACCTTACACTTACACTAGACCTAGCCATAAACCTATCCCTAACACTATCCCTAACCATAACCCTAGACCTGACATTATCCCTAGCACTAATCCTAGCCGTAACCCTAATGCAAACCCTAACCCTCATCCTAGCCCTAAACCTAGACTTAATCCTAACCCAAACCCAAACCGTAGCCCTATTTCCTAAATATAACCCTTGCCCTAGCACTGAACCTAGCTATATAACCCATCCCTTCCTCTAAAACTAACCCTAACCCTAGCTCTAACCACATGCCTAAACCTAACACTAATCCTAGCACAAACCCTAGCCCTATTTGAACCCTAACCTTAACCCTACCCCTAACCCTAGCCCTAAGACTAACTCTAACTCACACCCTAGATCTATTTCTATTTATAACCCTATTCGTTACTGTAACCCTCACAATAGCCCTAACCTGAGTCCTAACGCTAGCCATAGCCCTAACCCTAGATCTAACCATAACTCTAAATCCAACCCTAATCTTAAGCCTAAACCTCATTCTACAACTAGCTCTAACACTATTGCTAATCCTAAAAATAGCCGTAATCCAAGCCCTAGCCCTAAAATAAAACTGAGCCATTGTTCTAACATTAAATCTTAACCTAAACCAAACCCTAACCCATAACTAGCCATAACCCGATGACCCAAGCTCTAATTCGAGTCCTAGGCCTAAAACTAACCCTCACTCTGACTCATATCCAAACACAAATCCTAGCTCTAAATATCACCCTAACCCTAAAACTAATGCTAACACTAGACCTAGCCGAAACCATAACCCTAAAACTAACCCTAATCATAACCCTAGTTCTTACATTGGCCTTAGCCAAAACCCTAGCCCTAACTATAACACAAAATAATCCTAATCCAAGCCCTAACACTAGATTTAACCCTAACCCTAACCCTAAAACTAGCCCTAAACCTAACACTAATCCTAGCCCTAACCCTAAATCTAATTCTATCCATTACTCTAAGCCAAACCCTATTCATAATGCTAACTCTAGCCCTAATCCTAATCCTTAGCCAAATCCAAACAATAACCCTATTACTAGTCTTAACACCACCCCTCATTCTAGATCTAATTCTAACCCCAATCCTCATCCTAACCTTCACCCTTATTCTGACCCTAACACTAATTATAGGTCTAAACCTAACCCTAAACAGAAACTGAAACCTGAAACTGCCCTACCAGTAAACTTATACCTAAAACTAAACCTAACACTAGCCCTATACATAAACCCAATCCTAAATCTAGCTATTACTCTAGCCCTTGACCTAAACAAAAACTTAGTGCTAGCCCTAAGAATAACCCTTAACCTAAAGCAAACACTAACCCTACCACTAGACCTAACCCTAGTTCTATTCTGGATTTCACCCTAACCCTAACTTTAACCTAAACACTGGCCCTGACGCTAACATTAAACCTAGCTCTAAACCTAACCTTAACCCAAAATCTAAACATAACACTAGACCTAGCCGTAACCCTGACCCTAAAATTAGCTCTGATCAGAACCATAGAACTTACATTACACATAGCACTAATCTAGGCCTAAACCTAACACAAAACTTAAATAATTTTAATCCTAATTGAAGCCTAAACCTACCCTAAGAATAACCCTCACCCTAACCCTATCCCTAGTCCTAACCCTAACCCTAACCCTCACCTTAGACTAACCCTAGCTCAAAGCCTAACCCTTAGCCTAAACATAACCCTATCACTATCCCTAACTATAACCCTAACCGTAGCTCTAATCCTAACCTTAACCCTAGACCTAACACTAGCTCTAACCCTAGCCATTACCCTAACTCTAACCCTAACCCTAATGATAACCCTATCCATAACCCTAACTAAACCCTAACCCTAACCATAAACCTAACCCTAGACATAAACCTAAACCTAAACCTTGCCATAGCCTTAACCCTAACTCAAACCCCAACTCTTACTCTAAAACCAACAGTAAACCTATCCCTAATACTAAACTTAAACCTAAACCTAACCTTAACCATAAAGCTAACCTTACATCTAACTCAATCTAATACTCTAAACCTAATCCTAACCCTAATGAAATTCCTAACCCTAACCCTAAATCTAACCCTCGTCCTAGACCCAACCCTAGCTCAAAACCTAAAGTTTACCCTAAATATAACACGAACCCTAACTCTAAGATAGGTTTAATAGCCCTAACCCCAAACCTAACCTAACTCTATCACTAATCCTCACCTAAACTTAAGCCCTTACCATAGATCTACCCTATATATTATCCTTATGATAACCCTAATCCTAATGCTAACCCTAGGCATAATCCTAACCCCTTTGTTAACCCTAAAGCTCTCCAAGCCCTAAACCTACCCTCAAAGCTAAACCTAACACAATCAAATACCATAACCCTAATATTAACCCTAATGCTCACTTGAGCCCTATCCCTAAACCTTAACCTAACACAAACCCTAACACTGATCCTGACCCTAAAAATACACCTAGCTCTAAACCTGACCCTTACCCAAACTCTAACACTTACACTAGGCATAGACAAAAACCTAACCCTAAATATACCCCAAACTGTAACACTAGACCTGACATTATCCCTAGCCCTAATTCTAGACCTAACCCTACAACAAAACCTAGCCCTCATCCTAGCTCTTAACCTAGCCTTAATCATAACTCTAACCCTAACCCTAATTCTAACCCTCACCCTACCTCTAAAACTAGCTATAACACCATACCTTACCCTAAAATTAACTATAACTCTAGTCCTAACACTAGGCCTAAGCTGAACACTAATTCTAGCCCTAATCCTAGCCCTAACTTAGCCCTATTCATAAAACTAACCAAAACCCTAGGCCTAAGACTAACTCTAACTCTCACCCTAGCCTTAGCCCTATCTGTTACCATAACCATAACCCTAGCCCTAACCCTTGCCCTATAGATAGACCTAGACCTAATCTTAGATGTCATGCTAAATCCAAATCTAACCCTAACCCAAAGCCTAAGCCTAACACTAACACTAGCCCTAACCCTAATGCTAATCTTATAACTAACCAAAACCCTAAATCTAGGACTGAAACAAAACTGAGCAACAGCCCTAACCCTAAACCTTAACTTAAACCAAACCCTAAAACTATACCTAGACATAACCCTGGCCCTAATTCGAGTCTTTACCCTAACCTTAGAACTTAGCCTGACCCTGACTCATATCCTAACACTGACCCTAGCTCTAAAGACCACCCTAAACTTAAACCAACCCCTAACAGTAGACCTAGCCCTAATTCAAGTCATAACCCTAACCATAAAGCTAACCCTGACCCTGACTGATATCCTAACAGTTACACTAGCTCTAAACACAGCCCTCATCTTAAACCAAACTCTAACAGTAACCCTAACCCTTATTTCAGTGCTAATCCTAACCCTAAAACTAACCCTGATGCTGACTCATATCCTAAAAATAACCCTAGCTCTAAATTTTACCCTAACCTTAAACCTAAATCTAACACTAGA
Organism: Ictidomys tridecemlineatus; assembly: GCF_052094955.1. Lineage (NCBI taxonomy): Eukaryota > Metazoa > Chordata > Mammalia > Rodentia > Sciuridae > Ictidomys > Ictidomys tridecemlineatus. The sequence continues at coordinate 410,680 of NC_135488.1, read as the reverse complement.
CCTACGCTAACCATAACCCTAAAACTAACCCTAAATGTAACCCTGGCTCTTACATTAGCCAATGCCCAAATCTAGCCCTAACCCTAACACAAAAGCTAGCCCTAATCAGAGCTCTAAACCTATATTTAACCCTAACCCTAACCCTAACTCTAGCATTAACCCTACCTCTAAGGCTATCCCTTAACCTAAGAAAAACCCTAACCCTAATGGTAACCCTAGACCTCTCTCTAATTCTTAGGCTAACCAAAACCCTAACCCTATTAATAGTCCTAACCCTAGCCCTCATTCTAGCTCTAACCCTATTCCAAACTCTAATGATAACCCTGAACCTTATTCTGAACCTAACATTAACCCTAGGTCTAAAACTGACCCTAACCCTAGACCAAAACCTAACACTAGCCCTAGACCTAAACCAAATCCTAAATATAGCCTTAACTCTAGCCCTAGACCTAAACATAAACCTAGCCCTAGCCCTAACAATAATCTTTAACATACCTCAAACACTAACCCTAACCCTAGACATAAACATAGTCCGATTTCTGGCTATAACCCTAACACTATCTCTAACTCAAACACTGACCCTGCCTTTAGAGTAAAACTTATCTCTAAATCTGACTCTACCCAAAAATCTAAACCTAACACTAGACCTAGCCATAATCCTAACCCTACAGCTAGCCCTCAACATAACCCTAGATCTTACATTACCCATAGTCCTAACCCTAGGCCTAAACCTAACACAAAAGCTAGAGCTAGTCCTAGGCCTAAATCAAGCCTTAAGCATAACCCTAATTCTAACCCTAGCCCTAAGCCTAACCTAACCCTCGCCTTAGTCCTAATCCTAAATCAAAGCCTAAACATTTCTCTAAACATAAACCTACACCTATCCCTCAATCTAACCCTAACCCTAGCCCTAAACCTAACCTTAACATTAGCCCTAAACCTAGCTCTAAACCTACCCATTACTCTAAACCTAAACCTAACCTTATTAATAATCCTAGGCTTAATGCTAAACCTAAACCTAACTGGAAAACTAACCCTAGACCTAACCTTAAACCTCACACTTGCCATTGATCTAACCCTAGCTCAAACCCTAACCCGTACTATAAACCTAAACATAACCATAGCCCTAACTCTAAGCCTAAAACTCAATCTAATTTTAAATATAGCCCTAAATCTACATCTAATCGTATACATTACCCTAACCCTGACCCTATCCCTAATGATGTCCCTAGCCCTAATCCTAACCCTAACCCTATGAGTACTATAATCTTATCCCTAAAAGTAACCCTAAACCTAACTGTCACCCTAGCCCTAACTGTAGCTCAAATCCTAACTCTTTTGCTAAACATAAACCTAAGCCTAACCCTAGTTTTAACCCTAATCCTAACCCTAATTCAAGATCTATCCTTAACCATAAACCGAGCCCTAAACTTAGCTCTAATCCTATCCATTATACTAACAATAACCCTAACCCTAACCCTAATTCAAGATCTATTTTTAACCATAAACCTAGCCCTAAACTTAGCTCTAATCCTATCCATTATACTAACCATAACCCTTACCCTAATGTGAACCCTAGGCCTAACCTTAACCCTATTGCTAACCCTAACCCTATCAATTACCCTAAACCTAATGTTAACTCTAAACAAAACCCTCTCATTACCCTAACCCACACACTAGTGCTAATTCAAGCCCTAACCCAAAACCTAACATCAAACAAACTCTAACACTGACCCTGACCCTAATAAATCTCCTAGCTCTAAGGATGACTTTTACACCTAACCTAAACCTTACACTAGACCTAGTCATAACATTAATCCTAAAAATATCCCCAACCATAAGCTTAGACCTGACATTATCCATGGCCTTAATCCTAGCCCTAAACCTAACACAAACTCCAGGCCTTATCCTAGCCCTAAACCTAGCCTTAATTCTAACCCTAAACCTAATTTTAGGCCTAACCCAGGAACTAACCCTAGCCCTAATCTTAGCACTAATTTAGTCCTATTCATAACCCTAGCCCTAATCCTAGCCCTATGACTAACTCTAACTCTCACCCTAGCCCCATCCCTAGTTCTAACACTATCCCTTACTGAAAACGTAATTCTAGCCCTAAACCCAGCCCCAATCCTAGCCCTATCATTAGCTCTAGCCCTAACTGAGATCTAATTTTAATTCTAAATCAAACCCTAACCCTAATCCTATCCCTAACCCTAACTCTAAATCTAACATTAACCTTAGCTCTAAAACAAAACCAAGCCATAGCCCTAACTCTAACCCTTAACCTAAACCAACACTTAACCCTAATCCTAACCTTAGCTCTAATTCTAGCTTTAAGCTGAAAGCTAGAACTAACACTGACCCTGACTCTGACCATAATACTAACGCTAGTCTAAATATCACCCTAACCCTAACCCTAAACTTAACACTAGAACCACCACTAACCCTAACCCTAAATTTAACCCTAATTATAACCCTGGTACTTACATTAGCCTTATCCCAACCCTAGCACTAACTTAATCCCAAACCTAGCCCTAATCCAAACCCTAACTCAAGCTTTAACCCTAACCCTAATCCTAACCCAAGCCCTAATCAAAACCATAACCCTAGCCCTAAACCTATCTCTAACCCTATCCATTGCAATAACCATAACTCTAGGCCTAAACCTAACTCTATCGCTAATCCTAAACCTATGCATTATTCTAAACCAAACCTAAACCCTAAACCTCATATTATAATTACACTAACACTAACCATAATGCTAATTTGAGCTCTAACTTTAAACCTTAATGTATCCCAACCTTCTAAGCCAGACCTTGACCCTAGCTCTAAACCCGACCCTAACCCTAAACCTAACCCTTACATTATATGTAGACATAAACCTAACCCTAAAATTATCTTTAACCATAACCCTAGATCTGATATTAGCCCTAGCCCTAACACTAAAATAAAGCATAGCCCTCATCCTAGCCCCAAACCTAGCCTTAATAATTACCCTAACCCTAACCATAGCCCTAACCCTAATTCTAACCTTCACCTTATCTCTAAATCTAGCTATAATGCCATTCCTTACCCTAAACTTAAACCAAACCCTAACCCTAACTCTAGGCCTAAGGTGAACACTAATCCTAGCCCTAATCCTATCCCTAATTTAACCCTATCCCTAACCCTAACCCTAACCCTAGCCATAAGACTAATTCTAACTCTCACACTAGCCCTATTCCTACTTCTAACCTTATCCATTACCGTAATCCTAAACCTAGCCCTAAAACTAGCCATAACCATTGCCAAATCCTTATTCCTAGTCCTAACCCTAGATCTAACCCTAACTCTAAATATAACCCTAACCCTAAGCCTAAGCCTAACATTAACACTAGCCTTAGCCCTAATGCTAATAATAAAACTAGCCCTAACACCCTTGCAGTAAAACAAAACTGAGCAATAGCCCTAACCCTAAATTTAACTTAAACCAAACCTTAACACTAAATCTAGACCTTACCCTAGCCCTAATTCGATTCCTAATCTTAACCTTAATAATATCCCTAACCCTGACTCATATCCTATCACTCACCCTAGCTCTAAACACCACCCTAACCTTAAACCGAACCCTTACAGTAACCCTAGCCTTAATTTGAGTCCTAACCCTAAAACTAAACCTGACCCTGACTATTAACCTAACACTAGTTTTAAGCTGAAAGCTAAAACCTATCTTAGCTCTATATTTCACCCTAACTTTAAACATAATCCTAACACTAGAGGTTTAACCCCTAACCATAACCCTAAAACTAACCCCAAAACCATAGTTCTTACACTAGCCATTGCTCTAACCCTAGCCATAACTCTAATACAAAACTAGCCATAAGCCAAGTCCTAAACCTAGCTTTGACCCTAACCCTAGCTTTAATCCTAGCTCTAACCCTATACCTTACTGTATGCCAAACCCTAAACCTAATACTAATTCTAATCCTAATCCTAATTCTATTCCTTAACCTAACCCAAACCGTAACCCTATTAGTTGTCCTAACCCTAGCCCTCATTCTAGCTCTAACCATAACCCAAACCCTAACCCTAACCCTGACCCTTATTCTGACCCTAACACTAATCATAGGTCTAAACCTGAACCTAAACCTAAACCGAACCCTAACATTAGCCCTATTAGTAACCTTATACCTAAACCTAACCCTAACGCTAGCCCTAGACCTAAACCTAAACCTAATCTATCCATAACTCTAGCCCTAAACCTAAAGAACAACTTAGATCTAGCCCTAATAATAACCCTTGGCCTAAAGCCAAAAACTAACCCTTCCCCTAGTCTTAACCCTAGTCCTAATTCTGACTTTCCCATTAACCATAACCCTAAACTGAACACTGACCCTGACACTAACACTAAGCCTAGCTCTAAACATCACCCTAACGCTAAACCTAACCTTAAAACTATACTTAGCTCTAACCTTAACCCTAAAACTAGCCCTAATCATAACAAAGTTCTTACATTTGCCATAGCCCTAACCTATTGCAAAACCTAGCTGAAACCAAAGCCCTACCCTGGCTTTAACACTAAAGCTAAAAATAACCCTAACCTTAGCCCTAACCCTAAACCTAGGCCTAACTGTAGACCTAATGCTAAGCATAACACTAGCCCTATCACTAGCTCTAATCCTATACACAACCCTAATGATAACCCTAATGCTTCTGCTAGCCCTAGGCAGAAACCTAATCTTATAATTAACCCTAACCCTATCCATTACCCTACACCTAACCTTAACTCTAAACCTAAAATTATCATTAACCTATCCCTAACCATAACTCGAGCCACAATCCTAAACCTTAATCTAATAAAAACCCTAACCCTGACCCTAATCCCAATAATACCTACGACTCTAAACCTGACCCTAACAAGAAACCTGACCCTTACAATAGACCTATCTATAAACCTAACCCTAAAACTCTCACTAACTGTAACCCTAGATCTGACATTAGCCCTCACTCTAATCCTAGATCGAATCCTAACAAAAACCTTAGCCCACATTCTAGTTATAAACCTCGTTTTAATCATAAACATAACCATAACCAAACCCTAATTTTAATCCTCAACCTAGTGCTAAAAGTAGCTATAATCCCATCCCTTAACCTAAACCTAACCCTAACACTAACTCTAGCCCTCAACGTAGGCCTAACCCTAACACTAACCCTAGTCTTAATCCCAGCCCTAATTTAGCCCTATCCCTAACCCAAACATAACCCTAGCCCTAAGACTAACTCAAACTCTTGCCCTAGTCTTATACCTAGTTCTAACTCTATCCCTTACCATCACCCTATACCTAGACCTAAACTTAGCCCTAATCCTAGCCCTATCCTTACCCCTAGCTCAAAGCCTAGATCTAAACCTAACTGTAAATCTAACCCTAAACCTAAGCTTAAACCTCACACTAACACTAGCCCAAATTCTAAAACTAGCCCTAATTCTAAACCTAGACCTAAGACAAAACCAAATAATAATGCTAACCCTACGCCTAGCCCTAATCCTATCTCTAATTCTAGTCCTAACCCTAACCTGAAAACTATTCTGGACTCTGACTCTGACCCTAATATTAAACCTAGCTCTAAACACATCATAAAATTTAACCCTAACCCTAACCCTGACCCTATCACTAGCTCTAATCATAACACTACTTTGTACATTAATCATAGCATTAACTCTAGCCTCAATCCAAGTCCTAAACCTAATTTTTAAATATGTAGTTTTTATTTTTCAGTGGACACAACATCTTTATTTTATTGGTATGTGGTGCTGAGGATCGAACCCAGCACCCTGCACATGCCAGGCTAGCATGCTACTTCTTTTTTTTTTTTGTTTAAAGAGAGAGTGAGAGAGGAGGGAGAGAGGAGAGAGAGAGAGAATTTTTAATATTTATTTTTTAGTTCTCGGCGGACACAACATCTTTGTTGGTATGTGGTGCTGGGGATCGAACCCGGGCCGCACGCATGCCAGGCGAGCGTGCTACCGCTTGAGCCACATCCCCAGCCCAATATTTATTTCTTAGTTTTCGGTGGACACATCTTTGTATGTGGTGCTGAGGATCGAACCCCGGCCGCACGCATGCCAGGCGAGTGCGCTACCGCTTGAGCCACATCCCCAGCCCAAGCATGCTACTTCTTGAGCCACATCCTCAGCCACTAAACCCAGCTTTGACCCTAAAGGTAAATCTAACCCTAACCCAAGAAAAGCCCTAATCCTATACATAACCCTACCCTAATCTTAGGTCTAACCCTATCCATTACCCTAATGATAACTCATTATGCTAAATCTAGGCCTAACCCTAACCTTATCCATTACACTAAACCAAACCTAAACCCTAACCTAACACAAACAAAAGCCCAAAACCTACACATAATCCTACCCCTAATTTTAGGTCTAACCCTCTCCATTACCCTAATCATAACCCTTATGCTAACCCTAGGCCTAAGCATAACACTATCCATTACACTAAACCACACCTAAACCCTAAACCTAACCCTTTCATTACCTTAACCTGAATCCATAATGTTAATTCAAGCCCTAAACTGAAACCCTAACCTAACCCAAATCCTCACCTTGATCCTGACCCTAATAATAAACCTAGTTCTAAATCTGACCCTTAGTATATACCTAACCTAACACTAATTCTATCCCTAACTGTAACCCTAGACCTGACATTAGCCCTAGCCCTAATACTAGCCCTAACCCCAACACAAACATTAGCCCTCATCCTGGCCCTAAACCTAGCTTTAATCATAACCCTAAACCTAACCCTAGCCCTAAACCTAATACTAACCTTTGCCCTAGCCATCAAACTAGCTATAACCCAATACCTTACCCTAAATGTAATCCTAAGTGCAACCCTAACCGAAGGCCTAAACCTAACACTAACACTAGCCCTAATTTAGCCCTATCCCTAACCCTAACCTTAACCCTAATCCTAGCTCTAAGACTAAGACTCTAACTCTCGTACTAGCCCTATCACTAGTTCTAACCCTATCCCTTACCATAATCCTAAACCTAACCCAAACGTTAGTTCTAACACTTGCCCTATCCTTAGCCCTAGCCTTATATATCCATCAAAACCTAATTCTAAATCTAACCCTAACCTGAAGCCTAAGCCTAACCATTATAAATACATTTATATTTAGACTCTGTGTCTATAGATGTTGGCTTCAATTATTATTTAGAATATAGTCATTAGTTTCATAAAAGGCATACCATTTCTGGTGGTGTATAGAGAACTGAGGGTCAGGGGTAGGATGCTATGTTAAGGGGGAAAGGAATGAGGGTATGTGATTAATCTAACTTAGCAACGTTGGAGGAGAACTCTAATGATTAGACAGGGGGAATTTATAGAAGAAGGTATAAATTCGAACTCCTTATCTGTATTCATAAAATTACCCTATGTATAAATAGTAAAATTTAGAAGGCTGAAAGTGGGATAGAGGAAGAAAAAAAAGAAGAAAAAATAACAAGAAAAGAAATAAAGAGAGGGAGAAAGAAAATAAGAGAAAATAAAGAGGTGGTGAGGTGGGGCCTATGCAATTCCTGTAAATTATACAATTCTAGTGATTCAGTTCTTAAAGTCCAATTTCATGGAAAGTTCTTGGTTTCACATATGTTGAAGTTGTGAGGACAAGAGGGGGAATGGTAGAGGAGAATGGTGACAAGAGCAAGAAAAGAAAAGTAAGAAAGAATAAAAAGGCTCTCAGAACTCTGTTTTCTTTTCTTGCATTAGATGAAGTTTTCTATTCATAGCTTGAGTCTCTGTGATTGAAGGTTTCCCTTCATTATGGCTTATTGATGTGAATGAAAATTAAGCTGAAAATCAAACAGGGTTCGCCAGAGGTGCTTGAAACTTCACACAATTAGTTCTCAGTGGGCACTCTCTTGTTTCTGTCTTTTGAAGGTAGGCCAAAGATGAAGCATGCAAAAGAAACTGTATCCGAGAGCCCTTAAGGACTAAACAGAGAAACATGTATGTACTGAAATAAGTCTCCCAACATTTTGATCAGATTTCTTTGATAGTATACAGTATTCATCCTTGAGCTAGCTCCACTAGGCTCCCCAAGGTTGTCACTTATAGGATCAATGGTTCTCTAAACAGGTAAATGTTAGTGTTATGGTTAGGGTTAGAGCTAGCTTTAGAGCTAGTGTTAGGGTTAGAGTTATTTTGTTCAAATTTCTTTGATACTAGGAAGATTTATCTTATACCTAGCCTTACTATGTGCCCCAGTTTGGGGCCTTCTCGGTTCAATGGCTTGCTGTTGGAAATAGTTTGTTTTCAATGTCTCACTTCATTTTGACCTATATGGGTAAATGAGAATGGAGCTGGAAATCAGAGGGTTGGTTCTAGCTGATAGAAACTTCATATATTCAATCAGTTGTCTGTGGGCACTCTCTGGTTTCTTCTTTGTAAAAGTAGCGATAAGCTGAAGCATGCAAACACCTTTATCCCAGAGCACTTTAGGAGAAAACAGGGAAAAATGCATGTACTGAAATACCTCCCCCAATTATTTGGTCAGATTTCTTTGATATTGTGCAGGATTCATATGCAAGCTTGCCCCACTGGTCTCCCTAAGTTGAAAACTTTTATGATCAAAGGTTCTCTTAACAGGTTAGGCTTAGGGTTATGGTTAGAGTTAGGGTTAGAACTAGTGTTAGGGTTAGAGATAGTTTTTTTCAACTTCATGAATACTGGGCAGGATTTATCTTATTTCTATTCTTAGTATGCTCCCCATGTTTGGGCTTTCTAGTAAAAGGGTTTGCTCTCGGGAGTAGTTTTAATTTTTACCTTTCACCTCATTTTGCCCTATAGGGGTGAATGTAAATGGAGCAGGACTCAAACAGGGTTTGTGCTAGCTGCTTGAAACTTCACACACTAAACCAGTTCTCAGGGCACATTCTCTCCTTTTATTCTTGTGGGAGTAGCCCAAAGGTGAATTAGAAAGAAACAGCTTTACCTGTAAACACTTTAGGAGCAAGCTTCAATTTTTTTTGCACGAATTACTTTGATATTGTACAGAATTAATCCTTTTCATAGTCTTAGTAGGATCCCCAAGTTTGAGTTTTTAAGGTTTGCCAGTTCACTGTCAGGAACCGTTTAAATTTTTAGGTTTCACTTTATTGTGGCCTATAGACGTGAATGAAAATGGAGCTGGAAATCAAACAGAGTTAGTACTAGCTGCTTGAAACTTCACACACTCAATCAGCTCTCTGTGGGCACTCTCTGGTTGTTCCTTGGGCAAGTACCTTAAACTGAATCATGAAAAAATAATTTATCCATGAGAACATTAGGAGAAAACAGGGAAATATGCATGTACTGAAATATTTCCCCCAATTATTTGGTCATATTTCTTTGATACTGCACAGGATTCATCTGTTAGCTTGCCCCACTGGGCTCCTTCACTTGGTGACTACTATGATCAATGGTTTTCTAAACATGTTAGGTTAGAAAAAAAAAACTAATTTTGTATTAGTTTAGGGATAGAGTTACAGCTCATATTTTTTTAGATTTAGTTTTGTTCAAATTTCTTTGATACTGGGCAGGATTCAACTTTTACCTAGGATTACTATATTATTTAGGTTTGGCCCTCTTAGGTCAAGGGTTTGCTCTTCTGAACAGTTTGTATTTTAAGATTTCATTTCATTTTGACCTATGTGTGTAAATGGAAATGGAGCTGGAAATTCAATAAGGTTGGTGTTAGCTACTTCAAACCTCACACACTCAATCAGTTTTCTATGGGCATTCTCTGGTTTATTCCTTATAAAAGTAGCCCTAAGCTGAAGCATGAAAAGCAACTTTATCTGAGAGCACTTTAGGAGAAAACAGGGATATATGCATGTACTGAAATACCTCCCCAATTATTTGGTCAGACTTCTTTGATATTGTGAAAGATTCATCTGTTCGCTTATCCAACTTGGCTCCTCAAGTATGGGACTTCTAGGATCAAAGGGACTCTAAACAGGTTAAAGTAAGTGTTAGGGTTAATGTTAGGTCTAGGATTAGACCTAGTGTTAAGATAAGAGTTACTTTTTTTTCAAATTTCTATGATAATGTGCAGGATTCATCTTTTTCCTATTTTGACTATACTCCAAATGTTTGGGCCTACTACATTAAGGGTTTGCTTTCAGGAACAGTATCAATTTTTATTTTTTTCTTCTTTTTTCCATATAGGGGTGAATAGAAATGAAGCTGGAAATCAAACAGGGTTTGGGCTAGCTGCTTGAATCTTCACACACTCCCTCAATTTTCAATGAGCATAATCTGCTGTTTGCCATGCAAGTAGCCCTAAGATGAAGTAGAAAGTATCAGCTTTATCTCTGGGTGCATTAGGAGCAAGCAGAATACCCATGTAATGAAAGAGCTTCAATTTTTTTGTTGGATTAATTTGTTACTGCTAATGTCTCGGCTTGGCACAGAATCACGAGCCATCACACACCTTGTAGATTCAAACAGCAATCCTTTATTCCCGAACTCACACCTGCCCTGTACAAACACGTTCTGGCGAAAATCCGTTCTGCCGCCCCCTTCACCTACTCCACGAGGCTTTTTTCCAAATCCCATTTGAATCTCACGAGAACTCAATGGGAACAAGCAGCAGGAACAATAATCTTCAACCTCCAACTTCCCTAAAACCCCTATTTTCTTAAACTGGGAATGCCCTAAACTTGTCTTAAACTGGGAACTCCTTAAACTCAAGGAGCGGGAAACTTCCTCAAACCTGATCAGCTCTGAACCCGGATCCACCCTGGTCTTTGAGCAAGGTCACCTTACTAAAGCATACATGCAATGTCCAAGGCAAGTCCATTTAACATGGGGTACGCTGGCAAGGAAATATTGATGCGTCATTCCTGCTTAGCAATGGCCCTCAGCATCTCCCCCCTTCTGCTTAATTAAACAACAAGCAATGTGGCTTAAGGACCATGCCTGGTAGGTTGTCCAATTCAACATATGGTTCTTACCCCTCATGGGAGAACTGACCTTTAGGCGTCAGCTTCCTGTCTTAGGTTGAATCCACTGCAATCAGATCAACCCGTCACTGACTACCGGTCCAGCATTCAGCCATGCTTGTGGATAGGCCTATGCACCAGTGTGGGGGGGTGAGGTTCTTGCCTCACCTCTGTTGGCCCCCAAATTTAGCCTTGGTGCCAGTGGGGGGGTGAGGTTCTTTGCCTCACCTCTGTTGGCCCCCAAATTTTAGACCATCACTAGTAGAAGGGAGGAGGATAGAGAAATGCCACGACACCAAGCCAATTGATGGCTCCTTTGGAAAAATTTCATCACTGATAACACCATCAGCAAAGATGCCAGCATTACCACAATTAACATGGGGTGCACTGGCAAGGAAATTGCATCACTGGTGACACCATCAGCAAAGATATGTCAGCAGTACCACAATTCGCTGCACCAGACGATAGTTCACAATGCCTGCAACTGATATATAGTCCAGGCAAGTTCTGCAAGCAGTTCAAATCAGAGGAGTCTATCAATATGTCCATTTCCTCCCAAAGTAGATCAAGTCCTTGATTGAGCCTTACTTGTTGAGTTATATTCATTGATGCATCAGTTTATACAGTTTACTGTGATAGCTATCATAGAAGCTGTAGTTTGGTTTTATCTCTGTCTTCACCGGCACTGGGATGGAGATGGGAATTCTGGCAAAGATGCTAAAGAGACATTATCCTGAACAGAATTATTAAATATAATGAAAAGGAAAGGTGAAAGTAAACAAACAGATCTGTTAACCACCTTTAAAAACAATCCTTAACACCTGTCTATCTAATTTAAATTAGTAAACAAACAGATCTGTTAACCACCTTTAAAAGCAATAATTAACAGCTGTTTACCTAATTTAAATTAAACCATTTAAATCACGTGAATAAAAAAATCAAATCCATTTTTTTCATGAGCGCTCCTCATATATGAAATATGGACATACACACAGACATACAACACAAAACACAAATGTGCACACATAACATACAACACATAAGACAATAGTAACAGCCTTGTAGCTTTACCTAGGTGAAATCTCCATTGCAATGTTTAAAAACTCCACAGTCAAAAAATAAAACACAGTCAAAAAACAAAACTGAGCAGAAAAACATTAACCTAGGTTTGTATGAGCTCAAAAAATAAAATAGAACTTTATGAGGTGGGAAAAATGCAATAATAAAATAGACATTGAAAAAAAAGCACCATGGTTAATCACTGTTGCAGATGTAAGAATAGCCAAGCTGGAGCTCTGGATATCAGCTCTTATGGATTTCAGTCAAATCATCTTCTTTTTCTTTAGAAATTATTTTGGTTAACCTCTCTGGAATCCAAATCGGCTGCTGTTCTTCCTGTGGAAAAACACAAAAGGAACCCTGACTCCAGACAATAACTGGATCAGGACCTTTCCATTATCCTATTAGAATATCTTTCCAAAGAACCTTAGGCTTATGTACATTTTTCGGATATACATATGTCTTTCTGCAGCACTAAGTCCTGATGAATCCAAATTTAGAAAGTTTAGAGTAAAAAGGGTTACTTTAAGTTTATCTTTGGGAGATATATACCCCTTTCCAATTCCCTCTTTTTGCTTTAATAAGTACGTTTTAATAGTTTGATGAGGTCTTTCAACTATGCCTTTTCCCTGTGGATTGTATGGTATTCCTGTTATATGAGTAATACCAAATGATGAGCAAAATTGTTTAAAAGAGGTAGAAGTATAACCAGGACCATTATTAGTTTTTAACTGTTTAGGAACACCCACAGTGGCAAAATTTTTTAAGCAATGAGCTATAACATTTTTAGTTTTTTCTCCAGCATGAAGGGAGCCCATCAAAAATCCGGAAGAAGTATCAACTGTAACATGTAAATATTTTAATTTTCCAAATTCTGGCAAGTGTGTGACGTCCATCTGCCAAATATGGTTAGGTATCAGTCCTCTAGGATTGACTTCAAGATTAACTTGTGATAAAAAGGTCACACAATTTTGACATTGTTTTATTATATGCCTGGCTTGTTCCTTAGTTATTTTAAAATGCTTTTGTAAAGTAGTAGCATTAACATGAAACCTTTTATGAAAATTTGTAGCTTCTTCTAGTGTAGAGAAAATATTTACGTCATGTGTAGTTTTATCTGCTAAATTATTCCCCAAACTAAGGGCTCCAGGCAATCCTGTATGTGCCCAAATATGTCCTATAAAGAATGGATCTTTTCTGTCCCAGGTTAGACTTTGTATAGTGGAAAGCAAAGAGAAAACAGTAGAGGAAGGGGAAATCCTACCAGCATTTTCAAGGGATATTATAGCATTAACTATATACTGACTATCAGAACATAAATTAAATACAGAATCTTTGAACATCACAAAAGCTTGTACAACTGCATTAAGCTCTACCTTTTGAGCTGATTGTTTGGGAACTAAAAATGTAAAAGTTTGATCAGGGGTAACTACTTCTGCTGTACCATTATTAGACCCATCAGTGAATATATTTGGAGCATTCACGATAGGTGTTTTTCTTGTCATTTTAGGAAAAACTACAAGATGCTTAGACCAAAAAGACAACAAAGGATTAGATGGTAAATGATTATCAAATGAAACATTTAATTTACACATGATTATTGCCCATGTATTTAACTCATTAGCTAACTCATCAATTTGCTCCATAGTATATGGAGTAATAATTTTATTGGGAGAATTTCCAAACACTCCCTTTTCTGCTCTTATTCCTTTGAGTATTAATTGTCCTACAGCCTTAGGATACCTAGTAAGAATAGTGTTAGGAGAGTAAGATAAATGTATCCACAATAAGGGATCTTCTTGCCAAAATACTCCTGTAGGAATATTTTTTGTTGGTAGTACAATAAATAATAAAGGCAAACTTATATCAATTCTATCTAGATGCATATTTTCCATATATGTTTCAATAATTTTTAATGCCTTTCTAGCTTTAGGAGTTAACATTCAGGGTGAATTTGGATCTGATGGACCTTTTAGAATATCAAATAAAGGTCCCAACTCTCCTGTTGGTATGCCTAGATAAGGCCTTATCCAATTTATATCTCCCAATAACTTTTGAAAGTCGTTAAGTGATTTGAGTTGATCTACTCGTATTTGAATTTTAGGTGGACGGACCATGGTTGAGGATAATAGAACTCCAAAAAATTAATTGGAAAATTTAATTGTACTTTATTCCTATCTCTAGATTATAATTTTTAATAAGTTTGTAAGTGTGGCATAACATTCCAGCAATGTGTTTTTATCTTTATGTGCTAATAATACATCATCCATATAGTGAAATATTTTTAGTTCAGGATTTTGATTTCTAAGTGGCTGGATTGCTTTATTAACATAGATTTGACACATAGTTGGACTGTTAGCCATTCCTTGAGGGAATACTTTCCATTCATATCTCTCATCAGGATCTTCATGATTTAATGCAGGGATAGTAAATGCAAAACATGGGCTATCCTCGGGATGAATTGGAATCAAAAAAAAAAAAAAAACAATCTTTAATGTCTATAGCTAAAACATGCCACGTTTTTGGTAAAGCAGACAATTGAGGAATCCCTGATTGAGCAGGGCCCATAATAACCATCTCATTATTAATGGCTCTTAAATCTTGCAATAATCTCCATTTACCCGATTTCTTTTTGATGACAAAAAATGGGAGTATTATGAGGAGATACAGAAGGTTGTAAATGTCCTTCCGCTAACTGTTGTTTGACCAGATCATGGGCTACTTGTATCTTTTCTTTAGTCAGGGGCCACTGAGGAACCCACACTGGTCTTTCTGATTTCCAAGTAATTATGATTGTCTCAGTGGCCCTTTCTGAAAATCCAACCCATGTCTGTCTGTTCCTTGATCTATTTGAATTGGTGCTGCTATACCTTGTGTCTTGTTTTCCTAATCTTTTTTCTTTCCTAACACCTTGTCTAGCCCTAGTAGTGGGTGCGTTAGGATTGATGTTATTTGTTTACATCAAACCTAGTTGATCTAGGACATCTCGTCCCCATAAATTTATGGGATGATGTTCTAGTACATGTGGCTGTATAGTTCCTTCACAGCCTTCAGGATCCTTCCAATCTAATATCATAGCACTTCTATGGGGATTAGTCACCACTCTTAGGCCTCGAAGCGTTTGAGTGGCTTGTGGTAATGGCCAATGTTTTGGCCATTCTTGAAGAGATATGATGCTAAGGTCAGCACCTGTGTCCAGCAGCCCATTAAATTCATGACCTTGAATATTTAGTTTTAGCATTGGGCGAGAATCTAAATTTAAAGACAGCATTGCCCAATCTACACCTGTGGAGCCTAATCACCTGGAACCTCTTTCTACACTACAACTAGAGAACTTATTATGTAGGCTGGGTATTGTTAACAACAGTGCTATTCTATCTCCAGGTGAAATTATTGCTATACCTCCTGGACAACTAGCTATAATTTTTATTTCACCTACATAATTGGGATCAATTACCCCAGGGCTTATCATAAGTCCTTTTAATGTAGATGAACTTCGTCCCAATAATATGCCTACTGTTGCTTGGGGAAGAGGTCCTTTTAATCCTGTAGGAATGATTTAAACTCCCATTTCTGGAGTTAGTACTGTTCTGGCAGAGGCGCAGATGTCCAACCCTGCACTCCCTCGTGTTTGTCTGATGAGGGATTTAATGGACAATGTGTCCTGGGCACCACCCTGATGGTGTTGCTGGGTTCCTCCACTGCCCTGTATATTTGTGGTTGTGGGCCCTGGAGCATTGGGCCCCCTGTAAGGGTCCGGCGAAACGTCGGAGTAAGAGACCGCAAGAGACTGTCTTATGCAAAAGCAGAAGGGTGGGTTTATTTGGAGACTAGCATGCTAGGGCTCCCTCTATAGCAAAGAGAGATAGAGCCCTGAGAACAGTTTGAGCAGAGCTTATATACTTTCCTTGGAGAGGGCAGCGAGAAAAGTTACATTTTGTAGTTTGGCAGTTGGGGACAGCTCATTCTGGGAACAAGATTAGCAGACAGTCCACAGTTAGGGACAGCACATTCTGAGAACAAGATTAGCAAACAGTCCTTAAAATTTCAACAGTGTTTTATTAAGCATATAGAGAAACGGAGTGACAAGTGCTTTTTTAAATTAACCTTTTATTCCCCACTTCTTCTTCTGGCTACTTTCAATCATAAAAGTGATCATTGGGGGGTGTTACATTCCGTGTCTGCTAGTGGGGTGTATTTTTGTCTGATTACCATAAGTTTTATTTGTCCAATTTGGGCCTGGAGAAAGAAAACTACACGGTTGAGCAAACAGGGTCCTAATGTTAGCAACAATATAAGAATTATTACAGGACTGGCCAAGGCTGATAAAAGCGTAGTTAACCAGGGGAACTGTGTGAACCAGGACTCATACCACCCTTTTTGGGTCTCTCTCTCTCTTTGACGCTCTTCAAGGCATCTTCTTAGTTTACTCATTGATTCTTTTACAACTCCAGTATGGTCAGCATAAAAAACAACATTCTTCCATTAATGCAGCACAAAGGCCCTCTTCTCTCAAGAAGAGAAAGTCTAACCCTTGCCTGTTCTGTAAAACAACTTCAGAGAGAGAGGTTAAAGATTCCTGTAAAGCTGTGATGGAGGTTTCTAATATCTTTAAGTTTTGGTCCATTGCTGTTTCTAACTGGGTCATTCATTGTGTCCCACAGACCAAGGCAGTAGTCCCTGTGCCCATCCCTGCAGCAATTCCCCTTCCTAATAAGATGGCTAAAGTGAGGTATACAGGTTCTCGACGAAACCGGGTTGTATGTTCCTCTATTTGATCTTCAAATGAATCTGCATCATGATAGAGCACTCTGGGAAACATCTGCACCATTACACAATAATTTACAGAGTTGTTAAATATCTGGGCTGAAATGCAAGGAGTCAACCCTGTGTCACATGCCCACAAAGTTCCATTATCAGGAGTAAGGTAACCCTGTGTGATGCCAATATTTTTTGTCTGGATACATAAGTGTTGTTTATTTTTAGGTGGAGACCCTATACATAAGCCTGCCCCAGTTACTTCTGGGAAGGTCAACTTAGGATTTTCACCCCAGTTACAGGAGGAACTCTGCGCTTTTACTGCATAAGTCCCATCAATTGCTATCCCTTCATAATAAGGAGGAGCAGAGGAGAGACAGAGCCAACAAGACTGAGTGAGATCTGGTTGTGTGAAATTCAGCACAGCAAAGGCTCCTTCAATTAGCCTCCAGGGGAAGGGGTTGACTTCACTCTGACTTGGGGAAGTAAATGAAGGTGAAACTTGAGGAGTATGGGAAAGTGAAAGGTCCCTAGTAGGTTTAGGTTCGGGTGGTCTATGAGGCCCAATTTCTGGCTTGATGGGATTGGGTCCTATGGCCAAGGGAATTTCTTTTCTCTCCAACCTGATAGTGAACCAAAGGCCAAAATTATATCCTGTGGTGTAAAATCGCATTCCATAGGTTTTTCCTGAAAGCCATGCCCAGATATTTTGGTTTCTTCCTTTGGAGGTGAAGGTTATATTTAGGGGTTGCATAGGCTGTTTGTGTTACATGGAGTAGGGTCAACTAGTCCAGAAGCTTCCACTTGGGGACTCCGTTTAAATGGAAGACATTGTTTGGGATTTAATTTAGTATTATTTCTTCCTACCCGAATCAGATTGTTAGGGGAGTCTGGGTTCCACCAGACAGCCCCTGTATGCTCACATCCCCATGACTTACAGAAGAAGTCGGCTTTTCCCCAACACAGCCATGACTTTTTGCGGCTTCGATTGTCCGCTGGGCAAACATAATAATCCAGGCTAGCCAACCTACATCTAACTTGTATGTCCCTACATCCATAATGTTTGTTTCCATTATCTATGATACGGAGGGGATTTAATGGAATTTTAGTGGGATCTTTTTCATCAGGGATATCCCAATAGGAAAGACCTATAGCCAGCTGACAAATATCCGGGTGGAGAGATGGCCACCAGGTCCCTAAGGGGGCTGTGTGCGAGACAGACCATACTTCCTGTCCAGTAGGATTTATGATCAGCCATTGCTGCTGAACGGGCTGATGAGGATCAGGACTACTGATGGTCAAGGGGAGGGTCCATGGCCCTATCCACATGGTGAATACACAATTTGAGAGGGTTATCAGTCTTTTCCAATTTCCAGCTAGAGTCTGGACAGGGAGCAGGCTTGAGATGAGAGGCATGGATCCAGGAGGTGATTCTGTCTACCTTTACTGCTGTAGGTGTTATAAGTAGCACCTGGTATGGTCCTTTCCAGCGAGGTTCTAGGGATGACACCTGATGTCGTCTTACGTAGATGAAGTCTCCTACTTGATATCGGTGTGAGGTCCCTTCGTCCCCAGGTTGGTAGGCAGTGGCCAGCTGTTTCCACAGGTATCACTGGGTTCTTTCAAGAGCTTTTAGTCTGTCAAGCAAGGGGATGTGAAAGGAATCATTAGGTCTTAGAGTTGGGGTCAGGTCCCTTATTGGAGGAGGGGCATCATAGAGAATTTCATAGGGGGTGAGGTTACACAAAGAAACAGAGGGAGTATTTCTTGCACGAAACAATGCATAAGGCAGGAGTATAGTCCAATCTTTTATGCCGGTCTCTAAGCTTAATTTTGTCAAGGTCTCTTTAATGGTTCTATTCATTCTTTCTACCTGTCCTGAACTCTGGGGTCTATAAGCGCAATGCAACTTCCAATTAATCCCCAGGGTCCTGGCTAACCCCTGACTTACCTGGGCCACGAACGCCAGTCCATTATTGGACCCTATTACCTTAGGCAGGCCGTATCTTGGAAAAATATCTTCCAGGATCTTCTTGACCACCATTTGCGGGGAAGGCTTCAATCCATCCTGAAAATGTATCTACAAAGATTAGGAGATATTTAAGTCCATACCTTGTTGGCTTAATTTCAGTAAAGTCCACTTCCCAGAATTGTCCTGGTCTGGTTCCTTGAAGGCGCCTTCCTATAGGAAGCTTGGAGGGGTAAGCATTGACCAATTGACAGACCCGACAGGCTTTTGTTACTCGTTCAGCTAATTTTTTTCGCTGTGAGCTGGTTAGTGGAAAACTCTGTTCTTGATCTTTTAGGAATGCCTGCAGTTTCTTTGAACCAAGGTGAGTGAGTTGATGTACATCCTTAATGTAGTGTAGGGCTTTCTGAAATTGCAAGTTGGGTTCAGTGTTGTCAAGGAGTTCAGTGTCAGTGTCCTCAGATGTTAAGTTGTCGGGGTGCTCCGATGTAGTTAAATCTCCTGACTCATATTTTCCCTGTATGGAAAGTGTTAACATGGTTACTCTGTTTAGAGCTACCAATTTAGCCTCTTTATCTGCCCTCCTGTTTCCGACCGCTACGGGATCGTTTCCTTTTTGGTGTCCTGGACAGTGTACTATAGCTAGTTCTTTAGGGCTTCGTATTGCTGAGAGGAGGTGGAGGATCTCATCTTTGTTCTTTATTTCTTTTCCCGCCGAGGTTAATAGTACCCTTTGCTGGTAGATAGCCCCATGTATATGAGCAGTAGCGAAGGCATAGTGGCTATCTGTGTATATGGTGGCCTTTTTTGCCTGCTGCCAGCTCTAATGCCTTCGTGAGGGCGATCAGCTCTGCCTTTTGAGCCGATGTTCCCTCTGGGAGGCTAGAGGACCAGATGACTTTAGTTCTGCTAACAATTGCTGCCCCAGCCCACCGCTTACCGTCCTGGAGAAAGCTGCTGCCATCAGTGAACCATATGACCTCAGGGTGGGGCAGTGGCTGATCCTTTAAATCTTGTCATACACTGGTTTCTTCTGCCAGTATATGTTGACAGTCATGAGTGATGGGTTCTGGTGATTGTTCAGGTAATAGTGTAGCCGGGTTAAGCGGGGCGGGGGGTCCCAATATTATTCTGTCCTTGTCAAGCAATAGGCTCTGATAGTGTGTTATTCTAGAGTTTGATAGCCATCTGTCTGGTGGCTGGCGGATGATGCTCTCTAGGGCAAGGGGGGCTATAACGGTTAACTTCTGCCCCAGCGTTAACTTATCAGCATCTTTGATTAGTAGGGCTGCCGCTGCTAGAGCTTTTAGGCAATGAGGCCATCCACTAGCCACTGGGTCCAGTTTTTTTGATAAGTAGGCTATAGGCCTTTTCCAAGGTCCTAAAGTTTGAATAAGCACTCCTCATGCTATTCCTTTCTTTTCTTCAATGTAGAGAGTAAAGGGTTTTTCTACATCTGGGAGTGCTAAGGCCGGAGCAGATAGCAGCACCCTTTTGATGTTATCAAAAGCTTGTTGGTGTTCAGGGTTCCATTGGAATTGGGCATTTCCCTTTAACAACAGGTGTAAAGGAGCAGCTAAGGTTGCAAACCCAGGTATCCATAACCTGCAAAAGCCAGCAGTCCCAAGAAACTCTCTAAGTTGCCTCTTATTAGATGGGGGTGGTATCTGCACAACAGTTTGTTTTCTGGGCTCAGTGAGCCATCGTTTACTGCCCCTAAGGGAATAGCCCAGGAAGATTACTTCCTGCTGGCAAATTTGGGCCTTTTTGACAGAAGCTCTATACCCAAGTTGAGCAAGCTCAGATAGTAGTGCTTGGGTCCCAGACTCACAGTTTTCCTTGGTGTCCGCTGCCAGTAGCAGGTCATCCATATATTGGAGTAGGTTGACTTCAGGGTGCATGGTTCTGAAGTTATTGAGATCTCTGTGGAGGGCTTCATCAAAAAGAGTGGGGGAGTTCTTAAATCCCTGTGGAAGTCTGGTCCAAGTTAGTTGACCAGATGTTCCGGTTTCTGGGTCTACCCACTCGAAAGCAAACAGCAATTGACTATCTTTATGCAGAGGCAAGCAAAAGAAAGCATCTTTTAAGTCCAGGACAGTATACCATTTTTGCTCAGGGTTAAGGGTGCTAAGCAGATTGTACGGATTAGGTACTGTGAGGTGAATGTCCTGCACTCTGTTGTTGATCTCTCTTAAGTATTGAACAGGATGATAGCCCCCGGTTCCTGGCTTTTTTACTGGTAGCAGGGGAGTGTTCCAGGCCGATTGACAGGGCCTTAGGACCCCTAAGGCCAGATATTTCTGAATATGGGGCCTTATCCCATCTTTAGCTTCTTTGCTCAGAGGATATTGTTTAATATTAATTGGGGAGGCTGAGGTTTTTAATTCCACCATTATTGGAGGTTGTTTCATGGCTAGGCCTAACCCAGCAGTTTCTGCCCAGGCATCTGGGTAATCTGTTATCCATTTATGGGGTAGCTTGCCTGTTTGATCAGTCTTGGGGTGTGTGAAGAGTTGATGTTCATCTTCTACTGACATAGTTAAAGCCATGACTATAGGAGTTTTTACTGAAGGATTTAGAAATTCCATTTGGGGGCCTTCAGGGTTAAAAGTTATTCTGGCCCAGAGTTTGGTGAGCAGATCTCTGCCCATCAATGGGGCTGGGCATTCTGGAATCACTAGGAAGGAGTGATGGACTTTTCCTTTTCCCAGGTCCATAGTCCTCTTAGTTGTCCAAGCCCGATATTTACTGTCGTTAGCCCCTTGAACTAGAGACCTTTTAGTTGATAGAGGGCCCAATGGGGCCTTAAGGGCTGAGTATACTGCCCCTGTATCCACTTCAAAGTTTACTGGGGTACCCTCCACTTCAAAAGTTACCCTGAGCTTGGGGAGGGGATCCGAGCCCCGACTTTCCTAGTCTTCCTCCAGAGTTAGAACGGCTGGTTGGCGTGGCTGTTTCTTTCTAGGGCACTCTTTGACCCAGTGTCCTTTTTCTCTACAGTAGGCACATTGATCTGAAGCCAGATGTGGCCTCTGGCGTGGGCCCAGGTATCCCTTTCTGTCTCCCTGTCTCCTAACTTCTGGCCTATTTGTTGTTGTGACCAGGACCTTAGTCAATGCCTCAGTCTGTCTTTTGCTTCTTTCATCCTCCCTTTGCTCCCTTTCTTTCTCCCTTTGCTCCCTTTCTTTCTCCCTTCTTTGTTCCTTCTCTTCCTCTGTTTCTCTCTTATAGTATACCTTCTCAGCTTCTCTGACTAAATCTCTCAAAGTCATATCTTGTAATCCATCTAAACGTTGTAACTTTCTTTTAATATCCAGGGCAGCTTGCCCAATAAAGGCCATCATGACAGATGCCTTTTGATCCTCTGCCTGAGGATCAAAAGGAGTATATCTCCTATATGCCTCCATAATTCTCTCCAGAAACATAGAGGGTGATTCATTAGGTCCCTGAATAATCTCTCTTACCTTGGTCAAATTAGTTGGCCATCTAGCGGCTGCTTGGAGACCCGCTATTAGAGGTTTGAGAATTAGAATCGTAGGGGGAGGGGTAGGAGCAGGAACAGGGAGAAGAAAAGCCTTCACCCAAGGAGGAGGAGATTCACAAAGGTCCTGCCAAGTTAAGATATACGGCTGTTGATCTGGATGACTATGTGGCCCCGGCTGAAAAACAATATCTCTGATTTTCGCATTAGCGGGGAGTAGAAAGATCCTTCTGGAGGCCATCCAATTTCAAAGGCGGGCCATTCTGAGGCACAGAGAGTCTGCCAGGTCCGGCGCTTTACTGAAAAAGAAAGATTATGAGTCCTTATGTGGACTTCAGTCCAGTGATCAAGGGTCAGGGACAGAGGCGTGGAATGGCTCTGTCCCATAATGAAAGTTACTTGAACAAGGACAGGGACAATACAAACGTGACACAAACACGGACACACAGTAAACAATAAACGTGTAACACAAGTTTAGAGGCAAAGATTAAATCAGACAGTGAATTCAACCTGAGAGAAAGAATAGATGCCGGCAAGACCAGACAGGTTGGCAGCAGAATACAGATGAGGGCACCTTGTCCCTCCCAGATGGGGGCACCTCCATCCCCCAGAATCTCCCAAAGCGTCCCTTGAGGAGACGTGGTCTGTGGCTTCAGGGACACGTCTATCCACCACTGCCAGGGGGAGGTCACGCTCTCCGCTGACAACCACACTCTGCCAACCCAAAACCAGAAAACCAGAAAAACCAGAAGGCCCTGAGAGCTCACGCTCTCCAGCCCAAAACCAGAAGGCCCTGAGAGCTCACGTTCTCCAGCCCAAAACCAGAAGGCCCTGAGAGCTCATGCTCTCCAGCCCAAAACCAGACTCTGAGCGATCGCAAAGGAAAAACAAGAAGGAGAAGAAGGAGGAGGAGAAGAAGAAGATAAGGCGCCTTACTTACCCCCCTAAAGAGTCTTGTTGAGGTCTCCCTGTCCGGCGATGCGCAGTTCCCGGCCAATGCACCAAATGTAAGGGTCCGGCGAAACGTCGGAGTAAGAGACCACAAGAGACTGTCTTATGCAAAAGCAGAAGGGTGGGTTTATTTGGAGACCAGCATGCTAGGGCAAGGAAATATCGATGCATTATTCCTATTTGGCAATGGCCCTCAGCATGATACTGTACAGGATTCATCCTTGACCTATCCTTAGTAGGCTCCCCAAGTTTGGGCCTTCAATGTTCAATGGTTCAGTGTCAGGAACAGTTTTAATTTTTAGGTTTCACTTCATTGGGGCCTATAGGTGTGAATGCAATGACGCATCGATATTTCCTTGCCTAAAGCATACATGCAATGTCCAAGGAAAGTCCATTTAACATGAGGTATGCTGGCATACCTTGCCTTGTCTTGATCATAGCTCTAAACCTGAC
Source organism: Ictidomys tridecemlineatus (assembly GCF_052094955.1). Classification (NCBI taxonomy): domain Eukaryota; kingdom Metazoa; phylum Chordata; class Mammalia; order Rodentia; family Sciuridae; genus Ictidomys; species Ictidomys tridecemlineatus. The sequence goes on along the minus strand of NC_135488.1, from coordinate 387,034 downwards.
CCATAGTCTCAACCTGACCCTAACAAGAAACCTAACCTTTACAATAAACCTAGCCATAAACCTAACCCTAAAACTATCCCTAACCATACCCTAGACCTGACATTAGCCCTAGCTCTAATCTAGCCCTAACCCTAATACAAAACCTATCCCACATCCTAGCAAGGAACCTCACCTTAATCATAATCCTAACCCTAATGTTAACCCTAACCTTAACCCTAATTTTCACCCTAGTTCTAAAACTAGCTATATTGCCGTCCCTTACCCTAAACCTAACCTAACCCTAAACCTATCACTAAACCTAGCCCTAACCCTAGGCCTAACGCTAACACTAACCCTATCCCTAATCCAAGCCCTAATTTAGCCCTATCCCTAACCCTAACCCTATCCCTAAGACTAACTCTAATTCTCACACTAGCCCTATATGTAGTTCTCACCCTATCCTTTACCATCACCATATACCTAGCCCTAAATATAGCCCTACCCTAGACCTATACTTAGCCCTATCACAAAACCTAGATCTAAACCTAACTAAATTTAACCCTAACCCTAAGTCTAAACCTAACCATAACTCTACTCTTATCCCTAATCCTTAACCTAAGCCTAAATCTCACATTTACACTATCCCTAACCTTAAGACTAATCATAAAACTAGCCCTAACCCTACCCCTAGCTATAAAACAAATCAAGTCATAGCCCTAACCTTAACCCTTAACCTAAACCAAATCCTAACCCTACACCTAGCCCTAACCCTATCCCAAATTATAGTCTAACCCTAACCCGAAAACTAACCCTGACCCTGAATCTGACCCTAATACTAACTCTGGCTCTAAACATCTTCATCACCATAATCCTAACCTTAACACTAGACCGAGACCTAACTCTAAACCTATAACTAGCTGTAATCATAAACCTACTTCATACATTAGTGGTAGCCTTAACCCTAGCCCTAACCTAACTGAAAACCTAGCCTTAATCTTAGTCCTAAATCTAACTTTAACCCTAAACTTAAACCTAAAGGCAAACTAAGGCAAACTCTAGCCCTAATCTTATACATAACCCTAGCCCTAACCTTAGGGCTAACCCTATCCATTACCCTAAAGATAACCCTAATTCTTAAGATAACCCTAGGCCTAACCCTAACCCTATCCATTAAACTAAACCAAATCTAAACCCTAACCCTAACCCTAATCCTAGCCTAAAGACTAACTCTAACTCTCTCACCCTAACCCTAGTTCCAACCCTATTCCTTACTAGAACCCTAATCCTAGCCCTAACCCTTGGTCTAACCCTAGCCCTATTCATTGCCCTGGCCATAACCCTAGATCTAACCCTAACTCTAAATTTAACCCTAAACCTAAGTCTAAACCTAAACCTAACACTAGCCCTAATGCTAATGCTAATCCTAAAAATTAGCCCTAACACTAGCCCTAGCACTAAAACAAAACCGAGCCATAGCCATAACCCAAACCCTTATCCTGAACCAAACCCTAACCCTACACCAAGCCCTAACCATATCCTAATTCTAATCCTAACCCTAAACTGAAAACTAACCCTGACCCTGACTCTTACCCTAACACTAACCCTGGCTCTAATCATCATCATCACCATAAACCTCAACCTAACACTAGCCTTAGCCCTAACCCTAATCCTATAACTAGTGCTAATCATAACCCTACTTCATACATTACCCACAGCCTTAACCCTAGCCCTAACTTAACCCAAAACCTAGTTTTAAACCGAGTAGTAATCCTAGCTTTAATCCTAAACTGAAACCTAACCCTAACCCTGCTGAGGGCCATTGCCAAGTAGGAATGACGCATTAAAATTTCCTTGCCAGCGTACCCCATGTTAAATGGAAATTTGCTGTGACTTTGCATGTGTCTTTGAAAAAGGTGACCCTGCTCAAGGATCAGGGTGGATCCAGGATTAGGGTGTATCCTGCAGGTTTGAGGAAGTATGCCGGTCCTTGGGTTTAGGGCGTTCCCGGTTTAAGACAAGTTTAAGGCGTTCCCGGTTTAAGACAAGTTTAAGGCGTTCCCGGTTTAAGTCGGGTTTTAGGGAAGTTGCAGGTTTAAGATTATTGCTGCTGGGAATAGGGCGTTGCTGCTGCCTGGATTCCCGTTGAGTTCTCGTGAGATTCAAAAAGTATTTGGAAAGAAGCCTCGTGGAGTAGAGGAATTGGGCGGCCGGAGAACTGGGATTTCCCCAGAATGTGATTGTGTAGAGGCCGGTGTGAGTTCGGGAATAAAGAATTGCTGTTTGAATCTACAAAGCTGTGAGTGGCTTGTGATTCAGTGCCAAGCCGAGACATTGGCATAACCCAAAACTAGCCCTAATCCTATACATAACCCTAGCCCTAACCTTAGGTCTAAACCGATCCATTACCCTAACAATAACCCTAATTCTTAAGCTAACCCTAGGCCTAACCCTAACCCTATCCATTAAACTAAACCAAATCTAAACCCTAAAACTAACCCTGTAATTACCCTAAACCGAAACCCTAACATAACCCAAACCCTAAACCTGACCCTGACCCTAAATATAACCCTAGATATAAACCTGAATCTGAACCTAAACCTAATCCTTACACTGGGCCAAGCCATAAACCTAACACTAAATCTAAGTTTAGTGTTAGATTGGGGTTATGGATAGAGTTAGAAATGGTGTAAGGTTTAGGAACAGGTTTAGGTTTATTGTTAGGGTTAGTGTTAGGGTTAGTATTAGGTTTAGGGTTAGTGTTATGGTTATAGTTAGTTTAGGGTTAGTGTTAGTTTTAGGGTTAGGGATAAGGTTTTTGTTAGGGTTAGGGTTAGGTTTAAGGTAAATGCTAGAATTAGTGTTAAGGTTAGGGTTAGGGTTAGTTTTAGGCTTAGTTTTAGGGTACGTGTTAGGGTTAAAGTTAATATTAGTGTTAGGCTTACAGTTCGGATTAGGGTTAGTGTTAGAGTTAGGGCTAGGGTTGGTGTTAGTGTTAGGGTTGGGGTTACTGTTAGGGTTAGGGTTAGATTTAGAGTCATGTTAAGGGTTAGGTTAGGGTTAGGGTTATGTTTAAGGTTAAGGTTCGTTTTAGGGTTGGGTTAGTGTTAGTGATTGGGTTAGGGTTAGCATTAGGGTTATGTATAGTGTTAGAATTAGGGATAGTTTTAGGGTTAAGTTAGACGTAGGGTGAAATTTAGTGTTATGATTAGGGTTAGGCTTTGGTTTAGGTTTAGTGTTAGGGTTAGTTTTATGGTTGGGTTTAGTGTTAGGGAAAGCATTAGGGTTAGGGTTAGTGTTAAGTTTATAGTTAGGTGTAGGGTTAGGGTTAGTGTTACTGTTAGGTTAGGTGTAGAATTAGGTTTAGTGTTAGTGTTAGGCTTAGGTTAGTGTTACTGTTAGGATAGGGTTAGAATTAGGGTTAGTGTTAGTGTTAGGCTTAGGTTTAGAATTAGGTTTAGGGTTAGTGATAGGTTTAAGGATATGTTTAGGGTTAGTGTTAGTGATAGGGTTAGGGTTGGGGTTACGATTACTGTTAGGGTTATGATTAGGATTAGTGTTGGAGTTAGTGTTAGTGTTAGGGATAGGGTTAAGTTTAGTGTTAGAGTTAGTGTTAGGTTAAGGTTAAAGTTAGGGTTTGTGTTAGGGTTAGGGTTAAGTTTACAGTTAGGCTTAGGATTAGGGTTAAGGAAAGTGTAAGGGTTAGGGTTATGGTTATGAATAGAGTTAGTGTTAGGGTTAGGATTAGGGTTAGTGTTAGGGTTAGGGTTAGGATTAGGGTTAGAGTTAGGGTTTGTGTTAGGGTTAGTGTTAGATTTTCTGTTAGGTGAGGTTTAAGGTTATGTTTAGGGTTACAGTTCAGTTAAGATTCAAGTTAGATTTAGGGTTAGGATTAGGTTTGTGTTAGGTTTAGAGTTAAGGTTTGTTTTAGGGTTAGATTTGGGGTTAGGTTTTGTATAGGGTCAGTGTTAGGGTTATCGTTTGATTTAGGGTTAAAGTTAGTTTTAGGGTTAGTTTTTTGGTTAGGGTTAGGGTAAGGTTTAGGTTAGGGTTAGGGTTAGAATTAGGTTGCGGTTAAGGTTATGGTTAGCGTTAGGTTTTGTGTTAGGGTTAGGGTTAGGGTTAGTGTTAGTGAAAGGGTTAGGGTTAGGGTTACATTTTTTTGTTAGGGTTAGGATTAGGGTTAGGATTACTGTTAGTGAAAGTGTTAGGGTTTGGGTTACGTTTTTTGTTAGGGTTAGGGTTAGGGTTAGGTTTTTTGTTAAGGTTAGGGATATGGATAGTGTTACAGTTAGGATTAGGGTTAGAGTTAGTATTAGGGTTAGTGTTAGCGTGAGAGTTAGGGTTATGGTTAGTGTTTGTGTTAGGGTTTTTTTAGTGTTTATGTTAGGGTTAGGGTTAGAATTAGTGTAAGTTTTAGTGTTTAGGGTTAGGGTTCATTGTATGGATAGTATTAAGTTTAAGGATTAGCATTTAGTTTGGGTTTAAGGTTAGTGTTAGAGTTAGGGTTAACATTAAGGTTAGGCTTAGTGTTCTTGTTAGGGTTACGGTTAGGGTTAGTGTTAGGGTTGGGTTAGGGTTAGAGTTAGTCTTAGGGTTAGCATGATAGTTAGGTTTAAGGTTAGTGTTAGAATTAACATTAGGTTCAGGTTAGTGCTAGGATTAGTGTTATGATTAGGGTTATGTTTACTGTTATTTTTAGGGTTAGGGTTATGTTTAGATTTATATTTAGTTTTAGTATTAGTGTTAAGTTTAGGATTAGGGTAAGGGTTAGTTATAGGGTTAGGGTTAAATTGAGGGTTAGTATTAGGGTAAGGGTTAGTGTTTGTATTAGAGTTAGGGTTAGGATTGGTTTCAGTTTAGGGTCAGTGTTAGGTTTCAGTTTATGGTTAGGGTTAGTTTTAGGCTTGGGATAGGGTAAGAGCTAATGGTAAGCTTGGGTCATGGTTAGAGTTAGCGTGAGGGTTAGCATTAGGGTAAGGTTTAGGGTTATAGTTAGGATTAGGATTAGGGTTAGGGTTAGGGTTAAGGTTATGTTTAAAGATAGGTTTTGGGTTATTGTTAGGGTTAAGGTTAGGGTTAGAGTTAGTGTTAGGGTTTGCGTAAGGGTTATTGTTATTGTTAGTGCTAGGGTTAGGTTTAGTATTAGGCTTTGTGTTAGGGTTAGAGTTATGTTTAGTGTTAGTGTTAGGTTAGAGTTAGGTTAGGGTTAGTGTTAGGTTTTGGGTTAAGGTTCATCTTAGTCTTAGGGTTAGGGTTAGTGTCAAAATTAGGGTTAGGGTTTAGTTTAGGGTTAGTGTTAGGGTTAGGGTTAGGGTTAGGGTTAGGGATAGTGTTAATTTTAAGAATAGGTTTAGGGTTAGTGTTAGTGTTAGGGTTAGGTTTAGATTAGTGTTACGGTTAAGGATAGGATTAAGGTTAGGGTGAGGGTGAGTGTATGGGTTAGGTTTAGGGTTAGTGTTAGGGTAAGGGTTAGGGTTAGGGTTAGGGATAGGGTTAGTGTTAGGGTTAGGTTTATGGTTTGGGTTAGGTTTAGGGTTATGATTATTGTTAGGGCTAGGGTTATGGTTAGGATTAGCATTAGGTTTAGGGTTATGATTATTGTTAGGGCTAGAGTTATGGTTAGGATTAGCATTAGGTTTAGGGTTATTGTTAGTGTTTAATTTTGCTTTAGGATTAGTGTTAGGGTTAGTGTTAAGGTTAGGGTTAGGTTGAGGATTAGGTTTAGTGTTAGGGTTACGGTTAGGGATAAGTTTAGTGTTAGTGTTAGAGTTAAGGTTAGGGTTAGGTATAGCATGAGTGTTACAGTTAGGATTAGGTTTAGTGTTAGTGTTTGTGTCAGGGTTAGGTTTAGGGTTAAGTATAGTGTTAGGATTAGAGATAGGTTTAGAGGTAGTGTTAGGGTTAGTGTTATGGTTAGGGTTAGGGTTAGGTTTAGGATTAGTGTTAGTTTTAGGGTAAGGTTTAGTGTTAGTTTAAGGCTAAGTATTAGGGTTATGGTTATGGTTAGGGTTAGTTTTATGGTTAGGGTTAAGTTTAGGGTTAATTTTAGAGTTAGGGTTAGAGTTAGTATTAGTTTGAGTGTTAGGGTTTGAGTTTGGGTTTCTGTTACATTTAGGGTTATGGTTATGGTTAAAATTAATGATAGGATTAGGGTTGGGATTAGGTTTAGTGTTAGGTTTAGGGTGAGGGTTAGTGTTAAGGTTACTGTTAGAGTTAGGTTTAGGGTGAGGGTTAGAATTAGGGTTAGTGTTATTGTTAGGCTTAGGCTTAGAATTTGTGTTAAGTTTAGTGTTAGTGTTAGTGTTAGGGTTGGGGTTAGGGTTAGGGTTAGGGTTAGGTTTGATGTTCGGGTTAGGGTTAGTGTTAGGGTAATGGTTAGGGTTAGTGTTAGGGTTAGGGTTAAGGGTAGGGTTAGTGTTAATGTTAGGGATAGGGTTAGTGTTACTGTTAAGGTTAGGGTTAGGTGTAGTATTAGGGTTAGGTTTAGGTTTAGGGTTAGGTATTGTGTTAGAGTTAGGGTTAGGGTTATGTTAGGGTTAGATTTACGGTTAAAATTATTGTCAGAGATAGGATTATGGTTAGTGTTAGTGTTAAGGTTAGGGTTAGGGTGAGTATTAGGGTTTGAGTTAGTGTTAATGTAAGGGTTAGGGTTAGTGTTATTTTTAGTGTTATGGTTAGGGTTTGTGTTTGTGTTAGGGTTTGTGTTAGATTAAGGGTTAGGGTTAGGGATGGAACTATGGTTAGGATTAGTGTTAGGTTTAGGATTAGGGTTACTGTTAGAATAAAGGTTAAAGTTATGGCTAGTGTTAGGGTTTGGGTTAGGGTTAGGGTTAGTGTTAGGGTTATGTTAGGGTTAGTTTTAGTGTTAGGTTTAGCATTTGGGATAGGTTTAGTGTTATGTTAGTGTTAGCATTAGGATTATGGTTAGGGTTAATGTTAGTGCAAGGGTTAAATTTAGGGTTAGGGTTAGTGTTATGGTTAGGATTATGGTTAGGGTTAGGTTTAGTGTTAAAGTTACTATTAGCATAGGGGGTAGTGTTAGGTTTAGGGTTAGAGTTAAGGGTAGGGTTAGAGTTAGGTTTAGTTGTAGGTTTAGGATTTTTTTGTATTGGGGTTAAGGTTAGGGTAAGACTTAGGGTTTGTGTTAGTTTTAGGGTTAGAGTTAGGGTTAGCAATAGGGTTAGGATTAGAATTAGTTTTAGGGTCAGTGATAGGGTTGGGGTTAGTGTTACATTTAGTGTTATGGTTAGGTTCAGATTTTCTCTTTGGTTTTGTGTTATGGTTAAGGTTAGAATTAGGATTAGTGTTCAGCTTAGGGTAAGGTTTAGGGTTACGTTAAGGAGTAGGGTTAGGTTATGGTTAGGGTTAGGGATAGGTTTAAGGTTAGTGTTAGGGTGAGGTTTAGGGTTAGGGTTAGTGTTAGGGTTAGGCTTAGGGTGTTATGTTTAGCTTTAGGGTAAGTGTTATGTTAGGTTTATGGGTAGGATTAGGGTTATTTTTTGGGTTAGTGTTAGTGTGAGGGTTTGCATTAGGGTTAGGGTTAGTATTAGGGATAGGGTTTAGGTTAGGGTTAGTGTTAGGGTTAGTATTAGGTTTACAATTAGTGATAGGGTTAGGGTTAATGTTAGTTTTAGTGTTAGTGTTAGGGTTAGGGTTTATGTTAGGCTTATGGTTAAGCTTAGTGCTAGTGTTAGAGTTAGGGTTAGGGTTAGGTTTAGCAATAGGGTTAAAGTTAGTGAGAGGTTTAGTGTTATTGTTAGGGTTAGGGTTAAGGTTAGTGTTATGTGTAGAGCTAGGGTTCGTGTTAGGGTTAGTTAGGGTTTGCATTAGTGTGAGGATTAGGGTTAGGATTAGTATTAGGGTTAGGTTTTGTGTTAGGGTTAGTGTTAGAATTAGCATTAGGTTTAGGATTAGTGATAGGGTTAGGGTTCATGTTAGGGTTATGGTTAGTGATAGGGTTTGTGTTAGGTTAAGGTTAGTGTTGGAAGTCTCCCTGAGAACTCCCCAGGCCTTTTAAATATGGCAGTGGGCAAATTGCCATTGGGCAGCTAGAACTCCCCGGGCCTTTCAGATAAGGAGCCCCTAATGCAACATGGTGGTGGGCAAGTTGCCAGTGGGCAGATAACAAGTTCTTTTGAAAACCTTCTAATTGGCACTCCTGTCTTCTGTACATGTGGACAATTTGTGCCCCCCATGAATCTTATGCAGGGCGGACGTGTGTGCACAGTAGGTGATGACCTGACCTTTACTATGATTGGCCCCGGGAGCTTCCTGATTTAAGATAACTAACTCTCACTTTCTATATAAGCTAACACCAGCTTACAATAGGTGTTTCATCTTTGTCACTGCTATCTGTGTGTGTGCATTTTAATCTCCGACGATGAACCTTGGCCTTTCAGTTAATGATAGGCTTTGTGTTAGGTTTAGGTTTAGGGTAAGTGCTAGATTAAATTTAGAGTTAGCCTAAGAGTTAGGTTTAGGATTAGAGTTAGGTTTAGCATTAGATTTAGAATTAAGGTTAATTTTTGGGTTAGTGATAGAATTAGGGTTAGTGTTATGTTTAGGGTTATGGTTAGGTTTAGGTTTTGTCTTAGAGTTAGTGTTATGGTTAATGTTAAAGTTAGGGTTAGTGTTCAGGTTAGGGTAAGTTTTAAAATTAGGTTAAGCGTTAGTGTTAGTTTTTGTTAGGTTTAGTTTTACGAACAGGGTCAGGGTTAGTTAGTTATTGTTCACTTTAGGGTAAGGTTTAGGGTTAGGTAAGGTTTAGGGTTAGATTTACCATTAGGTTTATGTTAAGGGTTAAGTTTAGTGTTAGGGTTAGGCTTTGGGTTAAGTTAGGGTTAAGGTTAGTGATAGGATTGGGTTAAGGTTAGGGTTATGTTTAGGATTGGTGTTAGGGTTAGGGTTAGGGTTAGGGTTAGGTATAGTGTAAGGTTTAGGAATAGGTTTAGGGTTAGTGTTAGTGTTAGGGTTAGATTTAGTGTTAGTGTTATGGTTACGGTTAGGGTTAGGGTTAGGGTTTGTGTTAGGTTTAGGGTAACTTTTAGATTAGGATTATGGGTAGGATTAGGGTTAAGGTTAGGGTTACTATTAGTGTTAGGTTTTGCTTTAGGTTTAGGGTTAGGGTTAGTATTAGGATAAGAATTTGTGTTAGGGTTAGTGTTAGAGTTAGCATTAGGTTTAGGATTAGTAATAGGGTTAGGTTAGAATTCATGTTTGGTTTAGGGTTAAAGTTAGTGTTAGTGTTAGGGTTGGGTTAGGATTAGTGTTAGGGTTAGCTTTAGAGTTAGGTTAGGGTTGAGTTAGGGTTAGTGTTCGGTTTAGGGTTAGGGTTTATGTTAGGGTTAGTATTATGTTTAGGGTTAGTTTTAAGGTTAGGGTTAGTGTTAGGGTTAGCATTAGAGTTAGGTTTAGGATTAGAGGTAGGGTTAGCTTTAGGCTTAGGGTTAGGGTTAGTTTTAGGTTGAGTGTTAAGATTAGAGTTAGTGTTAGTGTTAGTGTTAGGTTACAGATTAGGGATAGGTTTTGTGATAGCGTTAGGGTTATTGCTAGGTTTAGGGTTAGGTTTATTGTTCACTTTAGGGTAAGGTTTAGGGTTAGGTAAGGTTTAGGGTTAGATTTACCATTAGGTTTATGTTAAGGGTTAAGTTTAGTGTTAGGGTTAGGCTTTGGGTTAAGTTAGGGTTAAGGTTAGTGATAGGATTAGTGTTAGGGTTTATGTAAGGTTTAGGATTAGTGTTAGTGTTAGGGTTACATTTAGAATTAGGGTTAGGGTTAGGATTAGTGTTAGGGTTAGTGTTAGGGTTAGGGTTAGGGGTAGGTTTAGTGTTAGGTTTAGGGTTAGGGTTTGTGTTAGGGTTAAGGTTAGGCTTTGTGTTAGTATTAGGATTATGGTTAGGATTAGGTTTAGTGTTAGAAGTAGTGTTAGTGTTAGGGTTTGCATTACGGTTAGTGTTAGGGTTATAGTTAGTGTTAGGGTTCGTTTTAGTGTTAGGGTTAGGATTAGTTTTATTGATTTGGTTAGGTTTAGGGATACGTTTAGGGTTAGTGTTAGGTTTAGGGTTCCGTTTTGTCTTAGGGTTTGGGTTAGGGTTAGTGTTAGTGTTAGGCTTAGTTTTAGGTTTAGGGTTAGTGTTATGGTTAGTGTTAGTGTTAGGGTTAGGGTTAGTGTTAAGATCAGGGAAGGGTTTAGGGTAAGTGTTAATGTTAGGGTTTGGTTTAGCATTAGTTTAACAAATAGCAATAGGGTTAGGCTTAGAATTAGTGTTAGAGTTAGGGTTGTGGTTAAAGTTATGGTAAGGGTTAGGATTTGGGTTATGTTAAGTGTTAGGATTAGTTTAAGAGTTAGGTTTAGTGTTAGGGTTAGGGTTAGACGTAGAGTTAGGTTTACAGTTAGGTTGAATGTTAGGGTAAGGTTTAGGATTAGGATTAGGGTAAGTGTTAGTGTTAGTTTAAGAGTTAGGTTTAGGGTTAGGGTTATGGTTATTTTTCGGGTAACTGTTAAGGTTAAAGTTAGCGTTAGGTTTTAGTTTAGGATTAGAATTAGAATTAGGGTTAGGTTAGGGTTAGGGTAAGTGTTAGGGTTACAATTAGGGTTACTGTGAGTGTTAGGCTTATGTTTAGGTTTAGGGTTAAGGTTAGGGTTAAGGTTAGGTTTAGGATTACCTTTAAGTTTAGGGTTATGGTTAGGGTTAGGGTTATGGTTAGAGTGAAGGTTAGTGGTAGTGTTCGGGTTAATGTTAGGTTTAGGGTCAGTGTTAGGTTTAGGGTTAGTGTTAGGGTTAGCATTATGGTTAGGTTTAGGTTTAGGGTTAGGGTTAGGTTTAGGGTTAGTGTTAGAATTAGTGCTAAGGTTAGGGTCAGTATTAGGCTTAGGCTTGGAGTTAGGGTTTGTGTTAGGGTTAGGTTTAGTGTTAGGGTTTGTGTTATGGTTAGGGTTACGTTTAGGGTTAGTTAACGGTTAGGGTTATGATTAGGTTAAGTTTAAAATTGTGTTTTGGGTATTGGTTTGTCTTTGATTTGCGATTAGTGTTAGTGTTAGGGTTAGGGTTACAGTTAGGGTTACGTTTAGTGTTATGGTTAGGTTTAGGGTTTGTGTTAGGGTTAGTGTTGGGTAGGATTGGGATTACGGTTACAATTAGCACTAGGGTTAGGGTTAGGATAGTGTTAACATTAAGGTTATGTTAGGGTTGGTGTTAGAGTTTGGGTTAGGTTTAGGGTTAGTGTTAGGGTTGGGTTCTGTTTAGGGTTGGTGTTAGGGTTACCATTAGGGTTAGGTTTAGGGTTAAGTTTAACCTTAGATTTAAGGTGTTAGAATTAGTTGTTAAGGTTAGGGTTAGGGTTAGTGTTAGGGTTCTGGTTCTGCTTAGGGTTAGGGTTAGTGTTAGGATTAGGTTTAGGGTTACAGTAAGTGTTAGGTTAGATTTAGAGGTAGAATTAGGGATAGAGTTAGGATTAGTGTTAGTGTTAGGTTTGTGTTAGGGTTAGTGTTAGGTTTATTGTTAGGGTTAGGGTTAGGGTAATTGTTAGGGTTAGGGTTAGGTTTAGGGTTAGTGTTAATGTTAGGGTTAGGCTTAGTTTTAGCAATAGTGTTAGGGTTAGTGATAGGTTTACGGTTAGTGTTAGGGTTAGGGTTAGGTTTAGGGTTAGTGTTATGTTTAGGGTTAGGTTTAGGAATAGGGTTAGTGTTAGGTTTAGCCTTAGGATTAGGTTTAGGTTTAGTTTTAGGGTTAGCATTATGGTTACGTTTAGGGTTAGTTTAGTGATAGTGTTAGGATTAGGTGTAGTGTTATGGTAAGGTTTATGGTTAGGTTTATGTTCAGTGTTAGGGTTAGTGTTATGGTTAGGGGTAGTGTTCGTTTTCTGGTTAGGGTAATATTTAGTGTTAGGTTAAAAATTAGGGTTAGGTTCAGTGTTAGATTTAGAGTTAGATTTACCTTACGGTATGGGTTAAGATTAGTGTTAAGAGTAGGATTAGTGTTAGGATTTGTGTTAGGGTTAGTTTATTATTAGGTGTATGGTTACAGTTAGGATTAGGGTTAGGTTTAGGATTAGTGTTAGGGTTGGTCTTTGCATTAGGTTTAGGGTTAGATTTAGTGTTAGGGTTTGGGTAAAAGTTTGTATTATGGTTAGGTTTAGGGTTATTGTTAGTTTTAGACTTTCCTTTAGTATTAAAATTAGTGTTAGGATTAGTGTTAGTGTTAGGGTTTGAGTTCAGATTAGTGTTATGGTTTGGGTTAGGGTTAGTGTTAGGTTTTCTTCTAGGGTTAGAGTGAAGTTTAGTGTTAGTGTTAGGTTTAGGGTCAGTGTTAGGTTTAGGTTTAGGGTTAGGGTTAAGTTTAAGGTTTGTGTTAGGTTTAGGGTTATGGTTCGTCATAGTGTTAAGGTTAGAGTTATAGTTAGGATTAAGGATAGGATTAAGGTTAGGGTCAGTGTTGGGGTTAGGTTTAGGTTTAGGTATAGTGTTACATTTAAGAATATGTTAGGGGATGGACCCAACATGGCGGCCAACGAGGAGGCAGCATTTTCAATGCCTCCGCAGTAACGGGATCAGAGAGACCCATTAATACACCTACATGCGACCTGCTGAGAAACTTCTAGCAAAATTCTGCTGAAAGGAGACTTGCCGGGAATTATGACTTCTTCCCTTCCCTTCTAATACCTTTCCTCCCAAGCATCAAATAAATTTATAGGAGTAAACAGTAATGCATCAGGCAAACAGAACAAGAAGCAACATGAGCAGCATAAAAAAGCAAGGAAGAAAAGGAGTACAAACAATGCAGGACAGCCTAAATATTCAGGAGAATATAGAGTCATCAGAAAAATGGTCATATAAAGAACTCAAGGAATACCTTAGACAGATGGAATAGAACCTTAAAGAGGATACGAGACAGCAAATTCAAGCAGCGAAAGAACACATTGAGAATGAATTACATAAACAGATAAAAGAAGAAGTTAAGCATCTTTATCAGGAGATAGAGATTATAAAAAAGAATCAAACAATAATCTTAGAAATGAAGGAAATTATAAACCAAATTAAAAACCTCAAATGAGAGTATCACTAATAGAGTGGAGCAAGTAGAAGCCAGAACGTCAGATAATAAAGACAAAATATATCATCTTGGAAAGAGTCTAGCCAACTCAGATAGGCTGGTTAAAAATCATGAGAGAAACATCCAAGAGATATGTGATAACATAAAAAAAAACAAATTTAAGAGTCATCGGGATAGAGGAAGGAATAGAGATTCAAACCGATAGAATGAGTAACCTGCTAAATGAAATAATTACAGGAAACTGTCCAGAAATAAAAAAGGAAACAGATATACAAATTGTAGATGTGTACAGGACACCGAGCATACAAAATTATAGTAGACCAATCCCAAGACACATTGTTATTAAAATATCCAATATACAGAACAAAGAGAAAATATTAATAGCTACAAGAGAAAAGAGGCAGATTACATTCAGCGGTAAACCAATAAGGTTAACAACAGATTTTTCATCACAGACGCTGAAAGCGAGAAGATCCTGGAACAATGAATTTCAAACACTGAAAGACAATGGATGCCAACCAAGAATTCTGTATCCAGCAAAATTAAGCTTCAGATTCAACAAAAAGTAAAAAACTTTCATGATAAACAAAAGCTAAACGAATTTGCAGCCAGAAAACCAGCATTGCAAAACCTCTTGAGCAAAACACTACTCGAGGAAGAAATGAAAAACAATAACTGAAGCTAACAGTGGGAAGTACCTCAGTAAAGACAGACGGCGGGGAGAAAGCTAATCATGGAAAAACAAAGTAAATTAAAAAAAAAAGATAAATAATCAAACATGGCTGGAAGTACAAACCATATATCAATAGTAACTCTAAACGTTAATGGTTTAAACTCTCCAATAAAGCGACATAGGCTGCTAACATGGATTAAAAAAACAAATCCAACAATATGCTGCCTCCAGGAGACACACCTGACTGGAATAGACATACAAAGGCTGAAGGTGAAAGGATGGGAAAAAATATATCACGCACATGGTCCTCACAAGCAAGCAGGGGTGGCCATCCTCATATCGAATAAAATCGACTTCAAGATTAAGTTAATCCAAAGGGATAAGGAAGGACATTATATACTGTTAAAAGGAACCATTCACCAACAAGATATAACAATTATCAATATTTATGCACCAAATAATGGTGCTGCGATGTTCATAAAACAAATTCTCCTCAAGTTCAAGAATCAAATAGACCACAACACAATAATTATGGGTGACTTCAACACACCTCTCTCACCATTGGACAGATCCTCCAAACAAAAGTTGAATAAAGAAACTATAGAACTCAATATCACAATAAATAACCTAGACTTAACTGACATATATAGAATATATCAACCATCACAAAGTGGATATACTTTTTTCTCAGCAGCACATGGATCCTTCTCAAAAATAGACCATATATCAGTATATATAAAGGGGTGGACATAATACCATGCATTTTATCTGATCATAATGGAATGAAACTGGAAATCAATGATAAAAGAAGGAAGGAAAAATTCTATATCATATGGAAAATGAACAATATGTTACTGAATTATCAAGGGGTTACAGAAGACATAAAGGAGGAAATCAAAAAATTCTTAGAGATAAATGAAAATACAGACACAACATATCAGAATCTATGGGACACAATGAAAGCAGTTTTAAGAGGGAAACTCATCGCCTTGAGGTCATTCCTCAAAGAAAGAAAAAACCAACAAATAAATGAGCTCACACTTCATCTCAAAGCCCTAGAAAAGGAAGAGCAAAACAACAGCAAATGCAGCAGAAGGCAAGAAATAATTAAAATCAGAGTGGAAATCAACAAATTTGAAACAAGAGAAACTATTGAAAAAATTAACAAAACTAAAAGTTGGTTCTTCAAAAAAAAATAAGATTGACAGACCCTTAGCCATGCTAACAAAGAGAAGAAGAGAGAGAACTCAAATTACTAACATATGAGATGAAAAAGACAATATCACAACAGATGCTACAGAAATACAGAAGACAATTAGAAATTATTTTGAAAACCTATATTCCAATAAAATAGAAGATAGTGAAGACATTGATAAATTTCTTAAGACATATGATTTGCCCAGACTGAGTCAGGAGGATACACATAATTCGAACAGACCAATGTCAATGGATGAAATAGAAGAAGCAATCAAAGGATTACCAACCAAGAAAAGCCCAGGACCAGATGGGTATACAGCAGAGTTTTACAAAATCTTTAAAGAAGAATTAATACCAATACTTTTCAAGTTATTTCAGGAAATAGAAAAAGAGGGAGATCTTCCAAATTCATTCTATGAGGCCAACATAACCCTGATTCCAAAACCAGACAAAGACATCTCAAAGAAAGAAAACTACAGACTAATATCTCTAATGAACCTAGATGCAAAAATCCTCAATAAAATTCTGGTGAATCGGATACAAAGGCAAATAAAAAAAAATTGTGCACCATGATCAAGTAGGATTCATCCCTGGGATGTAAGGATGTTTCAATATATGGAAATCAATAAATGTTATTCACCACATCAATAGACTTAAAAATAAGAATCATATGATCATCTAGATAGACGCAGAAAAAGCATTTGACAAAGTACAGCATCCCTTTATGTTTAAAATATTAGGAAAAACTAGGGATAACAGGAACTTACCTTGACATTGTAAAAGCTATCTATGCTAACCCTCAGGCTAGCATTATTCTGAATGGAGAAAAATTGAAGTCATTCTCTCTAAAATCTGGAACAAGACAGGGATGCCCTCTCTCACCACTTCTATTCAATATAGTTTTCGAAACACTGGCCAGAGCAATTAGACAGACAAAAGAAATTAAAGGCATAAAAATTGGAAAAGAAGAACTTAAATTATCACTATTTGTGGATGACATGATTCTATACCTAGAAGACCCAAAAGGGTCTACAAAAAAACTATTAGAACTAATAAATGAATTCAGCCAAGTGGCAGGATATAAAATCAACACGTATAAATCAAAGGCATTTCTGTATATCAGCGACAAAACTTCTGAAACGGAAACGAGGAAAAACACTCCATTCTCAATATCCTCAAAAAAAATAAAATACTTAGGATTCAACCTAACAAAACAGGTGAAAGATTTATACATTGAAAACTACAGAACCCTAAAGAGAGAAGTAGAAGAAGATCTTAGAAGATGGAAAAATATACCCTCTTCATGGATAGGCAGAACTAACATCATCAAAATGGTGATATTACCAAAAGTTCTCTATAGGTTTAATACAATGCCAATCAAAATCCCAAAAGCATTTCTTGTAGAAATAGATAAAGCAATCATGAAATTCATATTGAAAAATAAAAGATCCAGAATAGCAAAAGCAATTCTAAGCATGAAGTGTGAATCAGGCGGTATAGCGATACCAGATTTCAAATATAGTACAGAGCAATAATAACAAAAACAGCATGGTAGTGGTACCAAAACAGGTGGGTGGACCAATGGTATAGAATAGAGGACACAGAGACTAATCCACAAAGTTACAAGTATCTTATATTTAATAAAGGGGCTAAAAGCATGCAATGGATGAAGGATAGCATCTTCAACAAATGGTGTTGGGAAAACTGGAAATTCATATGCAACAAAATGAAACTGAATCCCCTCCTCTCACCATGCACAAAAGTTAACTCAAAATGGGTCAAAGACCTTGATACCAAATCAGAGACTCTGCATCTGATAGAAGAAAAAGTTGGCTCCAATCTACATATTTTGGGGTCGGGCTCCAAATTCCTTAATAGGACACCTATAGCACAAGAGTTAATAACAAGAATCAACAAATGGGACTTACTTAAACTAAAAAGTTTTTTCACAGCAAGAGAAACAATAAAAGAGTTAAATAGGGAGCCTACATCATGGGAACAAATTTTTACTCCTCACACTTCAGATAGAGCCCTAATATCCAGAGTATACAAAGAACTCAAATTTAGACAATAAGATAACAAATAACCCAATCAACAAATGGGCCAAGGACCTAAACAGACACTTTTCAGAGGAGGACATACAATCAATCAACAAGTACATGAAAAAATGCTCACCATCTCTAGCAGTCAGATAAATGCAAATCAAAACCACCCTAAGATACCATCTCACTCCAGTAAGATTGGCAGCCATTATGAAGTCAAACAACAACAAGTTCTGGAGAGGATGTGGGGAAAAGGGTACTCTTGTACATTGCTGGTGGTACTGCAAATTGGTTCGGCCAATTTGGAAAGCAGTATGGAGGTTCCTGTGAAAGCTGGGAATAAAACCACCATTTGACCCAGCTATTGCCCTTCTCGGACTATTCCCTGAAGACCTTAAAAGAACGTACTACAGGGATACTGCCACATGGATGTTCACAGCAGCACAATTCACAATAGTTAGGCTGTGGAACCAACCCAGATGCCCTTCAATGGAAGAATGGTTTAAAAAAATGTGGCATATATACACCATGGAGTATTACACAGCACTAAATAATGACAAAATCATGGAATTCGCAGGGAAATGAATGGCACTAGAGCAGATTATGCTAAGTGAAGCTAGCCAATCCCTAAAAAACAAATACCAAATGTCTTCTTTGATATAATGAAAGCAACTAAGAATAGAGCAGGGAGGAAGAGCAGGAAGAAAAGATTAACATTAAACACGGACATGAGGTGGGAGGGAAAGGGAGAGAAAAGGGAAATTGCATGGAAATGGAAGGAGAACCTCATTGTTGTACAAAATTACATATAAGAGGTAGTGAGGGGAATGGGGAAAAAACAAGGAGAGAAATGATTACAGTAGATGGGGTAGAGAGAGAAGATGGGAGGGGAGGGAAGGGGGATAGTAGAGGATAGGAAAGGGAGCAGAATACAACAGTTACTAGTGTGGCATTATGTAAAAATGCGGATTTGTAACCAATGTGATTCTGCAATCTGTATTTGGGGTAAAAATGGGAGTTCATAACCCAATTGAAGCTAATGTATGAAACATGATATGTCAAGAACTTTGTAAGGTTTTGAACAACCAATAAAAAAAAGAAAAAAAAGAATATGTTAGGGTTAGTTTTACAGTTAGTGTTAGGTTTAAGGTTAGTGTTATGGTTATGATTATGGTTAGTGTTATGGTTATGATTAGCGTTAGTGTTAGGTTTTGGCTTAGGGTTAGAGTTAGAGTAATTGATAGGGTTAGTGTTAGTGTTAGGTTTATGGTTAGGGTTTGAGTTATTATTATTTTTGAGTTAGGGTTAGGGATAGAGTTATGGTTAAAATTAGGTTTTGAGTCAGGGTTAGTGTTATTGTTAAACTTTGCATTAGAGGTAGTGTTAGGGGTAGTGTTAGGATTAGGTTTATGGTTATGGTTAGTGTTAGGGTTAGAGTTAGGGATAAGTTTAGGGTTAGTGTTATGGCTAGGGTTAGGGTTATGTCTACAGTTAGGGTGTTAGGGTTAGGGTTAGAGTTTATGTTAGGGTTGGGTTTAGTGTGAGTTTTAGTGCTAGATTTAGGTTTAAGTTTGGTGATAGTATTTGGGTTAGGGTTAGGGTTAGGATAGTGTTAGGGTTAGTGATAGGTTTAGAATTAGTGTTAGCATTAGGGTTATGGTTAGTGTTATATTTAAGGTTAGGGTTACGTTTAGGGTTAGTGTTAGTGTTAGGTTTAGGGTTGTGATTAGTGTTAGCCTAAGGGTTAGGGTTAGGGTTAGGATTAGGATTAGTGTTGGGGTTAGAGTTCAGCTTAGGTTTAGTTTTAAAGTTAGGGTTGGATTTAGGGTTAAGGTTAGTGTTAGGTTAAGTATTAGGGTTAGGATTTTTTAGGGTCAGGGTTAGGAGTTAAGGTTAGGGTTAGTGTTACCGTTAGGGTTACAGATAGGATAAGGTTAGATTTAGGGTTTTTGTTAGGGTTAGGTTTACTGTTAGTGTTAGAAGTAGGGTTAGTGTTAGTGTTAGGGTTAGCGTTAGGTTAGGTTTATGCGTAGGATTAGTGTTAGTGTTAGTGTTAGTGTTAGGGTTAGGGTTAGGGTTAGTGTTAGTGTTTGCGTTAGGATTTTTGTTAGGGTTAGTTTTAGGGTTAGGGTTAAGGTTGTGTTAGTGTTAGTGTTACGGTTAGGGTTAGGGTTTATGCTAGGGTTAGTGTTAGGTTTATGGTTAGGTTTAAAATTAGAGTTAGGGTTAGGGTTAAGGTTGTGTTAGGGTTAGTGTTACAGATATGGTTAGGGTTTATGCTAGGGTTAGTGGTTAGTGTTAGGGTTATGGTTAGGTTTAAAATTAGAGTTAGGGTTAGGGTTAGTGTTAGGGTTAGCATTAGGATTAGGGTTAGCATTAGATATGGTTAGGTTTAGGGTTAGGGTTAGAGTTAGGGTTAGTGTTATGGTTGGGGTTAGGGTTAGAGTTGGGTTTTGTGTTAGAATTATGGTTATTGTTAGTTTTAGTGTTGGGGATAGGGATAGTGTTAAGATTTGTGTTAGGGTTATGACTAGTGTTAGTGTTAGAGTTAGTGTTAGGTTATTGTTAGAGTTAGTGTTAGGTTTTGGTTTAGGGTTAGGATAAGTGTTCACTTTAGGGTAAGTTTTATGGTTTTGGTAAGGGTTAGAGTTACGTTTAGTGTTTGGGTTAGGGTTAGGGTTAAGTTTAGTGTTAAGGTTAGAGTTTGGTTTATTTTTAGGGTTAGATTTAGTGTTAGGGTTAGTGTGAGGGTTTACATTAAGGTTTAAGTTAGTGTTAGGATTCAGGTTACATTTAGGATTAGGGTTTGTGTAAGGATTTTGGATGGGTTTAGGGTTTCGCTTATGGTTAGGATTCGAGTTAGGTTTAAGGTTAGTGTTAGGGTTAGGTTAGGGTTATGTTAGGGTTAGGGTTAGGGATAGGTTTTGTTTTAGGATTAGATTTAGGTTAAGGGTTAGGGTTAGAGTTAGAGTTAGTGTTAGTGTTAGGGTTAGGGTTAAAGTTAATTTTAGGTTTAGATTTAAGGTTAGGTAAGTGTTAGGGGTAGGGTTAGTGTTAGGGTTAGGTTTAGAGTTTGTGTTAGATTTAGAGTTAGGTCTAGGGTGAGGGTTAGGGTTAGGGTTAGAGTTATTTTTAGGGTTAGGTTTAGGGTTAGAGATAGAGTTAGGGTTCGTGTTAGGGTTTGGGTTAGGGTTAGCGTTATTTTTAGTGTTAGGGTTAGGGATAGGGTTACAGTTAGGATTAGTGTTAAGGTTAGGTTTTGGTTAGTGGTTAGTGTTAGGTTTAGTGTTAGAGTTTGTGTTAGGATTATGGTTGATGTTAGATTTAGGGTTGCACATAGGATGAAGGTTAGGTTTAAGATTAGGTTTAGTTTTAGGGTTAGTGTTAATGTTAGGGTTAGGTTAGGATTAGTGTTATTGTTAGGGTCAGAGTTAGGGTTAGCCATAAGTTTAGGGATAGTTTTAGGGTGTTAGTTTTAGGGTTAGGATTAGTGTTCAGGTGAGGGTTAGGTTTAGGGTGTTAGGATTAGGGTTAGAATTACGGTTAGAGTAAATGTTAGGGTTAGGTTTTAGGTTAGATTTAGCGTGAGTTTTAGAGTTAAGTATAGGGTTAGGGTTAGATTTAGGGTTAGAATTAGTGTTATGGTAGTGATTTTGTTAGGTTTCGGCTTACAGTTGGAATTTTGGTTAAGGTTAAGAGTTAGCATTAAGAATTATGATTAGGATTATGGTTTGGTTTAGAATTAGGCTTATGGTTAGGGTTATAGTTAGGGTTAGGCTTAGTGTAAGTGTTATGGTTAGGATTAGTGTAAGGGTAAGTGTTAGGGTAGGGTTAAATTTATGGTTAGAATTAGTGTTAGGGTTAGGTCTAGGGATAGGTTTAGTGTAAAGTTTATTCTAAGGGTTAGAATAAGGTTAGATTTAGGGGTAGGGTTAGGGTTTGTGTTTGAGTAAAGGTTAGGTTTAGTGTTAGCATTAATGTTAGGTTTAGAGTTATGGTTAGGTTTAGTGTTAGGGAAGGGTTAGGGTTAGTGTTAGTGATTGGATTAGGGATAGGGTTCGGGGAATGTTATTTGTTAAAGGAAGGGTTAGGTATAGGTTTGTTTAAGGGTTAGGTTTAGGTTTATGGTTAGATTACGATTCGAGTTAGGGTTAGGTTTAGAGTTAGGGTTAGTGTTAGGGTTAAGGGTAGAGGTAGGGTTAGTGTTAGTGTTAGGATTAGGGTTAGAATTAGTTTTAAAGTTAGTGTTAGTGTTAGGTTGAGGATTATGGTTACGGTTATGTTTAGTGATAGGGTTAAGGTTAGGTTTATGGTTAGTATTAGGTAAGGGTTGTTTATTGTTAGGGTACTGGTTAGGGTTAGCTTAATGTTTAATTTTAGAATTAGGGTGAGGATTAGGGTTAGGAATCTGGTTAGGATTAGGATTATTTTAAAAGTTAGGATTAGGGTTAGGGTGTTAGTGTTAGGGTTAGTGTTAGGGTTAGGGTTAAGTTTTGTGTTAGGTTGTGGGTTAGGGATAGGGTTTGGGTTAGGTTATAGTTAGGGTTACATTTGGATTAGGGTTAGAGTTAGCATTAAGGTTATGGTTAGGGTTATGTTTAGAGTTAGGGTTAACATTATGGTTAGGCTAAGGGTTAGGGTTAGAGTTAGGGTTTGTGTTAGGGTAAGGGTTAGGGTTAGGGTTAAAAGTAGGCTTAGGATTACTTTTTCTGATAGGGTTAGGATTAGGTTTAGGGTTAGGGTTAGGTTTAGTTTTAGTGTTAGGTACGGTGCTAGGGTTCAGGTTAGTTTTAGGGTTAGGGTTCCTGTAAGTTTTAGGGTTCATTGTATGGTTTGGGTTAGGGTTTGTGTTAGGGTTAGGGTTAGAGTTAGGGTTAGGGTTTGTGTTAGATTTAGGGTTAAGGTTAGTGTTAGTGTTATAGTGATGGTAAGGGTTAGGGTTAGTGTTAGGGTGAAAATTAGGTTTAGGCTTAGGGTTAGTGTTAGAGTTGGTGTTATGGTTTGTGTTAGGTTGAGTTTTAGGCTTAGAGTTTGGGTTAGGGTTAGAGTCTTGGTTACAGTTGGATTAGGAATAGAGTTAGTGCTAAGGTTCAGGATAGGGTTAGTGTTAGGTTTAGAAATACAGTTAGGCTAAAGGTTAGAGTTAGGGTTAGGGTTAGTGTTATGGTAAGGGTTAGGGTTAGGGTTATAGTTAGGAGTAGGGGGTTTAGGATTGGGGTTAGGGTTAGGTTTAGTTTTAGTGTTAGTGTTAGGATTAGGGTTGGGTTTAGTGTTAGTTATACGGTTAGTGTTTGTGTAAGATTTAGGGTTCATTATAGGGTTTGGGTTAGGTTTTGTCTTAGGATTAGTGTTAGAGTTAGGGTTAGGGTTTGTGTTAGATTTAGGGTTAAGGTTAAGGTTAGTGTTAGTGTTATGGTTATGGTTATGGTTAGAGTTCGTATTATGGTGAGAATTAGGGTTAGGTTTAGGGTTAGTGTTAGGGTTGAGGTTATCATTTAGATGAGGGTTAGGCTTAGTTGCATGGTTAGGTTTAGGGTTATTGTTAGGGTTATGGTTAGGGTTAGTGTTAGGGTTTGTGTTAGTGTTAGGTTTGGGGTTTGGTTAGGTGTAAGTATTAGTTTTAGGATTAGGTAAAAGTTAGGATTATGGTTTTGGTTAGGGTTGTTGTTAGGTTTTAGATTAGAGTTAGGGTTTGTGTTAGGGTTAGGTTTTTTGTTAGGGTTATGGCTAGTTTTATGGTTAGGGTTATGGTTAAGGTTAGTGTTAGGGTTCGGGTTAGTGTAAGGAATAGGATTATGTTAGTGTTATGGTTATGGTTAGGTTAGGGTTAGTATTAGGGTTAGGGTTCATGTTAGGGTTAGGGTTAGTGTTAAGTTTAGGTTTAGGTTTAGGGTGAGGGTTAGGGTTAGGATTAGGGTTAGGGTTCATGTTAGGGTTAGGGTTAGTGTTAAGTTTAGGTTTAGGTTTAGGGTGAGGGTTAGGGTTAGGATTAGGGTTAATTTTAATTTTGGGTTTAGATTTATAGTTAGGTTTAGGTTTACTGTTAGGGTTAGGGTTAGAGTTAGGTTTAGGGTGAGGGTTAGGGTTAGGTTTAGGGTTATTTTAAGATTTATGTTTAGGGTTAGGGTTAGCATTAGGGTCAGTGTTAGGGTTAGTGTTAGGGTTATGTTTAGGGTTAGGTTTAGTGTTCGGGTTAGGGTAAGGTTTAGGTTTAGGGTAAGGGTTACGGTTAAGTTTAGTGTTAGTTTTAGGGTTAGGGTTAGGTTTATGGTTAGTGTTAGGGTTAAAGTTTGGTTTAAGATTGGGTTAGGTTTAGTTTTAATGTTAGAATTAGTGTTATTGTTAGGGTTTGTGTTAGGGTTAGTGTTAAGGTTAGGTTTAGATTTAGTGTTAGAGATAGGGTTAAGGTTAGGGTTAGTGTTAGTGTTAGGTAAGGGATAGGGTTAGGTTAGGGTTTGTGTTAGGCTTAGGGTTATGGTTCATCTTAGGGTTAGGATGAGGGTTAGTGTAATGGCTAGGGTTAAGGTTAATGTTAGAATTAGTGTTAGGGTTAGGGTAAGGGTTAGTGTTAGGGATTATGTTAGGTTTTTGGAATAGGTATGGGTTACTATTAGGGTTAGGATTATTATTAGGGTTAAGCTTAGTGTTAAGGTTAGGGATACAGTTAAGATTAGTGTTAGGGTTAGTGTTAGGTTTAGGGTTAGGCTTAGGGTTACATTAGTTTTAGGGTTGGGTTTAGAATTTGAGTTAGGGTTAGGATTAGGGTTAGTGTTAAATTTTGCATTAGCTTTAGAGTTAGGGTAAATGTTAGAATTAGAGTTAGGGTTAGGGTTAGTTTTAAGGTTAGGGTTAGGGTTAAATTTAGGGTTAGAGTTAGGATTAAGGTAAGGGTTAGGATTAGCGTTAGGGTTAGTGTTACATTTAGAAGAAAAGTTCATGTTAAAGTTAGGGTTAGGGTGAGTGTCAAGGTTAAGGTTAGGGTTAGAGTGAGGGTTAGGGTTACGGCTAAGTTTAGTGTTAGTGTTTGTTTTAGAATTGGGGATATAGTTAATTATAGTGTTAGGATTCAGGATAGGTTTAGAGGTAGTGTTATTGTTACATTAGCTTTAGGGTTAGTGTTATGGTTAGTGCTAGGGTTAAGAGGAAGTTTAGTGATAGGATTAGGTTTAGGGTTGTTTAGTGTTAGGGTAAGAATTAGGGTTAGGGATATGGTTAGGATTATTTTGGGTTAGGTTTTGTGGTTTGAGTTAGGATTAGGGTTAGAGTGATTGTTAGAATAAGGATTACAGTTAAGATTAAATTAGGGTTGGGGTTAATGTTGGTGTTAAATTTTGTGTTAGAATTAGTTTTAGGGTGAGGGTTAGTGTTAGAATTAGGATTAGGGTTAGGGTTAGTTTTAGGAATAGGGTAAGGGTTAAGTTTAAAGTTACTGTTAGGGTTAAAGTAAGGGTTAGGATTAGGGTTAGGTTAGTGTTAGTATTTGAATTACAGTTTGTGTTAGGGTTTGGGTTTGGGTGTTAGTGTTAGTGTTAGTGTTAGGGTTAGGGTTAATTATAGTGTTACAGTTAGAGATAGGTTAGAGTTAGTGTTAGGGTTAAGGTTAGATTTAGAGTTAGTGTTAGTGTTATGGTTAGGTTTAGGGTTAGTATTATGGTTAGGTTTATGGTTAGGTTTATGGCTAGTGTTAGTGTTAGTGTTATGGTTAGGTTAGTGTTAGGGTAAGGGTTAGGTTTAGGGTTAGTGTTAGGGTTTGTGTTAGGATTAGGGTTATTTAGGGTTACGGTTTGTGTCAGTGTTAGGGTTAGGGTTAGGGTTTAATTTTGTGTAAGGGTTAGGGTTAGGGTTAGTGTTAGGGTTATGGATAAGATGAGAGTTATATTTAGGGTTAGGTTTAGTGTTAGGTTTATGATTAGTTTTAGAGTTACAATTCATGTTAGTGTTAGGGTTAGGGGTAGAGTTAGGGTTAGTGTTAGTACTAGGTTTAGGGTTATGGTTAGGGTTAGGTTTATTGTTAGGTTTGGGGTTATGTTTAGGGTTAGAATTAGTGATATGATTAGGATTGGGTTTAGGCTTATTGTTAGGGTTAGGTTTAGCGTTAGGGTTAGTGTTACGGTTGTTGTTAGTGTTAGGTTTTGGGTTAGGGTTAGGGTTAGGATTAGTGTTAAGGTTAGGGTTAGACTTATGGTTTGCATTAGAATTAGGGTTATGGTTTGCATTAGGTTAGTGTTAGGGTTAGGGTTAGTTTTAGGGTTGGGTTTAGGGTTAGGTTTAGGATTAGTGTTAGGTTTAGGATTAGGGTTTGGGTTAGGTTTAAGGTTCGTGTTAGGGTTACACTGAGGATTAAGGTTAGTGTTAGGGTTAGAATTAGTGTTTGTGTTAGGGTGATGTTTACTGTGAGTGTTAGGGTTAGGGTTAGGGTGAGGGATAGGGTTACTGTGATGTTTAGAGTTAGTGTTTCTGTTAGGGTTACAGTTAGGATTTATTATACTGTTATGTTAGGAATAGGTTTAGAGTTAGTTTTAGGTTTAGGATTAGGTTTAGGGTGAGTGTTATGATTAGTGTTAAGGTTAAAATTAGTGTTAGGTTTAAAGTTAGTATTAGGGTTTGTGTTAAGTTTAGTGATAGGGTTAGGTTTAGGTTTAAGGTAGTTTAGGTTAAGGGTTAGGGTTAGGGTTACGGTTAAGGTTATAGTTAGTGTTAGGGTTAAGTTCAGGGTTTCAGTTAGGATTAGGATTAGGGTTATTGTTAGGGTGAGGGTTACAGTTAGGTTTAGGATAGGGTTAGGGTTAATGTTAGTGTTAAGTTTTGTATTAGTGTTAGTGTTACGGTTAGTGTTAGGTTTAGATTTACAGTTAGATTTAAGTTTAGGTTTAAGGTTAGGGTTAAGGTTAGGGTCAGTTTTAGGCTTAGGGTTAATGTTAAGTTTAGGGTTAGTGTTAGGGTTAAGGTAAGGGTTAGGATTAGAGTTAGGGTTAGTGTTAGTGTTAGAATTAGAGTTTGTGTTAGGGCTTGGATTAGGGTAAGTGTTAGTTTTAGGGTTAGGATTACGGTTAGGTTTGTGTTAGGGTTAGGGTTAGGGTTAATTATACTGTTAGGGTTAGAGATAGGTTTAGAGTTAGTGTTAGGGTTATGGTTATGGTTATGGTTAGGTTTAGGGTTAGTTTATGATTAGTGTTAATGTTAAGGTTACAGATAAGATTGGGGGTATATTTAGAGTTAAAATTAAGGTTAGGGTTAGTGTTAGGATTATGATAATGTTTAGAGTTAGAGTTAACGTTAGTGTTAGGGTTAGGGGTAGCATTAGTGTTAGTGTTAGTGTTAGTGTTAGGGTTATGGTTAGGGTTAGGGTTAGTGTTAAGTTTGGGGTTATGTTTAGGGTTAGGGTTACTGTTTGAAGCTTATGTTTAGGATTAGAATTAGTGATAGGATTATGTTTGGGTTTAGGTTTATTGTTAGGGTTAAGGTTAGGGTTAGTGTTATGGTTAGTGTTAGTGTTAGGGTTAGGTTTAGGGTTAGTGTTAGTGTTAGTGTTAGGGTTAGAATTAGACTTCAAGTTTGTTTTAGAGTTAGGGTTACGTTTTGGATTAGGGTTAGTGTTAGGGTTAGGGACAGGGTTAGGTTTAGGGTTGGGTTTAGGATTAGAGTTAGGTTTAGGATTATAATTAGTTTTAGGGTTAGGTTTAGGTTTAAGTTTAAGGTAAGTGTTAGGGTTAAGTTAAGGTTTAGGATTAGGGTTAGGGTTAGTGTTAGGGTTAGAATAAATGTTCATGATAGTGTTAGGGTTATGGTGAGTGTTAGGGTTAGGATTAGAGTTAATATGAGAAATAGGGTTAGGGTTAGGTTTAGTGTCACTGTGTTAGGGTTAGGGTTATGGTTTATTATAGTGTTAGGGTTAGAACTAGGTTTAGAGTTAGTGTTAAGCTTAGGGTTAGGTTTAGGGTTAGTGTTACATCTAGTGTAAGGGTTAGGGTTAAGGTTAGTGATAGGGTTAGGATTAGGATTAATGTTAGTGTTAGGGTAAAGGTTAGGGTTCAGGTTTGTGTTAGGGTTGCGGTTAGTGTTAGGTTTAGGTTTATGGTTTGAGTTAGTATTAGAATTAGGTTTATTGTTAGGGTTAGGGTTACAGTTAGGATTAGAATAGGGTTAGTTAATGTTAGTGTTAAATTTTGTGTTAGCGTTAGTGTTAGGATTAGGTTTAGGGTTATGGTTTGTGTTAGAATTAGGGGTAGGGTTAATGTTCAGGTTAGATTTAGTGTTAGGGGTAGGGTTAAGGTTCAGGTTAGATTTAGTGTTAAGGTTAGGGTTAAGTTTAGGGTTAGTATTAGAGTAAAGGTAATAGTTATAATTAGGGTTAGGGTTAGTGTTATAGTTATTACTAGTGTTAGGGTTAGAGTCAGGGTGAGTATTAGGTTTAGGTTTAGGGTTAGGGTTATGTTTGTGTTAGTGTTTGTGTTAGGGTTAGGTTTAGGTTTAATTATAGTGTCAGGGTTAGGGATAAGTTTAAAGTTAGTTTTAGGGTTAGGGTTAGTGTTACGGTAAGGGTTATGTTTAGGTTAGGTTTATGATTAGTGTTAAAGTTAGTGTTAGGGTTAGGGTTAGAGTTAGGGTTAGAGTTAGATTTAGTGTTAGGAATTGGATTAGGGTTTGTGTTAGAATTAAGTTTAGGGGTAGGGTTTTGTTAGGGTTATGGTTATGGTTAGTGTTAGTGTTAAAAATAAGATTAGGGTTATATTTAGGGTTAGAATTAGGGTAAGGTTTAGTGTTCGAATCACGGTAAGGTTTAGAGTTAGAGGTAGTGCTAGTGTTAGGGTTAGGGGTAGGGTTTGGGTTAGTGTTAGGGTTAGGGTTAGGTTTAGTGTTAAGGTTAGGTTTAGGGTTAGGTTTAGACTTAAGGTTCATTTTAGAGTTAGGGTTAGGTTTAGGATTAGGGTTAGTGTTATGGTTAGGGTTAGAATTAGATTTAGGGTTGGGTTAAGTGTTAGAGTTAGTGTTAGTGTTAGGGTTACTATTAGGGTTAGTGTTAGAGTTAGCGTTATGTTTAGTGTTAGGTTTAGGTTTAGAATTATGGTTAGGTATTGTGCTAGGGTTACGGTTAGGATTAGTGTTAGGGTTATGGTTATGGTCAGAATTATGGTTAGGGTTAGGGTTAAGGTTAGTGTTACGGTTAGGTTTATGGTTAGGGCTAGGGTTAGGATTAGTGTTTCTTTTAGGGTTTGAGTTAGTGTTAATGTTAGGGTTAGGGTTTGGGTTGGGATTATTGTTAGAATTAGTGTTAGGTTGGGGTAAGGGTTAGGGTTAGGGTTGGGTAAGTGTTAGGATTAGTGTTTGAATGTGTTAGGGTTAGGGTTAGTGTTAGGGTTAGCAATAGGGTTAGGGTTAATGTTAGTGTTAAGGTTAGGGTTAGCGTTAGGGTTAGGTTCAGTGTTAGGGTTAGGGTTATGGTCATGGTTAGGCTTAGGTTTAGTGTTATGTTTAGAGATATGGTTAGGGTTAGGTCTAGGGTTAGTGTTAGGTTTAGGGTTAGAAGTATAGTTAGGGTTAGTGTTAGGGTTAAGGTTATTGTTTGTGTTAGGATTAGTGTTAAGTTTGGACTTAGGGTTTATATTAGGTTTAGGTTTAGAGTTAGGGTTAGGGTTACAGTTAGGATCAGGATTAGGGTTAGGGTTAGGGTTAGGGTTAGCTTGAGTGTTAGGGTTAGGGTAAGAGTGAGGGTTAGGGTTAGGTTAATGGTTAAGGTTAGGTTTAGTGTTAGTTTAAGGGTTACGTTTAGGGTTAGGATTAGTGATAATTTTAGGGTTAGTGTTTGTGTTAGTGTTAGAGTTAGGGTTAGACTTAGAATTTTTGTTAGTTTTAAGTTTAGATTTAGGGTTACAATTAAAGTTAGGATTAGGGTTAGGGTTTGGGTTAGGGTTAGTGTTAGGGTTAGGGTTAGTGTTAGGGTTAGGGTTAGTTTTAGGTTTAGTTTTAGGTTTAAAGAAAGGGTGTTTGTTAGGGTTAGAGTTAGTGTTAGAATAGGGTTATGTGAGGATTAGGGTTAGGGTTAGGGTTAGTGTTAGTGTTTAAGTTTGCACTAGGGTTAGTGATAGGGTTAGTTTTAGGGTTAGTGTTATGTTTGGTTTAGGGTTAGTGTTAGGGTTAGGGTTAGAGTTTCTGTTAGGGTTAGCGGTAGGTTTAGGATTAGTGTTAGTGTTTGGGTTAGGTTTAGGCTTAGGGTTAGTGTTAGGTTAGGGTTAGGTTTAGCAATAGTTTAATTAGGGATATGTTGATGTTTAGTGTTAGTGTTAGGGTTAGGTTTAGTGTTATAATTAGTGTTAGGGTTAGGTTTAGTGTTATAATTATTGTTAGGATTAGGGATAGGGTTAGCGTTAGGGTTATGGTAAGGGTTAGTGTTAGGGTTAGCGTTATGGTTAGAGTTAGGGATAGTTTAGGGTTAGTCTTAGGTTTACGTTAGTGTTAGGGTTAGGTTTATGGTTAGGGTTTTTGTTATGGTTAGGTTCAAAGTTAGGGTTAGTGTTCAGGTTAGGGTAAAGTTTAGGCTTGGGTAAGGTTTATGGTTAGGTTTATTATTAGGATTAGCCTTAGTTTTAGTGTTAAGGTTAGGTTTTGGGTGAAGGTTAAGGTTGGTATTATGGTTTGTGTTTGTTTTAGGGTTTTTGGTTTATGATTAGTTTTGGGGTTAGTGTTAGAGTTTGTGTTACTGTTACATTAGTGTTAGGGTTAGGCTTAGGTTTAGGATTAGTGATAGGGTTAGGCTTAGGTGTAGGATTAGTGTTAGGGTAATAGTTAGAGTTAGTATTAGAAATAGTGTTAGGGTTAGGAATAGGTTTAGGTTTATTGTTAGGGTTAGGGTTAGTATTAGGTTTAGGTTCAGGGTTAGGATTAGGTTAGTGATAGGTTTATGGTTGGTTTAGAGTTAGTGTTAATTTTAGGGTTAGAGTTAGAGTTTTTGTTAGGGTTGGGGTTAGGTTTATGATAAGTTTTAGAGTTAATATTAGGGTTAGAGTGCTGCTTAATGTTAGGGTTATTGTTAGGGTTAGGTTTAGTGTTAGGATTAGTGTTAGGTTAAGGGTAAGGGTTAGGTTTATTGTTAGGGTTAGGTTTAGTGTTTTGGTTAGTGTTAGGTTAAGGGTAAGGGTTAGGGTTAGGTTTAGGGTTAGGTTTAGTGTTAGGGTTATAGATAGGGTTAGAGTTAATGTTAGGGTTAGTTAGGGATAGGGTTAGGGTTAGGATTTTTGTAAGGGTTAGGGTTAGGGTTAGAATTACAGATAGGTTTATGGTTAAAGTTTAGGGTTAGAGTTAGCGTTAGTGTTAGGGTTAGATTTAGGGTTAGGGTTAGTGTTATGGTTATGGTTATGGTTATGGTTAGGGTTAGTGTTAAAGTTAGGGTTAGAGTTAGTGTTAGATTTAAGGTTACAGTTAGGGTTAGCATTAGTGATAGAATAAGGGTTCAGGTTAGGGTTAGTATTAGAGTTAGTGTTAGGGTTACGGTTATGGTTAGGTAAGTATTAGGGTTAGGGTTGCATTAGGGTTAGGGTTATGGTTTAGGTTAGGGTTTGTGTTAGAGTTAGGGTTAGGGTTACGGTTATGTGTAGGGTTAGGGTTAAGGTTAGTGTTAGAGTTAGTGTTAGGGTTAGGTTTAGAATTAGTGTTAGGGTTGGTGTTAGGGTTAGGATTAGCGTTAGGGTAGTTTTAGGGTTAGTGTTAGTTTTAGGGTTAGTTAGGGTTAGTGTTAGTGTTAGGGTTAGGGTTAAAATTAGGGTTAGTGTTCAGTTTAAGTTTAGGGTTAGGGAAATGTTTAGTGTTACATTTAGTGTTAGGGTTAGGTTTAGTGTTATGGTTGGGTTACTGTTAGAGTTAGGGTTAGGGTTAGTTTTAGGCTTAGTGTTAGGTTTAGGGTTATTATTAAGTTTAGGGTTACAGTTCGGATTAGTGTTAGGGTTAAAGTTAGGGTTAGGGTTAATGTTAGGGTTAGTGTTAGGTTTGGGGTTAGTGTTATGGTCTGGGTTAGGTTTAGAGTAATAGTAAGGGTTAGGTTAAGGGTTAGTGTTAGTGTTAGGGTTTGGGTTAGTGTTAGGGTTTGGTTAGGGTGAGTATTAGGGTTAGGTTTAGGGTTAGGGTTATTGTTAGTAATTGGGTTAGTGTTATGGATAGTGTTAGGGTTAAGAATAGGTTTAAGGTTAATGTTAGGCATAGGGTGAGGGTTAGTATTACGGTTAGGGTTAGGGTTTCGTATAGGTTTAGTGTTAGGTTTAAATTTAGGGTTAGGTTTATGTTAGGGTAAAAAGTTAGGGATAGGGTTAGAGTTAAGTTTATGGTTAGGTTTAAGGTTTGGGGTAGTGTTACTGTTAGGTTAGGGTTAGATTTAGGGTTAATGTTAGTGTTAGGGTTAGGTCTACAATTAAGGTTAAGGTTAGTAATAGGTTTCGGGATATGTTTAGGGTTAGTGTTAGGGTTATGGTTCGGATTAGTGTAAGAGTTAGTGTTAGTGTTAGTGATAGGTTTTAGTGTTAGGGTTGTGTTAGGGTTAGTGTTAGGGTTATGGTTCGGATTAGTATAAGAGTTAGTGTTAGTGTTAGGGATAGGTTTCAGTGTTAGGGTTGTGTTAGGGTTAGTGTTAGGGTTATGGTTATGGTTATGGTCAGGATTAGGGTTAGGTTAGTATTAGGTTTAGAGATGGGATTAGGTTTAGGGTAACAGTTAGGTTTAGTGTTAGGTTTAGGCTTATTGTTTGTGTTAAGGTTAAGGTTATTGTAAGACTTAGGGTTTGTTTTAGGTTTAAGGTTAGAGTTAGGATTAGCATTAGGGTTAGAATTAAGGTTAGTTTTAGGGTTAGTGATAGAGTTAGGGTTAGGGTTACATTTAGTGTTATGGTTAGGATTAGGTTTCCTCTTAAAGTTAGTATTATGGTTGAGGTTAGAGTTAGGGTTAGTCTTCAGGTTAGGGTTAAGTTTAGGGTTTGGTTAAGGATGAGCATTAGGTTAGTGTTAGGGTTAGGGTTAGCATTTGTGTTAGGGTTAGGTTTAGGGTAACTTTAGGTTAGGTTTATAGGTAGAATTAGGGTTAAGGTTAGGGTTAGTGTTAGTGTAATGCTTTGTGTTAGGGTTAGGGTTATGATTAGGGTTAGTGTTAGGTTAGGGTTAGCTTTAGGTTTGGGATTAGTGATAGGTTTAGGGTTAGGGTTTATGTTAGGATTAAATTTAGGTTAGTGTTAGTGTTAGGGTTAGGGTTAGGGATAGGGTTAAGGTTAGCAATAGTGTTGGGGTTAGGGAGACGTTTAGTGTTAGTGTTAGGGTTCAGGTTAGGGTTAGGATTAGTGTTATGTGTAGAGCTAGGATTAGTGTTAGGGTTAGTGTTAGGGTTAGGTTTAGGGTAAGAGTTAGATTTAGCATTAGGTTTATGATTAGGGTTAGTTTTAGGTTTAGTGATAGGGATAGGGTTAGTGTTATGTTAAAGGTTACTGTAAGGTTTCGGTTTTGTCTTAGGGTTAGTGTTATGGTTAACATTAGAGTTAGGGTTAGTGTTTGGATTAGGGTAAGTTTTAGGGTTGGGTTAAGGTTTAGTGTTAGGTTTTTTTCAGGTTTAGTTTTACGAACAAGGTTAGGGTTAGTGTTAGCATTAGGGTTTGGGTTAAGTTTAGGGTTAGATTAGTGTTCGGGTTTTGTTAGGGATAGGGTTAGTGTTTGTGTTAGGGTAAGTTTTAGGGTTAGGTTAAGGTTTAGTGTTAGGTTTTTGTCAAGTTTAGTTTTACGGACAAGGTTAGGGTTAGTGTTAGCATTAGGGTTTGGGTTAAGTTTAGGGTTAAATTAGTGTTAGGGTTTTGTTAGGGTTAGGGTTATTGTTAGGGTTAGGGTTACAATTACGATTAGGGTTAGGTTTAGGGTTAGTGTTAAGGTTAGGTTTAGGTTTAGGTTTAATGTTAGTATTTGGGTTTGTATTTGTGTTAGGGTTAGGGTTAGGGTTAGGGTTAGGTTTAGTGTTAGTGTAACTGTTAGGTTTACCATTAGGAATAGAATTAATGTTAGGATTAGTGTTAGTATTAGGGTTTGTGTTAGGGTTAGTGTAAGGTTTAGTGTCACAGGTAAGGTAAGGGTTAGTGTTAGGGATAGAATTAGGGTTAGTATTAGTGTTAGGGTTAGTGTTAGGTTTAGGGTTAAGGTTCATCATAGTGTTAGGTTTAGAGTTAGAGTTAGGATTAATATTAGGGTTAAGGTTAGGGTTAGTGTTAGAGTTAGGGTTGGGTTTAGGGGTAGGTGTAATGTTAGGTTTAAGAATATGTTTAGGGTTAGGGTTAGGAATAGGTTTAGGGTTAGTGTTATGGTTACGGTTAGGGTTAAAATTAGGGTTATTGTTAGGGTTAGGTTTACTGTTAGGGTACAGGTTAGGGTTAGTATTAGGGTTAGGGTTAGAGTTTGAGTTAGGTTTAGAGTTTGGGTTTGTGTTAGGGCTAAGGATACAATTAGTTTAGGGTTAGGGTTAGGGTTAGTGTTAGTGTTAAACTTTGCATTAGAGTTATTTTTAGGGTTGGAGTTAGGGTTAGGTTCATGGTTATGGTTAGTGTTAGTGTTAGGGTTAGGAATAAGTTTAGTGTTAGAATTAGGGTTAGGGATAGAGTTAGGGTTAGGGTTATGTTTACAGATAGGATTAATGTTAGGGTTAGGTTTAGGGTTGATGTTAGGATTAAGTTTAGTGAGAGTGTTAGGGTTAGAGTTAAGTTTAGGTTTGGTGTTCGTGTTTGGGTTTGGGTAAGGGTTAGTGTTAAGGATAGTTTTAGAGTTAGTGATAGGTTTACAGTTAGTGTTAGGGTTAGTGTTATGGTTAGTGTTATGTTTAGGGTTAGGGTTAGGTTTGGGGTTAGTGTTAGTGTTAGGTTTAGGGTTATGTTTAGTGTTAGCCTAAGGGTTAGAGATAGGGTTAGGTTAGGATTAGTGTTGGGATCAGGGTTAGGTTTAGGTTTAGGATTTAAGTAAAGGGTAGGGTTAGGGTCAGTGTTCGGTTATAGATAGGATTAGGGTTAGATTTAAAATTAGGGTTAGGGTTAAGTTTAGAGTTAGTGTTAGGGTTAGTGTTAGGGTTAGGGTTAGTGTTAGGTAGGTTTAAGGGTAGGATTAGTGTTAGAGTTAGGCTTAGTGTTAGTGTTAGGGTTTGTGTTAGGATTAGTGTTAGGGTTATGGTTAGGTTTAAAATTAGGGTTAGGGTTAGTGTTATATTTAGTGTTAAAATTAAGGATAGATTTAGTATTAGGGTTAGCATTAGGTTTAGGTTTAGGTTAGAGTATTAGCATTAGCGCTAGGCTTAGGGTTAGGGTTACTTTTAGGTTTATTGTTACAGTTAGGGTTAGTTTTAGTGTTAGGCTTATGATTAGGGTTAAGTTTGGTGTTAGCATTAGGGTGATTGTTAGGTTTAGGTTTAGATTTATTGTTCAGGTTAGGGTAAGGTTTAGGGTTAAGTAAGGTTTAGGGTTAGGTTTACTGTTAGGTTTAGGATTAGGGTTAGATTTAATGTTAAGGTTAGTCTGGGTTAAAGTTAGAATTAGAATTAGTGATAGGGTTAATGTTAGGGTTTGTGTTAGAGTTAGGGTTAGTATTAGGGTTAGGTTTACAGTTAGGATTAGGGTTAAGGTTAGAATTAGTGTTAGGGTTAGTGTAAGGGTTAGGGTTAGGTTTAGTGTTAGGTTTAGGTTTAGGGTTTGTGTTAGGGTTAGGGTTAGGGTTAGGGTTAGTGTTAGTATTAGGGTTATGGTTAGGATTAGAGTTAGTGTTAGTGTTAGGGTTAGTTTAATGTTAGGGTTAGAATTAGGTTTAGTGTTAAGTTTTAAGTTTCATATAGGGTTAGGGTTAATGTTAGGGTTAGGTTGGTTAGGTTTAGAGGTACAGTAAGTGTTAGGTTAGGTTTAGAGGTATGATTATTCTTAGGGTTAGGGTTAGTGTTAGTGTTAGGTTTGCATTATGGTTAGTTTTAGGGTTACTTTAGGGTAGGGTTAGTGATGAATTAGGGTTAATGTTAGTGTTAGGGTTCTGTTAGTGTTAGTGTTAGGGTTAAAATTAGATTTAAGATTAGTGTTAGGCTTTATGTTAGGGTTAGGGTTAGAGTTAGGGATAGTGTTAGGGTTAGGGTTGGGTTTTGTGTTACGTTTAGGGTTAGAGTTAGATTTAGAGTTAGTGTTAGTGTTAGGGTTTGGGTGAGGGTTCGCAATAGTGTTAGGGTTAGGGATAGGTTTACGTTTAATGTTAGGGTGAGGCTTAGCAATAGTGTTAGGGTTAGGGATAGGTTTACATTTAGTGTTAGTGTTAGGATTAGTGTTAGGGTTAGTGTTATGTTTAAGGTTAGGGTTAAGGATAGGTTTAGTGTTAGGGTTAGCCTTAGGATCAGGTTTTGATTTAGTGTTAGTGTTAGCATTATGGTTAGGTTTAGGGTTAGTTTTAGTTATAGTGTTAGGATAAGGGTTATTGTTAGGGTGAGGGTTATGGTTAGGTTTAGATTCTGTATTAGGGTTAGTGTAATGGTTAGGGTTAGTGTTAGTGTTTGGGTTAGGGTAAGATTTAAACTTAGGTTAAGCTTTAGGGTTAGGTTTAGTGTTAGGATTAGGTTTAGAGATAGGGTTAGGTTTAGAGTTAGTGTTAGGGTTTGCTTTAAGGTTAGTGTTATGGTTAGGGTTAGTGTTAGGGTTTGTGTTAGGGTTGGGTTTATTATTAAATATAGGGTTACAAATTGGATTAGGATTAGGTTTAGGATTAGTTTGAGTTTAGGTGTAGTGTTAGGTTTAGTGTTAGGGTTTGGGTTAAAGTTTTTGTTAGGTTTAGGGTTAGGTTTAGTGTCAGTTTTAGGGTTACCTGAAGGATTAGGGTTAGTGTTAGTATTAGTGTTAGTGTTAGGGTTTGTGTTAGGGTTAGTGTTAGAGTTAGTGTTACCGTTGGGGTTAGGGTTAGTGTTTTTTAGGCATAGGGTTAGTGTTAGGGTTAATGTTAGGGTTAGGGTTACTGTTTGTGTTAGGGTTAGGTTTAGGCTTAGGGTTCAGGTTAGGGTTAGGGTTAGTTTTAGAGTTAGGGTTAGGGTTGGTTTTAGGGGTAGTGTCAGTGTTAGTGTTAGGGTTAGGGTTAGGTTAGGGTTAGGGTTTGTGTTAGTGTTAGGATTAAGGTTATCATTATGATTACGGTTAAGATTAGAGTTAAAATTAGGGTTAGGATTAGGATTACGGTTAGGTTTAGGGTTAGTGTTAGGTTTAGGTTTACATTTAGTGTTAGTTATAGGGTTAGGGCTGGTGTCAGGGTTAGTGTTATTGTTAGGGTTAGTGTTAGGGTTACATTTAGGATTAGATTTAGGTAGGGGTTACCGTTACGTTAGAGTGAGGGTTATGGCATGGTTAGGGTTTGTGTTAGGGTTAGCATTAGGTTAAGGGTTTGTCTTAGGGTTAGGGTTAGGGTGTGGATTAGTGTTAGGGTTATGGTTAAAATTAGGTTTAGGGTTCGTGTTAGAGTTAGGGTTAGGGTTGATGTTAGGGTTAGGTGTAAATTTACGGTTAGGGTTAGGGTTAGTATTACAGTTAGGTT
Organism: Ictidomys tridecemlineatus; assembly: GCF_052094955.1. Taxonomy (NCBI): domain Eukaryota; kingdom Metazoa; phylum Chordata; class Mammalia; order Rodentia; family Sciuridae; genus Ictidomys; species Ictidomys tridecemlineatus. Next base: position 350,544 of record NC_135488.1, on the reverse strand, counting down.
TTTTAGGGTTAGGATTACTCTTTGGGTTACTGTTAGAGTTAGGTTTAGGGTTAGTGTTAGGGTTAGGTTTAGAGTAAGTGTCAAGGGTTAAGTTTATGGTGAGGTTTAGTGTTAGTGTTAGGGTTAGTGTTAGTGATAGGGTTAGGTTTAGGTTTAGGGTTAGTGGTAGGGTTAGTGTTAGGTTTAGGATTAAGTTTAATGTTAGGGTAAGGGTTAGATTTAGGATAGTTTTAGGGTTAGGGTTAAGATTAGGGTTAGGGTTAGTGTTAGGTTTAGGGTTTATGTTAGGGTTGGGCTTCATTGTAGGGTTAGGGTTAGTGTTAGTGTTAGGGTTAGAATAAGTGTTAGGGTTAAAGTTAGGGTAGTGTTAGTATTATTTTTAGGTTTAGGTTATTTTTAGTGTTAGTGTTTGGGATAGGGTTAGGGTTAGGGTTGGGTTCATGTAAGGATTAGGGTTAGGGTTAGTGTTAGGGTTAGGTTACTGTTAGGGTTAGTGTTAGTGTTTGGATTAGGGTTCGGGTTAGGGATAATGATAGAGTTAGGGTTAATTTTAGGGGAAGTGTTAGAGTTAGGGGTAGGGTTAGGGTTAGTTTTAGTGTTAGGTTTATGTTTAGGGTTAGTGTTAGGATTAGGGTTAGGGTTAGTGTGAGTCTTAGGGTAAGGGTTAGGGTTAATGTTAGGTTTTGGCTTAGCGTTTGGGTTAGGGTTAAAGTTAGGGATAGGGTTAGGGTTAGGGTTATGATTATGGTTTGGGTTAGGGCTAAGTTAAAAGTTAGGGTTAGTATTAGGTTTGGAATTTGTGTTAGGGTTAGGGTTAGGGTTAGGGTAGGATTAGGTTTAGAGTTAGGGTTAGGGTAAGTGTAGGGTTAGTTTTAAGGTTAAGGGTAGGATTATAATAAGTGTTAGGGTCAGTGTTAGGGTTATGGTTAGGGTTAGTGTTAGGTTTAGCGTTAGGGTTAGGGTTAGGTTAAATGATAGGGTTAGGGTTGGGGTTAGTGTTAGTGTTAGAGTTAGTGTTAGTGTTATGTAAATGTTAGAGTTAGGGTTAAATTAGGTTTAGGTTTATCATTTGGATTAGGGTTTGTGTTCACGTTAGAAATTGGGTTAGGGATAAGGTTACATTTAGTGTTAGGATTAGTGTTAGGATTAGGATTGGAGTTAGGGTTCATGTTAGAATAAGGTTTAGGTTTAGGATTACTGCTTGGGATAGGGTTAGAGATAAATTTAGAGTTATTGTTAGGTTTAGGGTTAGTGTTAGTGTCAGGGTTAGTGTTAGGCTTAGGTTAGGGTTAGGGTTAGGTTAAAAATAGGGTTAGTTTTAGGACTAGGGTTAGTTTTAGGGTTTGTTTTAGTGTTAGGATTAGGGTTAGGGTTAGGTTAGGGAAATGGTTAGGGTTAGGGGCGTGTTAGGGTTAGATTAAGTGTTAGTGTTAGGTTTAGGTTTAGGGTTAAGTTTAGAATTTTATGATTAGGGTTAGGTTTGTGATAGGTTATGGTTAGGGTTAGGGTTAGGTTGGGGATTAGGGTTAGGTTTACTGTTAGAGTTATGTTTAGGTTTAGGTTCAGGGTTAGGGTTAGGGTTAAGGTTAAGGTTAGTTTCAGGGTTAGGGTTAGGGTTAGGGTTAGAGTTAGGGTTAGTGTTAAAGTTAGTATTAGTGTTGTGGTTAGATTTAGGGTTAGGGTTAGTATTAGTTTTAGGGTTGGGGTTAGTGTTAGGTTAGGGTAAGGGTTAGGGTTATGGTTAATGTTAGGCTTAGGGTAATGTTTAGAGCTAGGGTTATGGTTATGAAAAGAGTTAGTGTTAGTGTTAGGGTTAGGGTGAGGTTTAGGGTTAGGGTTAGTGTTAGATGTTGAGAGCCACAGCAAAAGGGGCCCCAGCAAACTTCCAGCTGCCAGCAAACTTCCAGCTGCCGGCTGATGATTGGCTCACAGCGGCCCCAGCAACATCTAGCTGATTGGCTCCTCTGCGGTGATGTTCATTGGGCTGTTTCCCCGCACTTCAGACTGCCAGCTGATGATTGGCTCACAGCGGCCCTAGCAAAATCTAGCTGATTGGCTCCTCTGCGGTGATGCTCATTGAGCTGTTTCCCTGCCCTTTCAGTCCATGGAGCTGCTCATTGGGGGACTTCTTTGGCTCTGCCCACGCGACCCAGCCAATCGGCCTCAAGAGCAGGAGGATTGTGGGAGGTGGGGAGGCTGGTGTTGGGGTGAGAGGCTTGTGGGAAGCCGGTGGTGGCAGTTGGGCTCTGAGGGTTTTTTTCCTGAGGAGCTGTTTTGTTTGGTGTGTGTAGTTCTAAAAATAAAATTAGTTTCTTTTGACAAGTGGCTCCTGAATTGTGCCCAGCCAGACTGCGGCAGTTAGAGTTAGGGTTGTGTTAGGGTTTGTGTTAGAGTTAAGGTTAGGATTAAGTTTAGGGTTATGGTTACAGTTAGGATTCTGGTTAAGGTTAAATTTAGGGTTATAATTAGGTTAGGGTTAGGGATACAGTTAGGGTTCAGATTTGTGTTAGGGTTAGGGTTGGTTTAGGCTTAGGGTTACAGTTAAGTTTAGGGTTATGGTTAGATTTGGGGTTAATATTAGGGTTTGTGTTAAGGTTAGGGTTAAGGTTAGTTTTCTGTGATAGGGTTAGGTTTAGGCTTAGGGTTCATGTTAGGTTTAGAGTTAGTTTTAGAGTTAGGGTTGGCTTTAGGGGTAGTGTTAGGGTTAGTGTTAGGGTTAGTTTTTGGTTAGGTTTAGTTTGTGTTAGGGTTAGGGTTAAGATTATCATTGGGCTTAAGGTTAACATTAGATTTAGAATTAGGGTTAGGATTTCAATTACATTCAAGGTTTTGATTAATTAAGTGCTAGATTTAGGGTTAGGGTTAGGGTTAGTTATGGAGTTAGGATTAGATTTAGGGTTAGAGTTATGGTTAGTATTATTGTTTGGGTTAGGTTTATTGTTAGGGTTAGTGTAGGGTTAGGGTTAGGGTTAGTGTTAGGTTAGAGTTAGGGTTAGGGTTAGAGTTAGTTTAGGGTTAGTATTAGCATTTTGGTTAGGTTTAGGATTAGGGTTAGTGTTAGTGTTAGGGTTAGGCTTAGTGTTACATTAGGATACTGTTGCGGTTAGGGTTAGTGTTAGGTTTAGGGTGAGAGGCCCTATTAGGGTTAGGGTTAGGGTTAGTGTTACATTAGGGTTACTGTTGCAGTTAGGGTTAGTGTTAGCTTTAGGGTGAGAGGTCCTATTAGGGTTAGGGTTAGGGTTAGTGTTAGGAATAAAGTTAGGGTTAGAGTTAGGTGAGGGTAAGGGTTGATTTAGTGTTAATGTTAGGGTTAGTGTTAGGGTTAGGGTTAGGGTTACTGTTAAGGTTAAGGTTTGGGTTAGGGTTAGGTTTTCAGTAGTGTTGGGGTTAGTGTAAATTTAGGGTTAGTATTAGGGTTAGGTTAGGATTAGGGCTATGGTTATTTTTTTGGTTTATATTATGGATAGTGTTAGTGTTAGGGTTAGGGTTAGTTTTAGGGTTTTATTCAGTGTTAGGGTAAGCTTTAGGTTTGGTTTAGAGGTATAAATACAGTTAGTGTTAGTGTTAGGGTTAGGGTTAGGGTGAATGTTAGGATTAGGGTTAGTGTTAGTGTTAGGCTTAGGGTTAAGTTAGGGCTAAGGTTAGAGTTAGGTTTGTTTTAGGGTTGGGGTTAGGTTTGGGTTTCAGGTTTGTGTTAAGGATAGGATTAGAGTTAGATTTCGGTTAGGCTTAGAGTTTGGCTTAGGGTTCGTTTTAGGGCTAGGGTTAGGGATAGTGTTAGGCTTAGGATTAGGGTTAGTGTTAGGGATAGTGTTAGCATTACATTTAGGGTTAGCATTAGTGTTTGGTTTAGTGTTATAATTAAGTTTAGGGTAAGTTTTAGGGTTAGAATAAAGGTTAGTGTTATGTTTAGAGTTAGGTTTAGTTTCAATGTAAAGGTTAGGTTTGGGGGTAGGGATAGGATTACGGTTTGGGTTAGTGTTATGGTTAGGGTTAGGATTTGGTTTAGGTTTTGGGTTAGGGTTAGAATTGATGTTATTGTTAGGGTTATTGTTAGTGTTAGGTAAGGGTTAGGGTTAGGGTTAGGATTAGTGTTATAGTTAAGATTATGCTTAGGTTTAGGGTTAGGACTATGGTTAGTGTTAGGTTTCGGGTTAGGGTTACGATTAGGGTTTTGGGTAGTGTTAGGTTTAGGTTTAGGGTTAGGTTTTATGGTTAGTGTTAGGGTAAGCTTTAGGGTTACTGTTACGGTTAAGGTTAGAGTTTATGTTATATTTAGGGCTAGGGTTAGTGTACGGTTTAGATTAGGGTTAGGGTTAATGTTAGTTTTAGGGTTAAAGTTAGTTTTTCGATTAGGTTTAGGGTTAGGGTTATGGTTAGAGTTAGCATTGGTTTTAGGATTAGGTGTAGTGTTAGGTTAGAGGTAGGGTTAGGGTTTTTTTTAGGGTTAGGGTAATGGTAAGGGTTAGGGTTGTGTTACAGTTAGGGTCAGGTTAGGGTTAGCGTTATTGTTAGTGTTAGAGATAGTGTTAGTTTTAGTGATAGTGTTACGGTTATGGTTAGGGCTATGGTAAGATTAGGGTTAGGGATAGGTTTATGATTAGAGTTAGTGTTACTGTTAGGGTTAGGATTAGAGTGAGTGTTAGGGATAGGGTTAGGGTTAGGGTTAAGGTTAGTGTTAGGTTTACGGTTAGTGTTATGGTTAGGGTTAGTGTTATGATTATGATTAGGGTTAGGGTTAGCTTTAGGCTTAGGTTTAGGTTAGGTTTAGGGTTATGTTTAAGGTTAGTGTTAGTGTTAAGATTAGGTTTGGGGTGAGGGTTCGTGTTAGGGATAGAGTTAGGGTTAGGTTTATGAAGGGTTGGGGTTAGGTTTATGGTTCATGTTAGGGTTAGGGTTAGGTTTAGGGTTAGGTTTACATTTAGGGTTAGGCTTAGTGTTAGTTTTAGGGTTAGGGTTAGCATTAGGTTTAAAGTAAGTGTTATGGGTAGGTTTAAGATTAGAGTTTATATTTTATTAGGGTTAGATAAGGTTTAGGGTTAGGTTTAGAGTTATGATTACAGTTAGAATTACTATTAGAGTTAGGGTTAATTTGAGTGTTTGGTTTACAGTTAGGTTTAGGGTTAAGTTTAGTGTTAGGTTTAGGGTTAGTGTTATGATTAGGGTTACGGTTATGATTAAGATTAGGGTTAGGTTTAGATTTAGGGTTAGGTTACGATTAGAGTTAGGTTTTGAAGTAGTGTTAAGGTTAGGGTTAGAGCTAGTGTTAGGTTTAGGGTTGAGATGTTAGAGTTAGGTTAGGTTTAGGGTTAGTGTTAGTATTAGGTTTAGTGTTAGGTTTAGGGTTATGTTTAAGCTTCGGTTTAGGAATAGGGTTAGAGTTACTAATAGGGTTGTAATTAGTGTTAGGTTTAGGGTTAGGTATATTTAGGATTAGGAATACAGTTAGGTTAGGGTTAGGGTTAGTGTTTAGATTAGGGTTAGGTTTAGTTTTCGATTTATTATTAGTGTTAGTGTTAGAGTTAGGGTTAGGATTAGTTTTAGGGTTAGTGTTAGATATGGGGTTAGGGTTAGGTTTAGTGTTAGAGTTAGAATTAGCATTAGTGTAGGGGTTAAGGTTATATTTTGGGTTAGTGTTATGGTTAGGGTTAGGGTTAGTGTTAGGTTTAGGGTTATTGTTTGTGTTAGGTTTAGGATACGATTTCTTTTAGGGTTATATTGAGGGTTATTATGAGGGTTAGGGTTAGAATACAGATAGAGTTAGTGTTAAAAATAGTGTTTGGGTAAGGGTTAGTGTTGGGTTTAGGCTTAAGGTTAGAGTTAGGGTATGGGTGAGTTTTAAGGTTATGTTAGGGTTAGGTTTATGGTTAGGATTATGGTTAAGGTAAAGATTAGGTTTAAGCTTTGGGTTAGGGTTAGGGTTATTGTTAGGGTTATGGTTAGGGTTAGTGTTAGGGATCAGATTAAGTTTAGGTTAAGGTTTAGTGTTAGAGTTAAGGTTATGGTTAGGTTTAAGGTTAGTGTTAGGGTCATGTTTATGGCTCGTGTAAAGGTTAGGGTTAATTAGTGTTAGGGTTAGGGTTAGGGTTACAGTTAGTGTTATGTTAGTGTTAGGTTTAGGGTTACTTTAAGGGTTAGGATTAAGATTATGGTTATGGTTAGGGTTAGGATTTTTGTTAGCATTAGGGTCAGGGTTAGTGTTAGGGTTAGATTTAGCTTTAAGGTTATGCATAGTGTTAGTGTTTTGGTTATGGTAGGAATATTGTTAGGGTTAGGTGTAGGTTTAGGGTTAGTTTTAGGGTTAGGGCTAGGGTTAGGGGTAGGGTTAGTCTTATGGATAGGGTTAACGTTATGGTTAGGGTTCGTGTTAGGTTTAGGGTTAGGGTTATGGTTAGGTTTAGTTTTAGGGTTAGGGTTAGGGTTATTTTTTGGATTAGTCTAAGAGTCAGTTTTAGAGTTAGGGTTAGGGTTAGTGTTAGGATTAGTATTAGAGTGAAGAATATGATTTGTGTTAGGGTAAGGGTTAGGGTTAGGGTTTGTGTTAGGTTTACTGATAGGCTAAGGTTTATGGTTAGGGTTAGTATTAGGGTAAAAGTGAGGCTTAGGGTTAGGTTTAGGCATAGGTTTAGGGTTACGCATAGGTTAGGGTTAGTGTTAGGATTAATGTTAGGGTTAAGTTTAAAGTTAGTGTTAGGTTTCTGGTTAGAGTTTGAGTTAGGGTTAGTGATATGGGTGGGTTTGGGGTTAGTGTTAGTGTTAGAATTGGGGTTAGGTTTAGCATTAGGGTTAGTGTTAGTGTTAGGGTTAGGGTTTAAGTTAGAGTTTGTGTTAGGGGTATGGTTTGAGTGAGGATTAGGTTTACCTTAGTCTTAGGGTTAGGATTAGGTTTAGTTTTATTGTTACAGTTATGATTAGGTTCAGGGTTAGTCTTAGGGTTAGGGTTAGGGTTTGTGTTAGGGTTAGGTTTAGGGTAAGAGTTTGTGTTAGAGTTAGGGTTAGGGTTAAGGAATCGTGGTAGGCTTAGGGTTAGGGTTACTATTAGGTTTAGTTTTAATTTTCGGGTTAATTTTACGGTTAGTGTTAGGATTAGTTTTGAGGTTATGATTTGGGTTCGTGTTAGGTTAGGGTTAAGGTTAGTGTTAGGGTTAAGATTAAATTTAATGTTAGGCTTAGAGTTAGTGTTAGGTTTATGTTTAGGGTTGGATTTAGGAATAGTGTTAGCATTAGGGATAGGTTTAGGTTTAGTGTTTGGATTATGGTTAAAGGTAGGCTTAGTGTTAAGTTTAGGGTTAGGGTTTGGGTTAGCGTTATGGTTAATGTTAGGGTTAGAATTAATGTTAGAGTTAAGTTTAGGGTTAAGGTTAGTGTTAGGGTTAAGTTTAGGGTTAGGGTTAGTTTTAGGGTTAGGGTTAGGTTTGGGGTTAATGTTAGTGTTAGGGATAGTGTTAAGGTTAGTGTTAGGTTTAAGGTTAGGATTAGACTTAGGGTGAGTGACAGGGTTAGGTTTAGGGTTAGTGTTAGTGTTAGGGTTAGGGTTAGGGTAAGCTAAGGATTAGGATTGGGATTACATTAGGGTTAGGTAAGTGTTAGGGTTAGGGTTTGGTCAAAGTTAGTGTTAGGTTAGGGTTTGTTTTAGGTTAAGTTTAGGTTTAGTGTTAGCATTAGGGTTATTTTAGGGTTACAGTAAGGGTTACGATTAGGTGTAGGATTAATGTTAGGGTTAGGTTTAGTGTTAGGTTTAGTGTTAGGGTTCATGTTAGGTTTAGAATTAGGCTTTGTGTTAGGTTTACATTTAGGGTTAGTGTTAGGCTTAATGTTATTGTTACAGTTAGGGTTAGGGTTAAGTTTAGGATTATTGCTTGGTTAAGGTTTAGAATTAGGTTTAAGGTTACTGTTAGGGTTAGGTTTAGGTTTAGAATGAGTTTTAAAGTTAGGGTTAGAGTTAGGGTTAGTGTAAGGGTTAGGGTAAGAATTAGGGGTTGGGATAGGTTTAGGTTTAGGATTAGTGTTAGGTTAGTGTTAGGGTTTTGGTTAGGATTAGGGTTAGGGTAGGGTTAATATTACTGTTAAGTTTTTTGTTAGGGTTAGGGTTATGTTAGGTTAGGGTTAGTGTTTGGTAAATGTTTAGGGTTAGATTGAGGTTTTGGATTAATGTTAGAGTTAGGGTGATCTTTAGGGTTAGGGTTAGGGTAGAGGTCAGGGTTATGGTTAGGGTTAGGTTAAAGTTAGTGTTTGGTACAGGTTTGGGGTTAGTGTTAGGGTTATGGTTATGGTTACAGTGAATATTATTGTTAGGGTTAGGGTTTGGGTTTGTGTTAGGGTTAAGATTAGGGTTAGTGTTAGGTTTAGGTTTAGGGTGAGGGTTAGATTTAGGGTTAGGGTTATTGTTAGTGTTAGGTTAGTTTTATGGTTGGGTTAGGGTTAGTGTTAGCATTAGGGTTAGAGTTAAAATTAGGTTTAGTGTTAGGGTTAGAGTTTGGGTTAGGTTTATGTTAGGGTTAGGTTTTGGTTAGGGATAGGGTGAGCACTAGTGTTAGTGTAAGGCTTAGGGTTAGTGTTAGTATTATGTTTAGGTTTAAAGTTAGGGTTCGTTTTAGGGTTAGGGTTAGGGTTAGGTTTAGTGTCAGAGTTTGGGTTAGAATTATACTTAAGTTTAGGTTTAGTGTTAGGTTTTAGGTTATTGTTAGTGTTAGATTTAGGGTTAGGATTAGTGTGAGGGTTAGGGTTAGGGTTTGGGTTAGGTTTAGGTTTAGGGTTATTGTTACAGTGACAATTAGGGATAGGGTTATGTTTAGGTAAGGTTTAGGATTAGGGTTAGGGTTATGGTTAGGTTTAGAATTAGCTTTAGTGTTAGGGTAAGGGTTAGTCATGGGTTTAGCTTTAGTGTTAGGTTCAGTGTTAGCGTTAGGGTTTGGGTTACATTTAGGATTAGAGTTATAGTGAGGTTTAGGATTAGGGTTAGGTCTAGTTTTAGGGTTACAGTTAAGGATAGGGTTAAGGTTAGGGTTAGAATTACAATTAGGGTTAAGTTTAGTGTTAGGTTTAGAGTTAAGTTTAGGGTTAGGGTTAGTAATAGCGTTAGCATTGGAGTAAGAGTAGTGTTAACAGTTATGTTTAGATTTAGGTTCAGTGTTAGGTTTAATGTTAGGTTTAGTGTTAGGATTAGGTAAGGGTTAGGGTTAGTTTTAGGGTTAGGGTTAGTGTTAGGATTAGGGTTAGGTTGAGGCTTAGGGTTAGTGTTAGTGTTAGGGTTAGGGTCAGAATTAGTGTTAAGTTCAGGTTTAGGGTTAGAGTTAGGTTTATTGTTAGAGTTAAAGTTAGGGTTAGGTTTAGGGTTAGGTGTAGGGTTAGGTTTCGTGTTAGGGTTGGGGTTAGGTTTAGGTTTAGCGTTAGAATTAGGGTAAGGGTGAGGATTAAGGTTAGTGTTAGGGTTAGGGTTAGTGTTAGAGTTAGTGTTAGGGTTAGGCTTACTGTTAGGGTTAGGGTTAGTGTAAAGTTTAGGGTTATGGTTAGTGTTAGGGTTAGGCTTATTGTAGGAATTAGTGTTAAAGTTAGGGTTAGGTTTAGGTTTAGTGTTAGTGTTTGTTTTTGGGATAATATTTTGTTTAGGGTTAGTGTTAGGGTTTAAATTAGGGTTAGGGAGCTGGTTAGGTTTAGTGTTCTGGTGAGGGTTAGGGTTAGGTTTAGGTAAGAATTAGTATTAAGTTTAGGTTAGGTATAGGGTATAGGGTTATGGTTTGGGTTAGGGTTTGTTTTAGAATTAGGGTTAGGGTTAGGGTTACCTTAGAGTTAGGGTTAGGGTTAGCATTCGGGTTAGGGTTAGGGTTAGGGTTATTGTTAGGGTTAGGGTTAGGGTTACGTTTAGGGTTACATTTAGATAAGGCTTAGGTTTAGGGTTAGGATTACGGTTAGGATCATGGTTAGGTTTAAATGTAGTTAAAGTTACTGTTAGTTTTAGGGTTAGGGTAGTTTTAGGGTTAGTATAGAGTTAAGGTTGGGGAAAGTGTTAGTGTTAAGATTTGGTTTTGAATTTTGTTAGGGTTAGAGTTAGGGTTAGGGTTAGAATTAGGGTTATGTAAGGTTTAGGGTTGGGGTTAGATTAGGATTAGGGTTATGGTTTGGGGTAGGGTTGTTGTTACGGTTAGGGTTAGGTTTATGATTAAGATTACATTAGGGTTATGGTTATGGTTATGGTTAGGATTAGGTTTAGTATTAGGGTTAGGGTTAGGGTTAGGTTTATGTTTAATGTTAAGTTATGGTTAGCTTTAGGGTAAGTGTTATGGTTAGATTAAATGTTAGTTTAAGGGTTAGGGTTAGGTTTAGGGTTAGTGTTAGGCTTAGGCTTAGGGTTAGGGTTCTAGTTAGCGTTAAGGTTAGGGTTCTTAATAGGTTAGGGTTACTTTTAAATTAGGATTAGTGTTAGGGTTAGTTTTATGCTTAGGGTTAGGGTTAAGTTTAGGGTTATTTTTAGGGTTATACTTAGAGTTATGGTTATGGTTAGTCTTGGGTTTAGAATTAGTGTTTGAGTTAGGTTCAGGTTACATTTAGGTTTAGTTTTAGAGTTAGGGTTTGGGTTAGCGTTGGGGTTAGTATTAGGGTTAGAGTTATGATTTGTGTTAGGGTAAGTGTTATAGTTAGGGTTTGTGTTAGGGTTAAAGTTAGATTTAGGTTTGGGTTTTGGTTAGTAAGAGGGTTAAAGTGAGGCATAAGGTTAGGGTTTGTTGTAGGGTTATGGGTAGATTAGGGTTAATGTTAGGTTAAGGATTAGGGTTAGTGTTAGTGTTAGGTTTAGGGTTAGGGATAGGGTTAGTATTAGGTTTAGGGTTAGGTTTACAGTTAGGGCTAGGGTTAGGGTTAGGGACAGGGATTGGTTTAGGGTTAGTGATAGGATTAGGGTTAGATTTAGTGTTACAGTTAGGTTAAAGATAGGAAATGATTAGGGTTAGAGTTATGCTAGGGATAGGGTTATGTTTTGGTTTAGGGTTTGTGTTAGGGTTACTTTAGGCTTAGGGTTAGGGTAAGGGTTAGTGTTAGGGTTAGGGTTAAGAATACATTTAGAGTTAAGGTTATGGTTAGTTTAAGGGTTAATATTAGGGTTAGGGTTAGTATTAGGGTTACGTTTAGTGTTAGGGTTAGTGTTAGGATTAGGGTTATGGTTAGGGGTCATGTTAGATTTAGGTTTAGTGTTAGTATTAGGTTTAGGGTTAGGTTTAAGGTTAGGGTTAGTGTTATGGTTAGGGTTATGGTTAGGGTTAGGATTAGTGTTTGGGTTAGTGTTAGAGTTAGCTTTAGAGATAGTATTAGAATTAGGTTTAGGGTTAGCGTTAGGGTTAGGGTTACATAAAGGTGAGGCTTAGGGTTAGTGTTAGGGTTAGGGTTAGGTTTAGAGTTAATGTTAGGTTTAGGGTTAGGTTTTAGGGTTTGTGTTTGGGTTATGTTTAGGGTTAGGTTAGAGTTATTGTTAGTGTTCAGGTTAAGTTTTTTTTTTTTAGGTTTAGTGTTAGGTTAGGGAGAGTTTTAAGGTTAGTATTATCGTTAGGTTTAGGGTTAAGGTATTTCTTACAGTTAGGGTTAGGGTTAGGGTATGCTTAGTGTTGGGGATAGATTTAGAATTAGGGTTAGTGTTAGGGATAGGGTAAGCATATGGGTTAGTGTTACGTTTTGGTTAGTGTTGGGTTTCAGTTATGGTTAGGGTTAGTGTTACGGTTGGTGTTACAATTAGTGTTAGGGTTAAAGTTGGGGTTTGAATTTCGGTTAGGGTTAGGGTTAATTTTAGAATTTAGGTTAGGTTTAATGTTAGAGTAATGGTTAGAATTAGGGTTAGCATAAGTTTTAGGGTTAGGGTTAGTGTTATCATTACAATTAGTGTTAGTTTTAGTGTTAAGATTAGAGTTAGAGTTAGTGTTAGGGTTAGTGTTAGGGTCAGTGTTTGTTTTAGGGTTAGGATTTGTGTTGGGGTTTTGATTAGTGTTATAGTTTATGTTATGATAAGGCTTAAGATTAGGTTAGAGTTAGTTTAGGGATAGTGTTAGTGTTAGGGTTAGGGTTCATGTTAAGTTTAGGAATAGAGTTATGGTGAGGGTTACGTTTAGGATTAGGGTTAGAGTTATTGTTAGGATTAGGATTAGGGTTAGGATTAGGGTTATGCTTAAAGTTAGTTTTAGAGTTACTGTTAAAGTTAGGAATAGACTTAGTTTTAGGGTTTCTTTCAGGGTTATGGATAGGATTAGGATTAGGGTTAGTGTTAAATTTGGGGTTATGTTTTGGGTGAGAGTTGGGCTTAGTGGTATTTTTAGGTTTAGAGTTTGATTTAGGGTTACAGTTAGGGTTAGTGTTAGGGGTAGTGTTAATGTTAGAAATTGGGTTTCATTAGGTAAACTTTAGTGTTAGAATTAAGTAAAATTTAGGGTTATGATTTGGGTAGGGTTGTTGTTAGGTTTAGGATTAGGGTTAGGGTTTGTGTTAGGGTTAGGGTTAAGGTTAGGTTTTGTGTTAGGATTATGGTTAGTTTTATGGTAAGATTTATGGTTATGGTTAGTGTTAGCATTTGGGTTAGAGTTAGGGATAGGATTATTTTAGAGTTAGGGTTAGGTTAGGGTTAGTTTTAGGGTTAAGGTTCATTTTAGGGTTAGGGTTAGGGTTAGGATTAGTGTTAAGATTAGGTTTAGAGTTAGGTTTAGGGTTAGTGTTAGTTTTAGGGTTAGGATTATAGTTAGGTTTAGGTTTAGTATTAGGGTTAAGGTTAGGGCTAGTGTTAGGTTTAGGGTTAGGGTTAGGGTGAGGGTTAGGGTTAGGATTATTTTGGCGTTTATGGTGAGGGTTAGTGTTAGCATTACTGTTAGTGTTAGGGTTAGGGTTAGGTTTAGGGTTAAGCTTCATATTAGGGTTAGGGTTAGGCTTAGGGTAAGTGTGAGGTTTAGGTTTAAGTTACGGTTCAATTTAGTGTTATTGTTAGGGTTAGGGCTAATGTTAAGTTTAGGGCTAGGGTTAGTGTTTGTGTTAGGGTTAGGGTTAGGTAAGGGTGAGGATTATGGTTAGATAAGGGTCAGGATTATATTTGGGTTAGGGTTTGTGTTAGGGTTAGAGTTAATGTTAGTTTTAGTTTTAGTGTTAGGGTTAGGGTTAGGATTAGTGTTAGTGTTAAGGGTAGGATTAGGCTTAGGGTAGAGTTAGGGTTAGGATTAAAGTTTGGTTTAGGGTCTGGCTTAGTGAAATGATTAGGGGTAATGTTAGGGTTAGTGTCATTGTTGTGGTTGGGGTTAGCTTTAATGTTTGGGTTAGAGTAAGGTTTAGGTTTAGGTTAAGTTTTAGGGTTAAGTTTAGTGATAGGTTTAGGGTTAAGGTTAGGTTTAGGGTGAGTGTTAGGGTTAGGATTTTGGTTAAGGTTAGGGTTAGGTTTAGTTTTAGTGTTAGGATTAGTGTTAGTGTTAGGATTTGTGTTAGGTTTAATGTTAAGGTTAGGATTAGGTTTAGTGTTAAGATTAGGTTTAGGGTTAGAGTTAGGTTTTGGGTTAGTGTAAGTGTTAGGTTTAGGGTTATGGTTAGTGTTAGCCTAAGGGTTAGGGTTGGGTTAGAGTTAGGATTAGTGTTGTGATTAGGGTTAGGATTAGGGTTAGCTTCAAAGTTAGGGTTGAACTTAGGTTTAGGGTTAGTGTAAGGTTTAATGTTAGGGTTTTTTAGGGTTAGAATTAGCATTTAAGTTAAGTTTTGGTTTGGGGCTAGTGTTAGCATTCGGGTTTGTGTTAGGATTAGTGTTAGGGTTATATTTAGGGTTAGGGTTAGCATTAGTGTCAGGGTTAGGGTTAGGGTTAGGGTTAGGGTTTGTGTTAGGGTTAGTGTTGGGGTTATAATTAGTTTTAAAATTAGGGTTAGGGTTAGGGTTAGTGTTATATTTAGGGTTAAGATTAAGGATAAGTTTAGTGTTAGCATTAGTGTTAGGCTTAGTTTTAGGGTTAGAGTTAGGGTTAACGTTAGGCTTAGGGTTAGGCTTAGTTTTAGGATTAGTGTTATGGTTAAGGTTAGTGAAAGTGTTAGATTTATGATTAAAGTTAGGTTTGGTGTTAGCATCAGGGTTACTTTTAGGTTTTGGGTTAGGTTTTTTGTTTAAGTTAGGGTAAGATTTAGGGTTAGGTAAGTTTTAGTGTTAGGTTTACTGTTAGCGTTAGGGTTAGGGTTAGGGTTAGTGTTAGGGTTAGGCTGTGGATTAAAGTGAGGTTTATGGCTAGGGTTAGGGTTAGTTTTAGGGTTAGGCTTTGGGTTAAAATTAGTGTTAGGTTTAGTGATAGTGTTAGTGTTAAGGTTTGTGTTAAGATTAGTGTTAGTATTAGGGTTAGGGTTACAGTTAGGATTAGATTTAGTGTTAAGATTAGTGTTAGTGTTTATATTAGGGTTAGGGTTAGATTTAGTGTTATTTTTAGGGTTAGGGTTAGGGTTAGTGTTAGGGTTAGGGTTAGGATTAGGGTTAATGTAGGATTAGTGTTAGAGTTAGAGTTTGCATTAGGGTTTGTGTTAGGGTTAGGGTTAGTGTTATGGCTAGTTTTAGTGTTAGGGTTAGTGTTAGTGTCAGGATTAGTGTTATTGATTGGGTTAGGTTTAGGATTAGATTTACGTTTAGGGATAGTGTTAAGGTTAGGGTTCTGGTTCGTCTTGGGGTTAGAATTAGGGTTAGTGTTAGTGTTAGGTTTAAGGTTAGAGTTACAGTCATGGTTAGGGTTAGTGTTATGGTTAGTGTTAGGGTTAGGCTTAGGGGTCATTTTAGTGTTAGTGTTAGGGTTAGGGTTCATATTAGGGTGATGGATAGTGATAGGGTTTGTGTTGGGCTAAGGTTAGTGATAGGGTTTGTAATAGGTTTAAGTTTAGGTTATGTTTTAGATTAGGTTTAGGGTTAGCATTAGGGTTAGGTTTAGAGTTCGAGTTAGGGTTAGCATTAGGGTTAAGATTAGGATAAGTTTTATGGTTAGTAATAGGGTTAGGGCTAGTGTTATGTTTAGGTTTATGGCTATGATTAGGTTTTGTCTTAAGGTTAGTGTTATGTTTAAGATCAGAGTTAGGGTTAGTGTTTGGGTTAGGATAAGTTTTAGGGTTAGGTTAAGGGTTAGTGTTAGGTTTTTGTTAGGTTTAGTTTTATGGACAGGGTTAGGGTTAGTATTAGCATTAGGGTTTGGGTTAACGTAAGGGTTAGTATTAGGGTTGGGTTAGGGTTAGGATTAGGTATAGTGTTAGGTTTAGGAATAGGTTTAGGGTTAGTGTTAGGGTTATAGTTAGATTTAGGGTTAGAGTTATGATTATAGTTAGGGTTAGGGTTAGGTTTAGTGTTAGTGTTAGGGTTAGGGTTTGTGTTAGGTTTATTTTAGGGTAAGTGTTAGATTAGGTTTTGTTGCAGTGTGGCTGGGCAAAATAACCAGGAAAGACAAGCAACTTGTAATGGTTGAAACAGCGGGAGCCACTTTATTACGGAACAGCAGAGGCATATATACCCAAGTCATTATACACAACTTGTTTCAATTAACATCATCTAGATACATCAATTAGTCATTAAGTAATCCTCATCATCTTAATAATTACACACAGCTTAACTTAATTAACATCATATAGATACAGCCATCAGTCATTAAGAAATCTCCATCATCTTAATGGCTCGCTGGCATTACTTCTCCAACCACTCCTCCTGGCAACATACGACGCGCCATTTTGACTTGTCTGTGGCCCTCAACAAGGTTTATGGGTAGGATTACGGTTAAGATTAGGTTAGTGTTAGTGTTAGGGTGTGCGTTAGGGTTAGGGTTAGTATTAGGGTTAGGGTTTTTGTTAGGGTTAATGTTAGGGTTAGCATTAGGTTTAGGATTAGTAATAGGGTTAAGGTTAGGATTAGTTTTAGTGTTAGGGTTATGGTTAGGTTTCATGTTAGGGATGTGATTAAGGTTAATGTTAGTGTTAGAATAAGGGTTAGGGTTAGGTTTAGAAATAGTGTTAGTGTTAGGGAGAGGTTAAGTGTTAGTGTAAGGGTTAGGATTAGGGTTAGTGTTATTTGGAGAGCTAGGATTCGTGTTAGGGGTTTTTAGGGTTTGTGTTATGGTTAGGATTATGGTTAGTATTAGGGTTAGGTTTTCTGTTAGGGTTAGTGTTAGGGTTAGCATTAGGTTTAAAATTAGAGTTAGGTTTATAGTTAGAGATAGATTTAAAGTTAGGGTTAGGATAAGGCTTAGATTTAGGGTTAGTGATAGGGTTAGGGTTAGTGTTACATTTAGGATTATGGTTAGAGATAGGTTTTGTCTTAGGGTTAGTGTTATGTTTAAGGTTAGAGTTAGGGTTAGTGTTCGAGTTAGGGTAAGTTTTAAGGTTAAGTTAAAGGTTAGTGTTAGGTTTTTGTTAGGTTTAGTTTTAGGTACAGGGTTAGGGTTAGTGTAAGCGTTAGGGTTTGGTTTAAGGTTAGGTTTATGGTTAGGGTTAGTGTTAGGGTGTTAGGGTTAGGTATAGTGTTAGGTTTGGGAATAGGTTTAGAGTTAGTGTTAGGATTAGGGTTAGATTTAGGGTTAGTTTTATGGTGACGGTTAGGGTTAGGGTTAGCTTTAGTGTTAGGGTTAGGGTTATGGTTATTGTTAGGGTTAGTGTTAGGTTTAGTGTTAGGGTACGAATTAGGTTTTTAGGATTAGTGTTAGAGTTAGGGTTAGGGCTTCAGGTAGGGTTAGGGTTAGGGTTAGGATTTCAGGTAGGGTTAGGTTTGGGTTAGGGTTAGGATTACAGTTAGGGTTTGGGTTAGGGTTAGTGTTAGTGTTAAATTTTGCATTAGAGTCAGTATTAAGGTTATTGTTAGGATTAGGTTTATGGTTATGTTTAGGGTTAGGGTTGGGGTTAGGGATAAGTTTAGGGTTATTTTTAGGGTTAGGGTTAGGATTATGTTTAGGGTTAGGGTTAGTGTTAGTTTTAGGGTTACGGTTCATGTTAGGGTTAGGTTTAGCGTGAGTGTTAGGGTTAGGGTTAGATTTAGGTTTGGGGTTAGTGTTTGGGTTTTGGTTAGGAATAGTGTTAAGTATAGTGTTAGGGATAGTTATAGGTTTTAACTTAGTGTTAGGGTTAGGGTTATGATTAGTTTTATGGTTAGGTTTGGGGTTAGGTTTAGGGTTAGTGTTAGTGTTAGTTTCAAGGTTATGATTACTGTTAGCCTAAGGGTTAGGGTTAGAGTTAGGGTTAGGATTAGTGATTGGGTTAGGGTTAGGATTAGTGTTAGTTTTAAAGTTAGGGTTGGATTTAGGGTTAGGGTTAGTGTGAGGTTTAGTGTTAGGTGTAGGATTAGGTATTTTTAGGGTTAGGAATAGGATTTAAGTTAGGGTTAGGGTTAGTTTTAAGGTTAAAGATAGGATTAGGGTTAGATTTATGGTTAGGGTTAGGTTTAGTGTTGGTGTTAGGGTAAGGGTTAGAGTTAGTGTTAGGGTTAGGGTTACTGTTAGATTAGGTTTAAGGGTAGGATTAGTGTTATGGTTTGGGTTAGTGTAGAGTTTGCTTTAGAATAGTGTTAGGGTTAGTTTTAGGGTTACGTTAGGGTTGAGTTAGTGTTAGTGTTAGGGTTAGAGTTAGCGTTTGTATTAGGGATAGTGTTAGCATTATGGTTTCAAATTAGAGTTAGGGTTAAAGTTACTGTTATATTTAGGGTTATGTTTAAGGATAGGGTTAGTAAGGGTTAGTGTTAGGGTTAGGCTTTGAGTTAGAATTAGTTTTGGGATTAGTGATAGGGTTAGTGTTAGGGTTTGTGTTAGGTTTAGGGTTAGTGTTAGTGTTAGGGTTACATTTAGGATTAGGGTTAGGGTTAGAATTAGTGTTAGGGTTAGGGTTTGGGTTAGGTTTAGTGTTAGGACTAGGGTTAGGGTTTGTGTTAGTGTTAACTTTAGGGTTAGAGTTAGTGCTAGAGTTATGGATAGGATTACAGTTAGTGTTAGGATTAGTGTTAGTGTTTAGGTTTGCTTTAGGGTTAGTTTTAGGGTTAGGGTTACAGGTAGGTTTAGTTTTAGTGTTAGGGTTAGAATTAGTGTTATTGATTGTGTTATGGTTAAGGTTAGGCTTATATTTAGGATTAGTGTTAGGGTTAGTGTTCCGGTTAATTTTAGGGTTAGGGTTAGGGTTAGTTTTAATATTAGGGTTAGGGTTACTGTTAGGGTTAGTTTTAGGGTTAGGATTCATGTTATCATTATGATTCGGGTTAGTGTTAGAGTTAGGGTTAGTGTTAAGCTCAGAAAAGAGTTTAGGGTAAGTGTTAATGTTAGGGTTATGTTTAGGTTTAGTTTAACAAATAGGGATAGGGTTAGGTTTAGTGTTAGTCTTAGATTTAGGTTTAGGTTAGGATTATTGTTATGGTAAGGGTTAGGATTTGGGTTATTTTAAGTGTTCGGGTTAGTTTAAGAGTTAGGTTTAGTATTAGGGTTAGGTTTAAATTTAGAGTTAGGTTTAGGTTTAGGGTTTGTATTAGGGTAAGGTTTAGGATTAAGGTTAGGGTAAGGGTTAGGGTTAGTTTAAGAGATAGGTTTAGGGTTAAACTTATGGTTAGTTTTAGGGTAAGTGTTAGGGTTAGTGTTAAGGTTAGGGGTTGTGTTAGGGTTAGGGTTAGGTTTAGGTTTGGAGATATGGATAAAATTAGGTTTAGATTTAGGGTTAGGTTAGGGTTAGGGTTAGGGTTAATCTTAGGTTTAGGGTTACAGTTAGGGTTACTATGAGTGTTAGGTTTAGGTTTAGGTTTAGGTTTAGGATTAGGGTTTTTGTTAGGGTGAGGGTTAATTTTAGTTTTAGGTTTAGTGTTAGTAGTAGGGTTATGTTTAAGTTTAGGGTCAGTGATAGGCTTTGGTTTGGAGTTAGGGTTATTGTTAAGGTTAGGGTTAGTGTTAGGGTTAGGGTTAGTTTTAGTGTTAGTTAAGGGTTATGGTTAGGTTTATGTTAGGTTTAGAATTATGGTTTAGGTTAGGGTTTGTCTTCTGTTTATGGTTAGTTTTAGGGTTAGGGTTAGGGTTACAGTTAGAGTTAGGTTTACTGTTATGGTTAGAGTTAGGGTTTGTTTTGGGATTAGTGTTTGGTCAGGATTGGGATTACGGTTAGAATTAGCATTAGGTTAGGGTTAGGGTTAGTGTTAGGTTTAAGGTTATTGTAAGCATTGGAGTTAGGTTTTGGGTTAGATTTAGGGTTAGTGTTAAAGTTGGGTTAGGTTTAGTGTTAGTATTAGGGTTAGCATTAGGGTTACGTTTCAGGTTAAGGATTGGGTTAACCTTAGGGTCAGGGTTAGTGTTAGGCTTAATGTTAAGTTAGTATTAGGTTTAGTGTTAGGGTTTGGGTTACGAATAAGGTTAGGGTTAATGTTAGGGTTAGGTTTATTTTTAGGTTAAGAGTTACAGTAAGTGTTAGGTGAGGTTTAGTGGGAAGATTAGGCTTAGGATTCGGGTTAGTGTTAGTTTTAGGTTTGTGTTAAGGTTAGTGTTACAGTTATTGTTAGGGTTAGGGTTATGGTTGGGTTAATGTTAATGTTAGTGTTAGGGTTAGGGTTTGTGTTAGGGTTAGTTTTGGGGTTAGGATTAGATTTAGGATTAGTGTTAGGCTTAGGGTTAGGGTTAGGGTTAGAGTTAGGTTAGGTTTAGGGTTAGGGTTAGGGTTAGGATTAGGTTTAGTGTTAGTGTTAGGGTTAGGGTTAAGTTTAAGATTAGTGTTTGTGTTAGAGTTAGTGTTAGGATAAAATTAGGGTTAAGGTTAGGGTTAGGGTTAGTGTTTGGGTTAGCATTCGTGTTAGGTTAGGTTTAGGTTTAGGTTTAAAGTTAGGGTTAGGGTTAGTCTAGGGTTAGGGTTAGTGTTTGGGTTAGAGTTAGAGTTAGGTTTTGGGTTACTGTTAGTGTTAGGGTTAGGGTTAGTTATAGGTATAGGGCTAGGGTCAGGGTAAGGGTTAGGGTTAGCGTCAGGGTTACAGTTAGGATAAGGTATAGGGTTTGGATTAGGGTTAGTGTTAGTTTTAATGTTAGGATTAGGGTTAGGTTAAAGATTAGTGTTAGGTTTAGAGTTAAGTTTTGTTTTAGAGTTAGGTTTAGTGGTATTTTTAGTGTCTGGGTTCGTGTTAAGGTTAAGGTTAAGGTTAGTGTTAGGTTTAGTGTTAGGTTAAGGGTTACTTTTAGGGTTAGGTAAGGTTAGTGTTAGGGTTATGTTAGGGTTATGGTTATGGTTTTGTTTAGGATTAGGGTTAGGTTTACGGTTAGGGATAGGGTTAGGGTTAGTGTACTGGTTAATTTTAGGTTTAGGGTTAGTGCTACGATTAGGGTTAGGTTTAGTGTTAGGGTTAGAATTAGGGTTTGGGTTATTGTTAGTGTTAGAGTTAGGGTTAGTGTTAGTGTTAGAGTTAGGGTTAAGTTTAGGGTTTGTGTTAGGTTAGGGTTCGGGATACAGTTAGGGTTCATGGTTAGAGTTAGTGTTAGGGTTATTGTTAGGATTAGGATTGGGGTTAGGTTTAGGGTTAGGTTTAGGTAAGAGGGTTAGGGTTATTTTTATGATTAGGTTTTGGGTTTGGGTTAGGGTTATGTTTAGGTAAGAATTAGGGTTAGGGTTGAGTTAGGGTTATAATTTTTGTTAAAGTTAAGATTAGGATTAGGTTTTGTATTAGGGTTAGGGTTAGGTTAGGGTTAGCATTAAGAATAGGATTTGGGTTAGAGTTAGGGTTATGGTTAGGTTAAGGGTTAGTTTTAGGGTAGTGGGTAGAGTTAGTGTTTATGTTAGGGTTAGGGTTAGGGTTAGGATAGGCTTAGGGTTGGGATTAGGGTTCCTGTTTTGCTTAGGGTTAGGGTTAGAGTTAGAAATAGTGTTAGGATAAAGGTTACTATTAGGGTTAGTTTAAGTTTAGGGCTATGGTTATAGTCCATGTTAGGGTTATTGTTAGGGTTAGGTTTAGGTTTAGGGTTTGCATATGGTTAGTGTTATGATTATGGTTAGGGGTAGGTTAAGTGTTAAGGTTAGAGTTATGGTTAGGGTTAGGTTAAGCATTAGGGTTCGTTTTAGAGTTAGGGGTAGAGTTAGTGTTAGTGCCAGAAATAGTGTAAGGGTTAGGGTTAATGATGAAGTTAAAGTTGGGGTTAGGGTTAGTTTGAGATTTAGTGTTAGTGTTATGATTACGGTTAGGATAAGGGTTAAGGTTGGGTTCGTGGAAGGATTAGTGTTAGGGTTAGTGTTAAGGTTAGGCTAAAGTTTAGGGTTAATAATAGGGTGAGGGTTAGGTTTAGGGTGAGTGTTAGGTTAGGGTTAGGTTTAAGGTTAGGTTAAGGTTAGGGTTATGGTTAGAGTTTGGGTTAGTGTTGGGTTTAGTGTTACGGTTAAGGTTAAAGTTAGTATTACGGTTAGGTTTAGGGTTACGGCTAGGTTAAGGTTTAGGATTAGGTTTACAGTTATGGTTAGAATTTGTGTTAGTGTAAAATTAGTGTTAGGGTTTGTGTTATGCTTAGGGTTTTAATTAGTCGTAGGGATAGGATTAGGGTTTGTGTTAGGGTTACCATTAGGGTTATGGTTAGAGTTACAGTTATGGTTTGGATTAGGTTTAGGGTTAGAGTTAGTGTTAGGGTAGATTTGGGTTAGGGTTAGAATTAAGTTTAGTGTTAGGTTTAAATTAAGATTAGGGTTAGTTTTAGTTTTAATGTTAGGGTCAGGGTTAGATTTAGGGTTAGGTTAGGATTCGGGTTCGTGTTAGGTTTAGGGATAGGATTAGTATTAGGTTTAGGGTTAGGGTTAGGATTAGTGTTCAGGTTAGGGTTAATGTTTGTGTTAGCATTAGTGTTTGGGTTAGGGTCATACATAGGTTTAGGGTGAGTGTTAGGGTTAGTGTTAGGTTTAGGGTGAGTGTTAGTGTTAGGGTTAGGGTTTGTGTTAGGTTTAGAGTTAGGGTCAATGTGAGGCTTAGTTTTAGAGTTAGGGTAAGGGTTATTTTTAGGGTTAGGATTAGGGTTAGTGTCAGGTTTAAAGTTAGAGTTAGAGTTAGGGTTAGAGTTATAATTAGGGTTTCTGTTAGGATTAGGGTTAGGGTTAGGGTTAGGGTTTGGGTGAGGGTTAGTCTTAGTGGTATGGTTGTTTAGGATTCATGTTAAATTTATTGGTAGACTTAGTTTTAGGGTTAGTGTAAGTGTTTGGTTTAGGGTTAGGGTTAGGGTGAGGGTTAGGTTTAGGGTTATTGTTAGTGTTAGGGTTAGGGTTAGCCTTAGGGTTAGGGTTAAGATTAGGGTTAAGGTCAGTGTTAGGCATAGTGTTATAGTTAGGTTTAGGTTTAGAATAACAATTCATGTTAGACTTAGGGTTAGGGAGAAAGTTAGTTTTAGGTTTAGTGTTAAGGTTAGGGTTAATGAAATGGTTAGTGTTGGGATTAGACTTAGGGTTAGTGTTAGGGTTAGTTTTAGGGGTAGGGTTAAGGTTCGTGTTAGGGTTAAGTTTCAGGTTAGTATTAGGGTTAGGATAAGGGTTTAGTTCATGATAGGGTTAGGGTTAGAATTAGGGTTAGTGTTACGGTTAGGGTTAGGGTTAGGGTAAAGTTAGTGTTAGTGTTAGGGTTAGGGTTAGGAGTAGTGATAAGGTTAGGTTTAGGGTTAGGGTTAGTGTTGGATTAGAGATAGGGTTAGTGTTAGCTTAAGGTTTGAGTTATGATTAGGGTTGGTGTCTGTGTTAGGGTTAGGATTATGGTTAGGGTTAGTTTTACAGTTAGAATTAAAGTTAGTGTTAGGGTTAGGGTTAGGGTTAGGTTAAGGTTTAGGGTTAGGTTTAGGGTTATGGTTAGAATTAGTGTTAATGTAAAGTTAGGTTTAGGGTTAGTGTTAGGATTAGGGTTAGGGTTAGTGTTAGGATTAGGTTAGATTTTGTGTTAGGGTTACTGATATGGTTACATATAAGTTTACAGTTACAATAAGGATAGGATTAGGGTTAGGGTTAGTTTTAGTGTTAGTGTTAGGGTTACAGTTAGGGTTTGGTTAGAATCAGGGTTAAGGTTAGTGTTTGGGTTAGGCTTAGACTTAGGATTAGTGTTAGGTTTAGTTTAGGGTTTGGGTTAGGGTTAGGGTTATGTTTAGAGTTACAGTTATGGTTTGGATTAGGGTTAGGGTTAGGTTTAGGTTTAGTGTTAGGGTTAGGGTAATTGTTAGTATTAGTGTTTTTTAGGGTTATAATGAGGTTTAGGGTTAATGTTAGTGTTAGGGTTAGGGTTAGTGTTAGATTTAGGGATAGGGTTATGGTGAGGGTTAGGTTTAAGTTTATTGTTAGGGTTAGGATTACGTTTAGGGTTAGGGTAGATTTAGGGTTAGGGTTAGTGTTAGTGTAAGGGTTAGGGTTGTACTTAGGCTTAGGGTTTCTGTTAGAGTTAGGGATAGGATTAGGTTTAGGGTTAGTTTTAGGGCTAGGGTTATGGTTTGGGTGGGGTTTAGGCTTAGTGGTGTGATTAGGTTTATGGTTCGTGTTAGTATTGAGGTTAGGGTTTGTGTTAGTTAGTGTTAGGATGTGTGTTTCGTTAGGTAAGCGTTACCCTTGGTTATGTAAAAGTTAGCTTTATGCTTTGTGTTAGGGTGGTTGTTAGGTTTAGAATTAAAGATAGGGTTATTGTTAGGGTGAGGCTTATGGTTACATTTTGTGTTAGAGTTACGGTTAGTTCTATGGTTAGGGTTAAGGTTAGGGTTAGTGTTAGGGTTCGAGTTAGGGTTAGGAATAGGAGTATGTTAGAGTTCAGGTTAGGGTTAGGTTAGTGTTAGGGTTAGGGTTATGGTTAGGATTAGGGTTACTTTTAGTGTTTGGGTTAGGGTTATAGTTAGGTTTAGGTTTAGTGTTAGGGTTAAGGTTAGGGTTAGTGTTAGGTTTAAGGTGAGGGTTAGGGTTAGGGTGAGGGTTCTGGTATGCTTAGGGTTATTTCAAGTTTATGGTCAGGGTTAGGGTTAGCGTTAGGTTTAGGGTTAGGGTTAGTGTTAGATGTAGGGTTAGATTTTGGGTTAAGCTTTGTATTACAGTGAGGGTTAGGGTTAGGGTAAGTGTGAGTATTAGGGTTAGGATTACGGTTAGAGTTAGTGTTATGGATAGGATTAGGGTTAGTGTTAAGTTTAGGTTAGCATTAGGTTTAGGGATAGTGTCAGGGTTTGGTTTTGGGATAGGTTTAGTGTTTGTGTTAGGGTTATGTTTAGTGTTAGGTAAGGGTGAGGGTTAGAATTAGATTACAGTCAGGATTATGGTTGGGTTACAGTTTGTGTTACAGTTAGAGATAGAGTTAAAGTTAGGGTTAGGGTTAGGGTTAAGATCAATATTAGTGTTAAGGTTAGAATTGGGTTTAGGGTTAGTGTTAGGGTTAGGCTTAACGTTTGGTTTAGGATTGGGCTTAGTGTAATGGTTAGGATTAGTGTTAGGATTATGGTTATGACTATGGGTAGGGTTAGATTTAGTGTTTTAATTAGGGTAAGGTTTAGGTTTAGAGTAAGGGTTAGGGGTAAGGTTAGGTTTAGTGTTAGGTTTAGGGTTAGGGTTAGGTTTAGGGTTAGTGTTAGGATTAGAGTTTGTGTTACGGTTAGGGTTAGGTTTAGTGTTAGTGTTAGGGTTTGCATTAGGGTTAGTGTTAAGGTTAGTTTTAGGTTTAGTGTTAGGTTTAGGGTTAGGGATAGAGTTAGTGTTAGGGTTAGGCTTAGAGTTATGGTTCATCTTAGGGTAAGGGTTAGGGTTAGTGT
This sequence comes from Ictidomys tridecemlineatus, assembly GCF_052094955.1. NCBI lineage: Eukaryota > Metazoa > Chordata > Mammalia > Rodentia > Sciuridae > Ictidomys > Ictidomys tridecemlineatus. The sequence goes on along the minus strand of NC_135488.1, from coordinate 325,858 downwards.
AATGGCTAGGGTTAGGGTTAATGTTAGAATTGGTATTAGTGTTAGGGTTAGGGTAAGTTTTAGAATTAGGAATGGTGTTATGTTTAGGAATAGGTATGGGTTAGTGTTAGGGTTAGAGTGCGGTTAGGGTTAAGGTAAGTGTTAGGGTTAGGGTTAGGGTTAAGGTTAGTGCTAGAATAAGGTTTAGGATTAGGGTTAGGCTTAGGGTTTTGTTAGTTTTAGGGTTAGGTTTAGAATTGGAGTTAGGGTTAGGGTTAGTCTTAGTGTTAAATTTTGCGTTAGATTTAGGGTTGGGGTTAATGTTAGTGTAAGGTTAAGATTAGGGTTAGTTTTACCATTAGAGTTAGGGTTAAGTTTAGGGCTAGTGTTGGGTTAAGGTAAGGGTTAGAATTAGCAGTAGGTTTAGTGTTAGGTTTAGAATAAGGGTTCTTGTTAAGGTTAGGGTTAAGGTGAGTGTTAGGGTTAAGGTTAGGGCTAGGGTGAGGGTTAGAGTTAGTGTTTGTGTTAATGTTAGGGTTAGGGTTAATTATACTGTTAGAGTTAGAAATAGGTTTAGAGTTAGTGTTATGGTTACAGTTAGGTTTAGGGTTAGTGTTATGGTTAGGGTTAGAGTTAAGTTTAGTGATAGGGTTAGGTTTAGAGTTCAGGTTAGTGTTACGGTAAGGGTTAGAATTAGAGTTAGGGTTAGGTTTTGTGTTAGGGTTATGTTTAGGTTTTAAGTTAGGATTAGGGTTAGTTATTCTTAGGCTTAGGTTTAGAGTTAGGATTAAGTTAGGGTAAGGGTTAATGTTAGTGTTAAATTTTGTGTTAGGGTTAGTGTTACAGTTAGTGTTAGAATTAGGTTTAGGGTTAGGATTAGTGTTAGAATTAGGATTAGGTTTAGGGTTAGGGTTAGTTTTAGGGTTAGGGTTATGTTTAAGGTTACTGTTAGGTTTAAGGTAAGTGTTATGATTATGGTTAGGGTTAATGTTAGTGTTCAAATTAGAGTTTGTGTTAAGATTCGGGTTAGGGTGAGTGTTAGTGTTAGTTAGGATTAGGGTTAGGGTTAGGGTTATGGTTATGGTTATGGTTAGGGTTAGGTATATGGTTAGTGTTAGTGTTATGATTAGGGTTATTGTTAGGGTATGTGTTATGTTTAGGGTTACTGTTAGTGTTAGGTTTAGGGTTATGCTTAATGTTAGGTTTTGGGTTATGTTTAGGGTTAGAATTAGTGATAGAATTAGTTTTGGCATTAGGTTTATTGTTAGGGTTAGGGTTAGTTTTAGGTTTAGTATTAGGTTAGTGTTAGGGTTAAAGTTAGTTAGGGTTAGGGTTTGGGTTATGGTTAGTGTTAGGGTTTGTTTTAGGGTTAGGGTTAGGGTTAGGTTTAAAATTACGGTTATGATTAAGGTTAGTGCTAGGGTTAGAGTTAGTGTTACAGCTAGTGTTAGTGTTAGGGTTAGGGTTAGTGTGTATATTAGGGTTAGGTTTAGGGTTAGGTTTATGTTTGTGTAAGTATCTAATTAGTGTTAATGTTCATGTTAGGGTTAGGGTTAGAGCTTATTATAGTGTTTGGGTTAGTGTTAGGTTTAATTATAGTGTTAGTGTTAGGAATAGTTTAGGGATAGGGTTAGTGTTAGGTTTAATTATAGTGTTAGGGTTAGGGATAGGTTTAGAGTTAGTATTAGGGTTTGGGTTAGGGTTAATGTTATGGTAAGGGTTATATTTAGGTTTAGATTTAGGGTTAGTCTTAAAGTTAGTGTTAAGATTAGAGTTAAGGTTTGTGATCGGGTTAAGTTTAGGGGTAGGGTTTTATTAGGGTTAGGGTTAGGGTTAGTGTTACGGATATAATTAGGGTTATATTTAGTGTTAGAACTAGGGTTAGGTTTAGTGTTAGAATTGTGGTAATGTTTAGGGTTAGAGTTAGTGTTAGTATTAGAGTTAGGAATAGGGTTATGGATAAGATTACGGTTATATTCAGGGTTCTAATATGGGTTAGGTTTAGTTTTAGGAGTATGATAAGATTTAGAGTTAGAGTTAATGTTAGTATTAGGGTTAGGGGTAGAGTTAGGTTTAGGTTTGGGTTAGGGTTAGTCATAGGTTTGGAAATATGGTTAGGGTTAGAACTGGTGATAGGATTAGGTTTGGGGTTAGGTTATTGTTAGGGTTAGGGTTAGGGTTACAGTTACTGTTAATGTAAGGGTTAGGGTTATGTTAGTGTTAGGGTTAGGGTTAGACTTTAGGTTCGTGTTAGAGTTAGGGTTATGATTTGGATTAGTGTTAGTGTTAGGGTTAGAGGTAGGGGTACGATTAGTATTGGGTTTAGGGTTAGGCTTAGTGTTAGGGTTAGGGATAAGGTTAGGATTAGTTTTAGGGTTAATGTTAGGGATAAGTTTAAGGTTCATGTTAGTGTTAAGTTAAGGGTTTGGATTAGGGTTAGGGTTAGGGGTAGGGTTACAATTAGTGTTTGTGTTAGTTTTAGGGTTACGGTGAGTGTTAGGGTTAGGGTGAAGGATAGAATTAGGTTTAGGTTTAGTATTAATGTTCGTGTTAGAATTAGGGTTAGAGCTTATTATAGTGTTTGGGTTAGGGATAGGTTTAGAGTTAGTGTTAGGCTTAGGGTTACATTTAGAGTTAGTGTTATGATTAGAGTCAGGGTTACAGTTAAGGTTAGTGATAGGGTTAGTTTTAGTGTTAAGGTTAGTGTTAGGGTAAGGATTAGTGTTAGTGTTAGTGTTAGGGTTAGGGTTAATGTTAGGTTAGGTTTAGGGTTTGAGTTAGGATTTGGGTTAAGGTTTTTGTTAGGGATAGGGTTACAGTTAGGATTATGATAGGGTTAGGGTTAATCTTAGTGTTAAATTTTGTGTTAGGTTTAGGGTTAGGATTAGGTTTAAGGTTAGGGTTAGGGTGAGAATTAAGGGTAGAGTTAGGGTTAGGGTTAGTTTTAGTGTTAGGGTTAAGGTAATAGGATAAGTTTTATGGTTAGTGTTAGGGTTAGGGTTAAGATTAGGGCGAGTATTAGGGTTAGATTTAGGTTTATGTTTATGTTTGTGTAAGTATTTGTGTTAGGGTTAGTGTTAGGTTTAATTAGAATGTTAGGGTTAGAGATAGGTTTAGAATTAATATTAGGGTTAGGGCTAGGGTTAATGTTAGGGTAAGTGTTATATTTAAAGTTAGGTTTAGGGTTAGTTTTAAAGTTAGTGTTAGGATTAGGGTTAGGGTTTTGTATAAGTGTTAAGGTTAGGGGTAGGGTTTTGTTAGGGTTAAGGTTAGGGTTACGGATAAAATTAGTGTTATAATTAGGGTTATAATAGGGTTAGGTTTAGTGTTAGGATTACAGTTAGGTTTACACTTAGAGATAATGTTAGGGTTAGGGATAAGATTTGGGTTAGTGTTTGTGTTAGGGTTAGGGTTATTGTTAGGGTTAGGATTAAGGTTAGGGTTAGTGTTATGGTTAGTTTTAACTGTTAGTGTTAAAATTAAAGTTAGTGTTAGGGTTAGGTTTAGACTAAGATTTGTGTTAGGGTTAGGGTTAGGATTAGGTTTAGGATTAGGCTTAGTGTTAGGGTTAGGGTTAGAATTAGGTTTAGGGTTAGGTTAAGGGTTAGAGTTAGTGTTAGTGTTAGGGTTAACATTAGGGTTAGTGTTAGTGTTAGAGTTACAGTTAGTGTTAGGGTTAGGTTTAGAATTACAGTTAGGTTTTGTGTTAGGGTTAGGGTTAGGTTTAGTGTTAGGATTAGGGTTATGGTTAAGATTATTATTACGGTTAATGTTAGTACTGGTGTTATGTTTAGGATTAGAATTAGTGTTTTATTTTAGGGTTTGTTTTAGTGTTAATATTAGGATTAGGGTTCGAGTTGGGATTACTGTTAGAATTAGCGTTAAGTTGGGGTTAGGGTGAAGGTTAGTGTTAGGGTTAAGGTTACAGTTAGGGTTAGTGTTAGGGTTTGGGTAAGTGTTAGGTTTAGTGTTTGGGTTGTGTTAAGGTTAGGGTTAGTGTTAGCATTAGCATTAGGGTTAGGGGTAGGGTTAGTATTAAGTTAGGGTTACTGCTAGGGTTAGTGTTAGGGTTAGGGTTATTGTTAAAGTTAGGGTTACAGTTAAGGTTATGTTCAGTGTTAGGTTTAGGATTAGGGTTAGGATTAGGTTTAGGCTAAGGTTTAGTGTTAGGGTCAGAGATAGGGTTAGGGTTAAGTTATTGTTAGTGTTAGGGTGAGGGTTAGAGGTAAAGTTAGGGTTAGTGTTAGAGGTAAGTTTGGTGTTTGTGTTAGTGTTAGGGTTTGTTTTGGACTTTGGGTTTGTGTTAGGTTTATGGTTAGAGTTTGGGTTAGAATTACAGTTAGGATTAGGGTTAGGGTTAGGGCAGGGTCATGGTTAGGGTTAGGTTGAGTGTTAGTGTTAGGATTAGAGTTAGGGTTAGGGTAAGGGTTATGTTTAAGGTTATGTTTATTGTTAGGTTTAGGTTTAGAGTTAGGGTTAGAATTAGTGTTAGGTTTATAATTAGTGTTTGTGTTAGTGTTAGGGTTAGGGTTAGATTGAGAATTTGTGTTAGGTTCAGGGTTAGATTTAGGGTTATGGTTAAAGTTAGGATTTGTTTAGCATTAGGGTTAGTGATAGGTGTAGGGTTAGGGTTAGTTTTAGGGTTAGTGTTAGGGGTAGGGTTAGAGTGTGTGTTAGGGTTATGGTTAGTGTTATAATAGGGTTATGAGTAGAATTAGGGTTGGGTTAGGGTTAGGGTTAGAGTTAAGGTTTGTGTTAAGGTTAGATTTAGGGCTAAGTTTTGGGTAGGGTTTGTGTTGGGGTTATTGTTAGATCTATGGTTAAGATTAGTTTTAGGATTAGGGTTAGAGTAAGTGTTAGATGAGGGTTATTGTTATGGTTAGGTTGTGGTTAGGGTTATGGTTAGCATTAGGGTCTGTGTAAGGGTTATGGTTAGTGTTGGGGTTAGAGTTATGGTTAGGTTTAGTGTTAGGGAAAGGAATATGGTTAGGGTTAGATTTTTTGTTAGGGTTAGAATTAGATTTTTTGTTAGGGTTAGGAATAGGGTTAGGGTTACAGTTAAAATTAGGGTTAGAATTAATATTAGGGTTAGGGTTACTGTTATGGTTAGGGTTATTATTATGGTTAGTTTTAGTGTTAGGGTTAGTATTAGGTTTAGGGATAGTGTTAGGTTTAGGTTTAGAGTTAGGTTTATGGTAAGAGTAAGGTTTAGTCTTAGGTTTATTGTTATTGTTTGTGTTAGGGTTAAGGTTAGGTTAAGACTTAGGGTTTGTGTTAGGTTTAGGGTTAGAGTTAGGGTTAGCAGTAGGGTTAAGATTAGGGTTAGTTTTAGGATTACATATAGGGTTAGGGTTAGGGTTACATTTAGGGTTATGGGTAGGGTTACCTTTTCTCTTAGGGTTAGTGTTATGGTTAATGTTAGAGTTAGGATTAGTGTTCGGGTTAGGATAAGATTTAGGATTAGGTTAAGATTTAGAGATAGGTTAGGGTTAGGGTTAGGGTTATTGTTAAGATTAGGGTTAGGGTTAGTGTTAGTGTTAGGATTAGGGTTTGTGTTAGGGTTAGAGTTTTAGGGTAAGTGTTAGGTTAGGTTTATGGTAGGATTAGGGTTAAGTTTAGGGTTAGTGTTAGTGTTAGATTTTGCATTAGGGTGAGGGTTAGGTTTATGGTTAGTGTTAGGTTTAGGGTTTGTGTTAGGGTTACCATTAGGTTTAAAATTAGTGATGGGGTTAGGGTTAGGGTTAGGGTTAGGGTTAAGGTTCATGTTAGGATTATGTTTAGGTTTAGTGTTAGTGTTAGGGTTAGGGTTAGGGTTAGCAATAGTATTAGGGTTAGGGACAGATTTTGTGTTAGGGTTAGGGTTAGGGTTAGTGTTATGTGTATAGTTAGGGTTATTGTTAGAGTTAGTGTTAGGGTTAGCGTTAGGGTTAGGTTTAGTGTTAGAGTTATGTTTAGCATAACAGTTAGAATTAAGGTTAGTTTTAAGGTTAGTGATAGGATTAGGTTAGTGTTATGTTTAGGGTTATACTTAGATTTAGGTTTTGTCTTAGGGTTAGTGTTATGGTTAACGTTAGAGTTAGAGTTAATGTTTAGGTAAGGGTAAGGTTTAGGGTTAGTTTAAGGGTTAGTGTTAGGTTTTTGTTAGGTTTATTTGTACAGACAGGCTTAGGGTTAGTGTTAACATTAGGGATTGGGTTAAGGTTAGGGTTAGCATTACGGTTAGTATTAGAGTTTTTGTTAGGGTTAGAGTTATTGTTAGGGTTAGAGATACAGTTAGGATTAGTGGTAGGTTTAGGATTAGTGTTAGGGTTAGTGTTGGAGTTCGGTTTAGGGTTAGGTTTAGTATTAGGGTTGGGTTTGGGTTTGTTTTAGGGTTAGGGTTAGGGTTAGTATTAGTGTTACTGTTAGGTTTACCATTAGAATTAAGGTTATTGTTATGATTAGTGTTAGTATTAAAGTTTGCATTAGGGTTAGTGTAAAGATTAGTGTCATGGTTAAGGTTAGGGTTAGTGTTAGAGTTATAATTAGGGTTAGTGTTAGTGTTAAGATTAGTCTTATGTTTAGAGTTAGTGTTAGGGTTAGGGTTAGGGTAAAGGTTCATCATAGTGTTAAAGTTAGAGTTAGTATTAATGTTAGGATTAAGGTTAGGGTTAGTTTTAGGGTTAGGTATAGGGTTAGAGTTAGGTATAGTGTTAAGTTTAGGAATATGTTTAAGATTAGTATTAGGGTTATGGTTAGGTTTAGGGTTAGTGTTATGATTATGGTTATGGTTACAGTTAGGTTTAGTGTTAGGGTATGGGTTAGGGTTAGTGTGATGGTTACGGTTAGGGTTTGAATGAGGGTTAGTGTTTGGGTTAGGATTAGGTCTAGGGTCACAGTTAGGATTAGGGTTTGTGTTAGAGTTAGTGTTAGTGTTAAACCTTGCATTAGGGTTAGTGTTAGGGTAAGTGTTAGGGTTAGGTTTGTGGTTACGGTTAGTTTTAAGGTTAGGATTAGGGATAAGTTTAGGTTTAGTATTACAGTTAAGGTGAGGGTTATGTTTATGGTTAGGGTTAGTGTTAGGGTTAGGTTTTATGTTAGGGTTAGGTTTAGTGTGAGTGTTAGAATTAGGGTTAGGGTTAGGTTTGGAGTTAGTGTTTGGGTTAGGGTTAAGGTTTGTGTTAGGGAGAGTGTTAGTGTTAGTGATAGGTTTAGAGTTAGTGTTAGGGTTAGGGTTAGGTTTAGTGTTATGGTTAGGTTTAGGGTTATGGTTAGTGTTAGCCTAAGGCTTAGGGTTAGGGTTAGGATTAGAGTTAGTTTTAAAGTTAAGGTTGTATTTAGGTTTAGGGTTAGTGTTAGGTTTAGTGTTAGTGTTAGTGTTAGGTTTTTGTAGCGTCAAAGTTAGGATTTAAGTTAATGATAGAGTTAGGGTTAGTGTTAGGATTACAGATAGGATTAGGATTAAATTTAGGGTTAGGGTTAGGGTTAAGTTTAGTGTTAGTGTTAGATTTAGGGTTAGGGTTAGTGTTAGGGTTAGTGTCAGGTTAGGTTTAAGGGTAGGATTAGGGTTATTGCTGGGGTTAGTGTTAGTGTTAGGGTTTGCATTAAGATTAGTGTTATTGTTAGTTTGAGGTATAGGGCAGGAGTTGGGTTAGGGTTAGTGTTAGGGTTATGGTTAGGTTAAAAATCAGGGTTAGGTTTAAGATTAGTGTTATATTTAGGGTTAGGTTTAAGGATAGGGTTATTGTTAGGATTAGCATTAGCATTAGGTTTAGGGTTAGGGTTAGGGCTAAGGTTAGAATTAGGCTTAGGGTTAGGTTTAGTTTTAGGTTTAGTGTTACAGTTAGGGTTAGTGTTAGTATTAGATTTATGATTATTGTTAGGTTTAGTGTTAGCATTAGGGTTATTGTTAGGTTTAGGGTTAGGTTCATTGTTCAGGTTAGAGTAAGGTTTAGGGTTAGGTAAGATTTAGGGTTAGGTTTACTGTTAGGTTTAGTGTTAGGGTTAGCTTTAGTGTTAGGGTTAGGCTTTGCATTAGAGTTGGGGTTAGGTTTAGTTTTAGGTTTAGTGTTAGGGTTTGTGTTAGGGTTAGGGTTAGTAGTAGGGTTAGGGTTACAGTTAGGATTAGGGTTAGGGTTAGGATTAGTGTTAGGGTTAGTGTTAGGTTTAGAGTTAGGGTTAGGTTTAGGTTTAGGGTTTGTGTTTGGGTTAGATTTAGGGCTAATATTAGTGTTAGGATTAGTGTTAGGTTTAGTGCTAGTGCTAGGGTTTACCTTGGCGTTTGTGTTAGGGTTAGGGTTAGTGTTAGGGTTAGTGTTAGATTTAGCGATAGGGTAAGTGTTAGTGTTAGTTTTAGAGTTAGAGTTATAAATAATTTTAGGGTTAGGATTTTTTAAGGTTAGTGTTAGGATTATGATTAGTGTTAGGGTTGGTGTTACTGTTAGAGTTAGGGTTAGGGTTAGTGTTAGGGTTAGGAATAGGGTTACGGTTAGTGTTATGGTCAGGAATATGGTTTTGTTTAGCTTTAGGGTTAGTGTAAGTGTAAAGATTAGAGTTAAGTTTAGGGTTAGTTTAAGAGTTAGGGTTAGGCTTAGACTTAGGTTTAGGTTTAGTGTTAAGTTTACTGTTAGGGTTAGGGTTAGGGTTTGTGTTAGGTTTAGGATTAGGTTAAGGGATTGTATTAGGCTTAGGTTTAGGGTTAACGTTAGGATTATGTACAGGATTAGGTTTAGATTTAGGGTTGTGGTTAGGTTTAGGGTTAGTGTAAGGTTAGGTTTAGGGTTACGGTTTGTGTTAGGTTTAAGTTTAGGTTTCGGGGTTTTGATAGGATTAGGTTGAGGTTTGGGTTAGGATTATGAATAAGATTAAGTTTAGATTTGGGGTTAGGTTTAGTGTAGGGTTAGGATTAGGGTTAGGGTTAGGGTTAGTGTTATGGTTAGGGTTAGAGTTAGGGTCCGGTTAGGTTTAGAGTAAGGCATAGGGTTTTGGTTTATTCTAGGGTTAGAGTTAGGGTTAGTGTAATGGCTAGGGTTAAAGTTAATGTTAGAATTAGTGTTAGGGTTAGGGTAAGGGTTAGGGTTAGGGATTGTGTTAGGTTTAGCAATAGGTATGGGTTAGTGTTATGGTTATGGTTAGAGTTAAGGTTAGTGTTAGAGTTAGTGTTAGGGTTAGGGTTAGGCTTAGGGTTAGGTTAGTTTTAGGTTTAGGTTTAGAATTTAAGTTAGAATTAGGGTTACGGTTAGTGTTAGCATTAGGGATATGGTTAGAATTACTTTAGGATTAGGGTTAGTGTTAGTGTTAAATTTTGTGTTAGGTTTAGGGTTAGGATTAATGGTAGGGTTAGAGTTAGCATTGGGGTTAGTTTTAGGGTTAGGGATAGGATTAAGTTTAGGGTTACTCTTAGGGTTAAAGTAAGGTTCAGAATTACGATTAGGGTTAGGGTTATGTTCAAATTGGAGTTTTTGTTATGGTTCAGATTCAGGTGAATGTTAGGGTTAGGGTTATGTTTCTGTTAGGGTTAGGGTTAGGGTTAGGTATATTTATAGTGTTAGAGTTATAAATAGGTTAGAGTTAGTGTTAGGTTTAGGGTTAGTTTTAGAGTTAGTGTTAAGGTTAGGGTTAGAGTTAGTGTTATGGTTAGGGTTATGGTTAGGTTTAAGGTTAGTGTTAGAGTTAGGTTTATGGTTAGTGTTAGTGTTATGGTAAGGGTCAGGTTTAGGGTTAGTGTTAGGATTAGTGTTAGTGTTAGGTTTAGGGTTAGGTTTAGGGTTAGGTTTAGGTTTAGTGTTAGGGTTATTGTAGGGGTTAGATTTAGTTAGGATTAGGGTTAAGGTTAGGATTAGGTTTTGTGTAAGGGTTAGGTTTAGGGTTAGACTTAGTTTTACGAATAACATTAGGGTTACATTTAGGGTTAGAATAAGGGTTCTGTTTAGTGTTAGAATTATGATTAGGTTTATAGTTACTGTTAATGTAGGCGATAGGGTTAGGAGTAGAGTTAGGGTTTGTGTTAGGGTTAGGATTATGGTTAGTGTTAGAGTTAGTGTTAGGTTTATGGTTATGTTACAGTTTAGAATTAGTGATAGGATTAGGATTGGGGTTAGGTTTATTGTTAGGATTAGGTTTAGGGTTAGGGTTATTGATACGCTTGGTGTTATTGTTAGGGTTAGGGTTAGTGTTAGACTAGTGTTTTAGTGTTAGGGTTAAGGTTAGACTTAGGTTCCTTGTTAGAGTTAGGGTTATGGTTTGCATTATGGTTAGTGTTAGGATTATGGTTAGGGTTAGTTTTAGGGTTGGGCTTAGGGTTAATTTTAGGTTTAGTGTTAGGGATAGTTTTAAGGTTAGGGTTAGGGTTAAGTTTAAGTTTTGCTTTAGGTTTAAGATTAGGGTTAGGGTTAGTGTTAGGGTTATAATTAGTGTTCATGTTAGGGTTAGGGTTAGAATTAGGGTGAAAGATAAGGTTACGGTTAGGTGTAATGTTAGTGTTTGTGTTAGCATTAGGGTTAGTGTTTATTATACTGTTATGAATAGGTTTAGAGTTAGTTTTAGGGTTAGGGTTAGGTTTACTGTTAGTGTTATGTTTAGTGTTAGGGTTAATATTAGTGTTATGATTAAGATTAGTGTTAGTTTTAGGATAAGATTAGTGATAGGGTTAGGTTTAGGGTTAAGTTTAATTTTAGGGTAAGGGTTAGGGTAAGGGTTAGGGTAAGGGTTAGGGTTAGGATTAGGGTTAGTTTTAAGGTTAAGTTTAGGGTTTGAGTTAGGATTAGGGTTAGGGTTATTTTTAGGATTAGGGGTACAGTTAGGATTAGGATAGGGTTAGGGTTAATGTTAGTGTTAAGTTTTGTGTTAGGGTTACTTTTTGGGATAGTGTTAGGATTAGGTTTACAGTTAGGTTTAAGTTTAGGGTTAGTGTTAGGGTTAGTGTTAGAATTAGAAATTGTGTTAAGGTTTTGGTTGGGGTTAGTGTTAGGATGAGGGTTAGGTTTAGGGTTAGGGTTAGAGTTAGGTTTGTATACGGTTGGGGTTAGGGTTAATTATTCTGTTAGGGTTAGGGATAGGTTTAGAGTTAAGGTTAGGGTTAGGGTTATAGTTAGGTTTAGGGTTAAGTTTATGATTAGTGTTAGTGTTAGGGTTAGTTTTAGGTTAAGGGTTAGGTTTAGGGTTAGTGTTATGTTTAGTATTAGGTTAGTGTTAGTGTTAGGGATAGTTAGGGTTAGGATTAGGGTTTGTGTTAGGGTTATGGTTATGGTTAGTGTTAGGGTTACAGATAAGATTAGGGTTATATTTAGGGTTAGAATTAGGGTTTGATTTAGTGTTAGGATTATGATTATGTTTAGAGTTAGAGTTAATGTTAGTGTTAGGTTTAGGGCTAGAGTTAGGGTTAGTGTTAGTGTTAGGGTTAGGGTTATGGTTAGGGTTAGGGTTAGGGTTAGGTTTGGGGTTATGTTTAGGGTAAGTCATAGTTTGGGGTTATGGTTAGGGTTAGAATTAGTGATAGGATTAGGTTTTGGTTTAGGTTCATTTTTAGGGTTAAGATTAGGGTTAGTGTTATGGTTTTTGTTAGTGTTAGTATTAGGGTTATGGTTAGTGTTAGGGTTAGGGTTAGGTTAGGGTTAGACTTCGGTTTTGTGTTAGAGTTAGGGTTATTTTTTGAATTAGAATTAGTGTTAGGGTTAGGGTTAGGGTTAGGGTTAGATTTTTAAGGTTAGGGTTAGGGTTATGGTTAAAGTTTGTTTCAGGGTTATGGTTAAGTTTAAGGTTCATGTTGGGGTTAAGTTAAGGGTAAGTATTAGGGTCAGAATTAGTGTTAGGTTTAGAATTAGTGTTTGGGTTAGTTTTAGGGTTGCAGTGAGTGTTAGGGTTAGGATTAAGGTTTGGTGATGTATAGGATTAGGTTTAGATTTACTGTCAGTATTTGTGTTAGGTTTAGGTTTAGGATTTATTTTAGTGTTAAGGTTATGGATAGGATTAGGGTTAGTGTTAGGTTTAGGATTAGGTTTAAGGTTAGTGTTATGATTAGTATTAGGATTAGGATTAAGGTTAGTGATAGGGTTAGGTTTAGGTTTAAGGTTACTGTTAGGGTAAGGGTTAAGTTTAGGGTTCATGTTAGGGTTATGGTTAGTGTTAGGTTTAGGTTTAGGGTTTAAGTTAGATTTAGAGTTTGGGTTATTGTTAGCATTAGGATTACAGTTAGGATTAGGATAGGGTTAGGGTTAATGTTATGTTAAAGTTTATTTTTAGGGTTAGTGTTAGGTTAGGGGTTAGGGTTAATTTTAGAATTACGGGTAGAATTAGGGTTAGATTTAGTGTGAAGGTTAGTGTTAAGTTTAGGCTCTGTGTTAGGGTTAAGGTAATAGTTAGGATTAGGGTTAGGGTTAGTGTTAGGGTTAGTGTGACAATGTTACTGTAAGGTTTAGGGTTAGTGAGAGTATTAAGGTTAGGTTTAGTGTTAGGGTTATGTTTGTGTTAGTGTTTGTGTTAGGTTAGGTCTAGGTTTTATTATAGTCTTGGGGTTAGAGATAGGGTTACAGTTAGTGTTAGTGTTATGATTAGGTTTAGTGTTAGGGTAAGGGTTAGGTTTATGGTTAGTATTAAAGTTAATGTTAGGGTTAGGGTTAGTTTTAGAGTTAGGGTTAGAGTTAGAGTTAGGTTAGAGTTAGGTTTATTGTTAGGAATAGACTTAAGGTTTGTGTTAGGGCTATGTTTAGGGGTAGGATTTTGTTATGGTTAGGGTTTGGGTTAGTGTTAGGGTTATGAATAGGATTAGGGTTATATTTAGGATTAGAATTAGGGTTAGGTCTAGTGTTAGATTTACAGTAAGGTTTAGAGTTAGAGTTAGTGTTACTGTTAGGGTTAGAGGTAGGGTTAGGGTTAGTGGTACTGTTAGGGATTGGGTTATTGTTAGGGTTATGGTTAGGGTTATGGTTAGGGTTAGTGTTATGGTTTGTGTTAGTTTTAGGGTTAAAATTAGGGTTAGTGTTAGGATTAGGGTTAGACTTAGGGTTAGTGTTATAGTTAGGCTTAGGATTAGGGTTGGGTTAAGGTTTAGAGTTAGTGTTAGTGTTATGTTTATGATAGATTTTTTGTTAGGGTTAAGGTTATGGTTAGTGTTAACTTTAGGGTTAGGGTTACAGTTAGGTTTTGTGTTAGGGTTATGATTAGGGTTAGGGTTAGGGTTAGAGTTAGTGTTAAAATTAGGATTACGGTTTGGATTATGGTTATGGTTAGGGTTCAGGTTAGTGTTAGCATTAGGTTTAGGGTTAGGGTTGTTTTGTTTTAAAGTTTGGGTTAAGGTTAATGTTAGGGATAGGTTCTGGGTTGGGATTAAAGTTAGAATTAGCATTAGGTTGGGGTTAAGGTTAGGGTTAGTGTTAGGGTTTGGGTAAGTGTTAGGGTTATTGTTCTGGTTGTGTTAGAGTTAGGGTTAGTGTTAGGGTTAGTTTTCAGGTTTTGGTAAGTGTTAGGGTTAGATTTCATGTTGTGTTAGGGTTAGGGTTAGTGTTAGGGTTAGCATTAGGGTTAGGGTTACAGTAAGTGTTAGGGTTAGTGTTAAAGTTAGTGTTAAGTTTGGGGTTAGTGTTAGGGTTAGTGTTAGGGTTATGGTTAGGGTTAGGGTTAGGTTTAGGGTTATGATTAGGTTTAGGTTCAGTGTTTTTTTGCTATTTTATTATTGGTTGTACAAAACATTACAAAGCTCTTGACATATCCAATTTCATACATTTGATTCAAGCAGATTATGAACTCCCATTTTTACTCCCTATAAAGATTGCAGAATGACATTGGTTACACATCCACGTTTTTACATACTGTCATACTTGTGTAGGTTGTATTCTGCTGCTTTTTCTATTGTCTACTATCTCTCCTCCCCTCCCCTCCCCTCCCATCTTCCCTCTCTACCCCATCTACTGTAATTCAGTTCTCTTCCTTGTTTTTGCCCCTTTCCCCTCACTTCCTCTTATATGTAATTTTGTATAACAATGAGGATCTCCTCCCATTTCCATGCAATTTCCCTTCTCTCTCCCTTTCCCTCCCACCTTTCATCCCTGTTTAATGTTAATCTTCTTTTCATTCCTTTCCTCCCTGCTCTGTTCTTAGTTGCTCTCCTTATATCAAAGAAGACATTTGGCATTTGCTTTTTAGGGATTGGCTAGCTTCACTTAGCATAATCTGCTCTAGTGCCATCCATTTCCCTGCAAATGCCCGGATTTTGTCATTTTTCAGTGCTGAGTAATATTTCATTGTGTATAGATGCCACATTTTTTTTTATCCATTCATCTATTCAAGGGCATCTAGGTTGGTTCCAGTCTAGCTATTGTGAATTTTGCTGCTATTAACATCGATGTAGAAGTTGACATTTCAGACCAGAGGATGAAGACGCCCAGCACCAAGCCAGACCCGAGGAGGAGGTCTGGCCCCACCCTGAGTGTTAGTCTGGAGGAAGCTCATCAACTCTTAAAACCCATAAAAGGGGGTGTGGCTACCAGCATGGTTCTGCGGCTGATCCAGGTACCTGGTTTCCAACTCTCCCACCCTTAGCTGCGATAACTCAAAATATTTCCCACACGCTTTTGGGGGTTGGAACTATCAACACAAAACGACAACTGTACAGGCACCTGGTTTCTACCTCAGAGACTAGAGTAGGGAAGATACAAGTGGAAGCTCATTTCCTTTCACACTGGCTATACCCACCACCCTGAATACAGAGGCTCAAGCTAGGAATAGACAACGCCACCTACTGAAAGCAAGAAAAACAGTGTTCTGAGAGACTTTTTTTCCTCTTTCTTTCTCTCTTTTCTTCTCTCTCTTCCACAACTTCAGCATATGTGAAACCAAGAACTGTGCATGAATAACCGAATTACCAAAGTAATATAATATAGAGGAATTGCATATACCCCACCTTTCCCCCATTTTTTTCTTTATTTCTATCTTACTTTCCTTTTTCTTCTCTTATTTCTCTTTTCTTCCTTGTTATTTTTTTTCATTCATATTCTCTCTATCCCACTTTCAATCTCCTAACTTTTGCTATCTATATATAGGGTAACTATCTAAATACAGTAAAGAGATTGAGTCTACACATTCTTCCATAAATTACCAGTCTATTGGTTAGAGTTCTCCAGAGGTGCTAAGTTAGTTTAACCTCATACCCTCACTCCTTTCCCTCTAAGTATAATATCCTTCGTCTGAAATTAAGTTTTCTATATGCCACAAGATATGGTACGCCTTTTATAAAACTAATGAATATATTCTTAAGTAATAATTAAAACCAATATCTATAGTCTTAGAATCTAACTATAAATGTATTAATAATGAAAACTTGTACTTAGATAATGTACTGTTGATATTGGGAACTGTTAACATTGTCTTTCTCCGCAAAAGAGGGATTTTGAAGATATACAAGAACAATACAAATATATAAGGGGAAAAACATTAGCACAACAGTTTCACAAAGCTAGAAAGAATCATGAGCAGTATGAAAAGACAAGGAAAGAAAGGACCACAAACAATACAGGTCAATTCAACATTAGATGAGGTAATATCTGCAGCTGATGGAATGTCAGACAAAGAGTTCAAGATATACATGTTTCACATGACCTGGAGTCTCAAGGAAGACATTATACAGCAAATTCAGACAATGGAAAAACACTTTCACAATGAATTACATAAACAAATCCAAGAAGCAAAAGATCAACTCTATAGGGAGATAGAGGATATAAAAAACAAACAAACAGAAATCCTGGAAATGCAGGAAACAATAAACCAAATTAAAAACTCAAATGAGAGTATTACCAGCAGAGTAGAACACTTAGAAGATAGAACTTCAGACAACAAAGACAAAGTTTTTCAACTTAAAAAGAACATAAACAGCTCAGTGAGAATGTTAAGTAATCATGAGCAGAACATCCAAGAATTATGGGATAACATCAAGAAACCAAATCTAAAAGTTATTGGGATACAAGAGGTTATAGAGGTCCAAACCAAGGGAATGAGCAATCTATTCAATGAAATAATACTAGAAAACTTCCCAGACTTAAAGAATGAAAAAGAAATCCAAATACTGGAAGCCTACAAGACACCAAATGTACAAAATCATAAGAGATCCACAACAAGACACATAATAATGAAGATGCC